>NC_134353.1:341231089-341540617 GCF_048569485.1 Anomaloglossus baeobatrachus | reverse complement strand
TAGGGGAGGCTACAAAATGGTGTAGGAGAGCTTCAAAAGAAAAAAAATAATGAAGGAATAAAGCAGGACATATTTACTGAGTATCCCCATGGCTGTAATGCTACTTCTAGGTTCGCTCATATCCCTCATACATATTCTCTGCGTCCGTACCCAATGGCGTCTCTGATTGGCTGCAGTTAGACCACATCCTCACTCTCTCTGACAACACCTGGAATCACACATACTGTCTGCATCCTTAGACGTAAAATAAAAAAATAAATTTAAAAAATAAATTTAAAAATGCGTGCGGTCCTCCCATATATTGATACTAGCACACATAAAGTCCACAGCTACAGAATGCAGCCACCAGCCGAGCACTTGTCTTGACTCTGTATCAAAATAAGAGAAACCACATGCGACTTTTTAAAAAACAAACAAAAAAAAAAGTTAAATAAACAAATAATTTTTAAAAACGGCGTGCGGTCCCCCTTTCCAAATTTTTTTTTAATACAAATCCAAGATAAAGCCTTACAGCTTGGGGCTGGTAATTTCAGGCTGAGGAGACACATTCTTATTGGGCCCCACAGCCTAATAAAAGCAGCCTGCAGCAACCCAGGATTGCTCCATTCATTTGATCGCTGAGGCTTAGGCGGGCTTTGCACACTACAACATCGCAGGTGCAATGTCGGTGGGATCAAATTGAAAGTGACGCACATCCGGCATCGCATGCAACATCGTACTGTGTAAAGCCTAGATGATACGATTAACGAGCGCAAAATCGTCGTAATCGTATCATCGGTGCAGCGTTGGCGTAATCCATAATTATGCTGACGCGACGGTCCGATGTTGTTCCTCGCTCCTGCGGCAGCACACATCGCTGTGTGTGAAGTCGCAGGAGCGAGGAACATCTCCTACCGGCGTCACTGCGGCTTCCGTAGATATGCGGAAGGAAGGAGGTGGGCGGGATGTTTACATCCTGCTCATCTCTGCCCCTCCGCCGCTATTGGCCGCCTGCCGTGTGACGTCGCTATGATGCCGCACGACCCGCCCCCTTAGGAAGGAGGCGGGTCACCGGCCACAGCAACGGTCGCAGGGCAGGTGAGTGCGTGTGAAGCTGGCGTAGCGATAATTTTTGCTGCGCCAGCTATCACACGATATCGTACCTGCGACGGGGGCGGGGACTATCGCGTGCGACATCGCAGCATCGGCTTGCGATGTCGCAACGTGCAAAGCCCGCCTTAGTCTCTCCCTAAGGTTATAGTGTGCAGTCATGTTCTATGGCCACACGCTGTCAGTTCAGATATTGTAGAGCTGGAATCGTCGTGGGACAGATTGTGTGATTCCAACGAATCACAGACACTGTCAGAGATGGTGAGGGCATGGTCTGACTGCAGCAAATCAGAGATGCCGGTGGGCAGGGTAAACAGTGAATATGTATGAGAGATAATGAGCGGCCCTGGAAGTAGAGTTACAGTCACGAGGAAAGTCGGTAAGCATGTCCTGCTTTAACCATTTTACTTACTTTTTTTACAGTGATTTCCCTAGCCAATCACAGCCTTGCCAATACTTGACATGGCTGTGATGGGGCCAGGAGAGGATTGTTTCTGCAAACCGAACATGTACCGATTCAAATCAAACATTTCCGACTATTTAGTGAGATGTTCAGTTTTCTCATCCCGACCCAATCCCACCAAGGATTTTATGATTTTGAAATTTTTTGATCTTTTTCTATCAAGATTGCTCATCTCTACTCGGGAGGTTAGTTAATCTCTAATTATAATATATGCCTCTATGTAATATATAACTAACAAGGATTGATATTCCAGCAGATTTAGATGTACCTGAAAAACATTATAAGAAAACTGACAGAAACAAAAAATTGTTCTAGAGCCCCTCAAAAACTAATAATAATTAAAAAATTATCTTAGTTGAGCAATTCATAGAAAACAGTACAATACAGACATAACAGACAACGAATAATTAAAATAGATAGGTGGGTGAGCAACTGAGGGAATCACTATAGTGTAAGGCACAATTCACACATGAATAATAAAAGACATGAAAAAGTATATAGATTCATGGACCAACGTATAGCAAATGTGTACATACTGTAAATATATATGAAAGTACCTTGTGGAAAAGAAACAAACAAAACAAACATCCTTGTTTTAAGCATGTTGTAACGCCCATACTGGCGTCCCCATACTATCCTGCCGCTCTCCCACAGTGAGGATGTAAATTCTCTCACCTGCCCGTCCATCCTACGGTGGCTGCCCCGTCCTCGGTTCATGCTGCTGTCTCCCAGGGCCTGCACACACTAAACAGGCCTCCTGGGAATGCTCGTAGAGTGCAAGAGTGGCAACGCCTCTTTTCTTAAGGGGCCAGTGTACCCTGACCCAAAAGTGACTCTCAGGTCAGCTGAGAGGTTTCAGGTATTTTATAGATAGGTGCCTGGGCAACTAGTTGTCAGGTCCCATTGTGTTGCTACTGTCTTTGTGCTGTGTTTTCCTGCTGATTCATATCTGTCTTTCAGTGCATCGCCAGACTTTTGCTGCAATTATCAACGCTGGCCGGCTCTTACAATATTCACTGCTGCAAGTATCCTCATTGGTCGCTGCTACTGCATCCATCCATCCATGCCTGCCAAATCCACAACCCCAGCTGCTGCTGCTGTTCTTATCTTCAGGGGCTGTCTGTATCCCTACCACTGGGGCCAGCCATTGCAGCATTAGTCTTGCTGAGCGGCACTTGGTCTCACACCTGCAGCACAACACCCTTACCATTAGGGGCTCTTAGGAAAATCAGGTGTAGTATCATAGTCAAGCCCCTCTGGGTTTTCTGTGTGCTGTGGCCCAGTAGCTCTGCTAATCCCTTGCTTGCCTTGTGAGCTTAACACTTGTGGTAAGTAACCGGTGTGGGCAATATGGAAGTCACACCTGACACCAAATAAAAAGGGGAAAAGTTGACACAATCGTTACATCTTGTGTCTGCTGTGTGTCACACAAAGCATGGAGAACAGAAAGAGAACAGAACTGTCTGAGGACTTAAGAACAAAAATTGTTGAAAAATATCAACAATCTCAAGGTTACAAGTCCATTTTCAGATATCTTAATGTTCCTTTGTCTATTGTGTGCAACATAATTTAAGAAATTTACAACTCATAAAGCTGTAACTAATCACCCTGGATGTGGACTGCAGAGAAAAATTGATGAATAGTTCAAATGCAGGATAGTTCCGATGGTGGATAAGCAGCCCCAATCACGTTCCAAAGAAATTTAAGCCATCCTGCAGGCTCTGGGTAAATCAGTGTTAGCACAAACTATCCATCGACATTCGAATAAAATGAAAGGCTACTGCAGTAGAACCAGGAGCACTCCACTGTTGACACAGACATAAAAAAGACAGACTGCAATTTGCCAAAATGTACGTGAGTAAGCCAAAATACTTTTAGGAAAGCATCTTGTCTACAGATGAGACCAAGATACAGCTTTTTGCTAAAGGACATCATTCTACTATTTAGCTAAAAAGGAATGCGACCTAAAAAGAAAAGAACACAATACCTACAGTCAAAATTGATGCAGGTTCAAAGATGTTTTGGGGTTGTTTAGCTATCTCTGGCACTGGATGCCTAGACTGTGTGCAAGGCATCATGAAATCTGAACATTACTAAAGTATTTTGGGTTGCAATATAGTCCTTAGTTTCAGAAAGCTGGTTCTGCGTCCTAGCTCATGGGTGTTTATTTTCTCTAAATAGAGATATTATATGTATATATATATATATATATATATATATATATATATATATATATATATATATATACATATATACCGTATTTATTTATATATACACTTACAGTATATATATATATATATATTTACATATATACTTACATATATATATATTATATACTAGCTGTACTACCCGGCTTCGCCCGGGTTAATAACTGCTGTTAACAAAATAGAAAGTATTAACAAAAATGTATTCTGCACACAAAAAACACAAAACAAATAGATAGAAATGTAATTATTATAGGCAAAAACTAAGCTAATAGAAGAATTTCACAACATATATTTCAACACCACAGATATTCCACACAGATTTAACTAAATTGGCCAAGTAATGTGCTCCGTCTGTCTCTTTCTAGGTCTGTCTCTTTCCCCGTCTGTCTCTTTCCCCATCTGTCTCTTTCCCCATCTGTCTCTTTCTGTCTCGTACCCCGTCTGTCTCTTTCCCCATCTGTCTCTTTCTCCATCTGTCTCTTTCCCCGTCTGCCTGTCTCTGTCTGTCTCTTTCTTTGTCTTTCTCTATCTCTCTGTTTATTTCTCCATCTGTCTCTTTCCAGGTCTGTCTCTTTCCCAGGTCTGTCTCTTTCCCCGTCTGTCTCCCCGTCTCTTTGTCTGTGTCTTTTCCTGTCTGTCTCTTTCCCTGTCTGCCTATCTCTGTCTGTCTCTTTCCTTGTCTGTCTCTATTTCTCTGTCTCTTTCCCCGTCTGTCTCTATCAAGGTCTGTGTCTTTCGCCATTTATCTTTGTCTGTCTCTCTGGCTGTCTCCTCCATCCCTGTCTGCCTTTCTCTGTCCCTGTCTGCATGTCTGTCTGTCTCTTTTCCCATCTGTCTCTTTCCCCATCTGTCTCTTTCCCCATCTGTCTCTTTCCAGGTCTGTCTCTTTCTGTCTCTTTCACTGTTTGTCTGTCTGTCTCTTTCCCTGTCAGTCTCTGTCTGTCTCTCTGTCTCTCTCTGTTTCTCTCTATCCGTCCCCCCACCAACATCTTATTACCTCACATATAAGCTTCTTATACTATGAATGTCCTTTGTTCCTATAGCAACCAATCACAGCACCTACTAATAACCTGTAGTTCCAGGCTCCATTTACTTTAATGGAGGCATGTTTTTTGGAGAGTAACTGTAAAGCGCAGGGTTACATTTTCCTGTTGAAACATAGTCTACGACGTTCCCTGGGTCACATGAGGTGTCTGTGCAAAATTTCGTGATTGTAAATGCAACGGTGCGGATACACTTTTCGTTTCACTTTTTCCCCATTATGTAGATAGGGGCAAAATTGATAGGTAAATTGGAACATGCAGGGTTAAAATTTTGCCTCACAACATAGCCTATGACGCTCTTGGGGTCCAGACGTTTGAGTGTGCACAATTTTGTGGCTGTAACTGCGACGATGCAGATGCCAATCCCGGACGTACATACATACACACACATATTCAGCTTTATATGTTAGATATATCTACCTGGGAAAGAGACAGATGGGGAACGAACACAGAGAGATAGAGACAGACAAAGAAAGAGACAGACAGAGACAGGCAGACAGGGAAAGAGACAGACGGAGAAAGAGACAGACGGGGAAGGAGACAGATGAGGAATGAGACAGATATGGACAGATGGGGAAAGAGACAGACGGGGAAAGAGACAGACGGGGAAAGAGACAGACCTGGAAAGAGACAGACCTGGAAAGAGACAGACGGAGCACATTACTTGGTCAATTTAGTTAAATCTGTGTGGAATATCTATGGTGTTGAAATATATATTGTGAAATGCTTCTATTAGCTTAGTTTTTGCCTTTTAATATTTACATTTCTATCTATTTGTTTTGTGGTTTTGTGTGCAGAATACATTTTTGTTAATACATTCTATTTTGTTAACAGCAGTTATTAACCCGGGCAAAGCCGGGTAGTACAGCTAGTATACATATATATATATATATATATATATATATATATATATATATATATATATATATTTATATATATACATATATAGTATATCTATAAATATTGTTAGGTGTATAAATAAGTATAAGCCACAATTGATTAGAAATATTTAAGAAGTTATTGAATTTAAAAAATAGTCGTATACTCTCCAAACCAAACACTCAATGCTTCATCAGGTGTGGTTGATGGGGATGTGGAACGAACATTTACAAGTGTAAT
Organism: Anomaloglossus baeobatrachus; assembly: GCF_048569485.1. Lineage (NCBI taxonomy): Eukaryota > Metazoa > Chordata > Amphibia > Anura > Aromobatidae > Anomaloglossus > Anomaloglossus baeobatrachus. Next base: position 341,534,696 of record NC_134353.1, on the reverse strand, counting down.
TCATCAGCGCAAACTTTATATACAGGGAGACACCAATATCAGTTGCATTGAGATGCCGACTTATGACCAGATGTGCTGGCTTGGTGTGTATGGGTAATTTAATGCTCACTCACCAATTTTAATTAGTCAGTGTATATTACCGTATATCTGTAGTGTACTGTTTTTATATGAAGTGTTCAATAAATATTTTTTATTATATTTATTTGGTTCCCAGGATATTGCTTGAAAGCAGCATGATATAGGTGTTGAGAGCCACATATGTGTAATGTGTAACTTTCTAGGCTATAAGGTGCTGTTTCCATACAAGCAGTGTTTTATCAGCAGGAGAGTTTCACTACAGGACTAGTTGTCTTGTGCCTCTAGTCTACTGGTCTGTGTATCTCCGCCCCCAACACTGATGAGCAGCTTTCTATCAATGTACAGTGTGCACAAAAAGCTGCCAATCAGCATTGTGGGTTGTATTATATAGGCCTCAGCATATTGAGCACTGCTAATTCTGAAGTAGAGGAAACAGTGATTGTATCAAAAGTACAGCAAGCAGACCAGCAAGTGACACACTTTTTTTTTTCTTCGAATCAGGGTCTTAACCCCTACATCATGCTGTTCTCTAATTACATAACAAAAAGCAAAATATTGGTGACAAATTCCCTTTAAGTTACGATCAGTCCAGTGTAGGAATCTGTGTAGTCAGGTCTGCAATTGCTCTATCTAGGGCATGGTGTAATTTATTGCTTCAGCTCATATTCATGCAGATTGGGTGACTGTGATGCCAATGAACTCACACTAACAGTGTCCGTGATCAGCATCAAAGTTCAAACTGCTGCAATAAATCACATGGTCCATGGACACACTTCCCAATTTGTCCCTGATCTTATTAGAGTGCAGTGCCATACCACTTCTTCTCACTACTTGTATAAGCAGAAGAAACATTCTCCCTGTGGCCAGTGCTGTATTTTGCCTTCGTGCTGCCCTAGGCACTTTGAGTGGTCGCGCCCCTTAGAGACAACGTAAAACTGAGTTTTCGCACACGACATCTGTTCAAGGCAGATCTACTCTGTAGCACACTTTAAAAAGTATCAAGAAACGAAGGGTACTAACCCCCCCCCCAATGGGGATCACCACGGGCACATCAAAACATAGCATGAGTATAAAATACTCCCACCACACCGTCCCCACTTATATACTGTGACTGTCACACTGCCCCTAATAAACACCACACTGCCCTCCCTTATAAATTATACCCACCACACCTTGCTCAATTATGAAATATGATCTGCACATTGTGAGGAGGGAGCAGCATGATGTGAGGACAATGTCCCATGCATGCTGCCCCCTCCTCACAATGTCCCATGCATGCTTCCCCCTCCTCACAATGTCCCATGCATGCTTCCCCCTCCTCACAATGTCCCATGCATGCTTCCCCCTCCTCACAATGTCCCATGCATGCTGCCCCCTCCTCACAATGTCCCATGCATGCTGCCCCCTCCTCACAATGTCCCATGCATGCTGCCCCCTCCTCACAATGTCCCATGCATGCTGCCCCCTCCTCACAATGTCCCATGCATGCTGCCCCCTCCTCACAGTGTCCCATGCATGCTGCCCCCTCCTCACAGTGTCCCATGCATGCTGCCCCCTCCTCACAGTGTTCCATGCATGCTGCCTCCTCCTCACAGTGTCCCATGCATGCTGCCCCTTCCTCAGTGTCCCATGCATGCTGCCCCCTCCTCAAAGTGTCCCATGCATGCTGCTCCCTCCTCACAATGTCCCATGCATGCTGCTCCCTCCTCACAATGTCCCATGCATGCTGCTCCCTCCTCACAATGTCCCATGCATGCTGCTCCCTCCTCACAATGTCCCATGCATGCTGCTCCCTCCTCACAGTGTCCCATGCATGCTGCTCCCTCCTCACAGTGTCCCATGCATGCTGCCCCCTCCTCACAGTGTCCCATGCATGCTGCCCCCTCCTCACAATGTCCCATGCATGCTGCCCCCTCCTCACAATGTCCCATGCATGCTGCCCCCTCCTCACAATGTCCCATGCATGCTGCTCCCTCCTCACAATGTCCCATGCATGCTGCTCCCTCCTCACAATGTCCCATGCATGCTGCTCCCTCCTCACAGTGTCCCATGCATGCTGCTCCCTCCTCACAGTGTCCCATGCATGCTGCTCCCTCCTCACAGTGTCCCATGCATGCTGCTCCCTCCTCACAGTGTCCTATGCATGCTGCCCCTTCCTCACAATGTCCCATGCATGCTGCTCCCTCCTCACAGTGTCCTATGCATGCTGCTCCCTCCTCACAGTGTCCCATGCATGCTGCTCCCTCCTCACAGTGTCCCATGCATGCTGCTCCCTCCTCACAGTGTCCCATGCATGCTGCCCCCTCCTCACAGTGTCCCATGCATGCTGCCCCCTCCTCACAATGTCCCATGCATGCTGCCACCTCCTCACAATGTCCCATGCATGCTGCCCCCTCTTCACAATGTCCCATGCATGCTGCCCCCTCCTCACAATGTCCCATGCATGCTGCCCCCTCCTCACAGTGTCCCATGCATGCTGCCCCTTCCTCACAATGTCCCATGCATGCTGCCCCCTCCTCACAATGTCCCATGCATGCTGCCCCCTCCTCACAATGTCCCATGCATGTTGCCCCCTCCTCACAATGTCCCATGCATGCTGCTCCCTCCTCACAGTGTCCCATGCATGCTGCTCCCTCCTCAGTGTCCCATGCATGCTGTCCCCTCCTCACAGTGTCCCATGCATGCTGTACCATCCTCACAGTGTCCCATGCATGCTGTCCCCACCTCACAGTGTCCCATGCATGCTGTCCCCTCCTCACAGTGTCCCATGCATGCTGTCCCCTCCTCACAGTGTCCCATGCATGCTCTCCCCTCCTCACAGTGTCCCATGCATGCTGCTCCCTCCTCACAATGTCCCATGCATGCTGCCCCCTCCTCAAAATGTCCCATGCATGCTGTCCCCTCCTCACAGTGTCCCATGCATGCTGCCCCCTCCTCACAGTGTCCCATGCATGCTGCCCCCTCCTCACAGTGTCCCATGCATGCTGCTCCCTCCTCACAATGTCCCATGCATGCTGCTCCCTCCTCACAATGTCCCATGCATGCTGCTCCCTCCTCACAATGTCCCATGCATGCTGCCCCCTCCTCACAGTGTCCCATGCATGCTGCCCCCTCCTCAGTGTCCCATGCATGCCGCCCCCTCCTCACAGTGTCCCATGCATGCCGCCCCCTCCTCACAGTGTCCCATGCATGCTGCTCCATCCTCACAGTGTCCCATGCATGCTGCCCCCTCCTCACAGTGTCCCATGCATGCTGCCCCCTCCTCACAGTGTCCCATGCATGCTGCTCCCTCCTCACAATGTCCCATGCATGCTGCCCCCTCCTCACAATGTCCCATGCATGCTGCCCCCTCCTCACAGTGTACCATGCATGCTGCCCCCTCCTCACAGTGTACCATGCATGCTGCCCCCTCCTCACAGTGTACCATGCATGCTGCCCCCTCCTCACAATGTCCCATGCATGCTGCTCCCTCCTCACAGTGTACCATGCATGCTGCCCCCTCCTCACAATGTCCCATGCATGCTGCCTTCCTCTTTTCCATAATGAGACCTTCATGTTGCCCCACTCATGCTAAGACCACCACACTAACGCTTATGCTGAGACCCCCCCCACACACTACCCCACTCTTGATACTGACTCCCCTACATTGCTCCACTCCAAACTGATCCCACACATGCCGCCCCTTCTCCATAATGAGCTCCCAATGCTGCCCCCCTCTTATTCTGAGTCCTTACACTCCCCCCACCCAATCGATTTTGTCATTGCACTATCCCTCATCCCTTGTCCTCTGTCTCTAGCATTAGCCCCTCTCTCCCACTCCCCCCCAGCATCAGCCTCTCTCCCCCAGCATCAGCCTCTATCTTCCCTCAGCATCAGCCTCTCTCCCCCAGTCTCAGCCTTTGCCTCCCCCCAGCCTCAGCCTTCCCCAGTCTCCGCCTCAGCCTCCCCCCAGCCTCAGCCTGCCCCAGTCTCCGCCTCAGCCTCCTTCCAGTCTCCCCCCAGTCTCCACCTCAGCCTCCCTCCAGCCTCCCCCAGTCTCCGCCTCAGCCTCCCTCCAGTCTCAGCCTCCCTCCAGCCTCCCCCAGTCTCCGCCTCAGCCTCCCTCCAGTCTCAGCCTCCCTCCAGCCTCCCCCCAGTCTCAGCCTCAGTTTCCCTCCAGCCTCCCCCCAGTCTCAGCCTCTGCCTCCCTCCAGCCTCCCCCCAGTCTCAGTCTCTGCCTCCCTCCAGCCTCCCCCCAGTCTCAGCCTCTGCCTCCCTCCAGCCTCCCACCAGTCTCAGCCTCCCTCCAGCCTCCCCCCAGTCTCAGCCTCCCTCCAGCCTCACCCCAGTCTCAGCCTCCCTCCAGCCTCACCCCAGTCTCAGCCTCCCTCCAGCCTCACCCCAGTCTCAGCCTCCCTCCAGCCTCACCCCAGTCTCAGCCTCCCTCCAGCCTCACCCCAGTCTCAGCCTCCCTCCAGCCTCCCCCCAGTCTCAGCCTCCCTCCAGCCTCCCCCCAGTCCCAGCCTCTGCCTCCCTCCAGCCTCCCTCCAGCCTCAGCCTCTGCCTCCCTCAAGCCTCCCCCCAGTCTCAGCCTCCCTCCAGCCTCCCCCCAGTCTCAGCCTCCCCCCAGCCTCCCCCCAGTCTCAGCCTCCCTCCAGCCTCCCTCCAGCCTCCCCCCAGTCTCAGCCTCCCTGCAGTCCCAGCCTCTGCCTCCTCCCAGCCTCCCTCAGTCTCAGTCTCTGCCTCCCTCCAGCCTCCCCCAAGTCTCAGCCTCCCTCCAGCCTCCCCCCAGTCTCAGCCTCCCTCCAGCCTTCCCCGTCTCAGCCTCCCTCCAGTCTCAGCCTCCCTCCAGTCCCAGCCTCTGCCTCCTCCCAGCCTCCCTCAGTCTCAGCCTCTGCCTCCCTCCAGCCTCCCCCAAGTCTCAGCCTCCCTCCAGCCTCACCCCAGTCTCAGCCTCCCTCCAGCCTCACCCCAGTCTCAGCCTCCCTCCAGTCTCAGCCTCCCTCCAGCCTCACCCCAGTCCCAGCCTCCCTCCAGCCTCCCTCCAGCCTCAGCCTCTGCCTCCCTCCAGCCTCAGCCTCCCTCCAGCCTCACCCCAGTCTCAGCCTCCCTCCAGCCTCACCCCAGTCCCAGCCTCCGCCTCCCTCCAGCCTCAGCCTCTGCCTCCCTCCAGCCTCCCTCCAGCCTCAGCCTCCCTCCAGCCTCCCCCCAGTCTCAGCCTCCCTCCAGCCTCCCCCCCAGTCTCAGCCTCCCTCCAGCCTCCCCCCAGTCTCAGCCTCCCTCCAGTCTCAGCCTCCCTCCAGCCTCCCCCCAGTCTCAGCCTCCCTCCAGCCTCCCCCCAGTCTCAGCCTCCCTCCAGTCCCAGCCTCTGCCTCCTCCCAGCCTCCCTCAGTCTCAGCCTCTGCCTCCCTCCAGCCTCCCCCAAGTCTCAGCCTCCCCCCAGCCTCCCCCCAGTCTCAGCCTCCCTCCAGCCTCCCTCCAGTCTCAGCCTCTGCCTCCCCCCAGTCTCAGCCTCTGCCTCCCTCCAGCCTCCCCCCAGTCTCAGCCTCTGCCTCCCTCCAGTCTCAGCCTCTGCCTCCCCCAGCCTCAGCCTCCCTCCTCCCAGCCTCCCCCAGCATCAGCCTCCCTCCTCCCAACAACCCTCAGCATCAGCCTCCCTCCTCCCAACCTCCCCCAGCATCAGCCTCCCTCCTCCCAACCTCCCCCAGCATCAGCCTCCCTTCTCCCACCCTCCCCCAGCATCAGCCTCCCTTCTCCCACCCTCCCCCAGCATCAGCCTCCCTCCTCCTAGCCTCCCCCAGCATCAGCCTCCCTCCTCCTAGCCTCCCCCAGCATCAGCCTCCCTCCTCCCAGCCTCCCCCAGCATCAGCCTCCCTCAGCATCAGCCTCACTCCTCCCTCAGCATCAGCTTCCCTCCTCCAAGCCTCACCCTCCCCCTCCCAGCCTCCCCCAGCATCAGCCTCCCTCAGCATCAGCCTCCCTCAGCATCAGCCTCCACCAGAATCAGCCTCCACCAGAATCAGCCTCCACCAGAATCAGCCTCCACCAGAATCAGCCTCTCTCCTCCCAGCCTCAGCCTCTCTCTCCCCCAGCCTCCCTCTTCCCCCAGCATCAGCCTCTCTCCTCTCAGCCTCTCTCTCCCCCCAGCCTCTCTCTCTCCCCACCCTCCCCCCCAACCTCAGCCTCTCTCTCCCCCCAACCTCCCCCCCAGCTTCAGCCTTTCTCTTCCCAGCCTCCCCCCCAGCTTCAGCCTCTCTCTTCCCAGCCTCAGCCTCTCTCTTCCCAGCCTCCCCCCAGCCTCAGCCTCCCTCTTCCCAGCCTCCCCCCAGCCTCAGCCTCCCTCTTCCCAGCCTCCCCCCAGCCTCAGCCTCCCTCTTCCCAGCCTCCCCCCAGCCTCCCTCTTCCCAGCCTCCCCCCAGCCTCTCTCTTCCCAGCCTCCCCCCAGCCTCTCTCTTCCCAGCATCCCCCCAGCCTCAGCCTCTCTCTCTTCCCAGCCTCCCCCCAGCCTCTCTCTCTCTTCCCAGCCTCCCTCTCTTCCCAGCCTCCCCCAGCCTCTCTCCCCCCAGCCTCCCCTTTCATGATTATAGTGCACAAAAAGAGGCATCGCAACCATCATCAACTAACCTGTCAGGTGCCCATACATTCTAGGCTCTGCCTTATCTGCTCAGCTGCCGGCTTCTCTGCTCTGGTGATTATCCTCTTCTGCCGGCTGGCTCCAGCTTCAGACGCGTCCTCCTCCGCGGCGTGTGTTGTCTGCAGCATTGGATGCTGCAGCACGGGGTAGTGAGCTGATTGTCGCGCCCGCGCGCCTCTGACCCCGGAAGTGCAGGCGATGGAACTTCCGGGGTTAATCAGCTCACTATGCCTGGCGCCCGCCGTGTATTTAAATAGACAGAACTGCGCCTCTCCTCCCTCCCAAAGCGCCCCCAACCCCCCCCCAACACAGCCGAGTGTAACGGAGGGAGGGACGGGGGGCGGGGATGTAAAAAAAAAAAAAAAAAATTTATATATATTTTTTTTTTTTTTTTTTTTTCTTGCTGCCAGAAAGTGCCGCCCCCCGCAACGTACCCGCCCTAGGCACGGGACCACGGGTGCCTAGTGGCAAATACGGCCCTGCCTGTGGCACTATCCTGAATCATGCCAAATTAATAATACAATGATGTTTGGTCTCCTGTCCTGATAAAACGCTGCAGTACCTCTCCAGCAGGTGGAAACAGCACCAGGTGTGCTGCCTTACATGACTCCGGCAGACACAGCCTCAAACAGCATCGTCTTTAGCATGTTTGCACTACTGTAATGAGGCCGGCCAAAACCAGCATTCATTCACAGTTAATGTACAGTGATGGTCCTAGACAACAGGTAATCCTGAACAGCAGCATGGTGGATCGTCTGATTGACATTGGCATTGGCATTCCTCTCCCCAGCCAAGCTCACACCTGGCTTAGGCTACTTTCACACCTCCGGTTTTTGCTCTGCGGCACAATACGGCGCTCTGCAGAAAAACCGCAACCGTTTTTTTTGCCGCCGGTTGCGGTATTTTTTGCATAGACTTACATTAGTGCCGTATTGTGCCGCATGGGCTTGCGTTCGGTCCGGTTTTTGCCGCATGCGGCAGATTTAGCCGATGCCGCGGCCGGATGGAACGTTGCCTGCAACGTTTTTTGCTCTGGCAAAAAAAACGCATCACGCCGCATCTGGCCGCTGCGGCGCATTTTTCAATGCATGCCTATGGACGCCAGATGCGGCGCGATGCGGAAAAAAACGCATCCAGCCGCCGCATGCGGTTTCTTCCACTGCGCATGCTCAGTAGCATGCCGCAACCGGAAAAAACTGGACCAGCCGCATGTAAAAACTTATGCAAAGGATGCGGTGTTTTCGTCGCATCCGTTGCATAGGTTTCACAGCCGGATTGAGCCGCACTGCTCAAACCGGATGTGTGAAAGTAGCCTTAAGTGCCCCAGTACTACTCCAATAGTGCAGAAGCAAAGCTGTCTGTGAATGCAGCATTGAATAGAGAAAAGTTCGAACCAGCAATGTGACTATTCCATTGGTCCAAACTGTCAATTATTCCAGGAAGGAAAATTTTATTAGCCTCAAAGTACATAAATTATAGTAAGTAAGTTCTTTTAAATCCAGAAAATAACGTTTGTTTACCATATGGATAGTGATGAGCGAGTACCAAAAAGCTCGGGTGCTCGAGGCTCGGGCCGAGCATCCCAAGATACTCGTGTACTCGGCCCGAGCACCGAGCCCAATGTTATCCTATGGGAGACCCGAGTATTTTTGTGAAATCACTCCCGGCAGCATGTAGAAACCAGAAAACTGTAAATTAAAAAAAAAAACGTGCGTGTGTGTGTAAGCGTGCATATATATATACACGCGGAGTGGAGTGCGGGAGGGGCCGTAGCCGAGCGGGGAAGTGTCGGGCTAAAGGCACGGTCACGCTGTGCGGGCTGGCCAATCACTGCAATTCCACAACAGGGCTGTGGCATTGCAGTGGTCTGCCAGCCAATCCCTGCATAAGGGATGGCTGTAAAAAGAGCGCCAACATGAAGACCACGAGTACAGCACGAGTATCGCGAGATTACTCGGTCCCCGCCGAGTAGCCCGAGTACATTGATACTCGTGCGAGTACCGAGTAGTAACAAGCATACTCGCTCATCACTACATATGGACACTCTCAAAATGTTATACAATTTGCACACTGCCCCCAGTAGATTTTCAGAGCTTCCAAGACTGTAGAGTTTTTTTTACATGGACACAAAATTTGTGTATAGGTATCTTTAATTTTCAAATAGCATCTGTAATATTTCTCAAATGAATTCCACTGAATTTTGTAAACAGTAGGTGAACTTTCATTTTCCTACTATAACTTGTCGTGTTCCGAATCACTTACCCCATCTCACTATTTATAGGTACTAGTTCTCTAAGAAGAAACACAGATGAGAAGGAGTCAGTGTTAAAATCTAACTCACCCATGCAGAGCCGTCCATCTTCTACTCAAACAATTTGGTGATAATTGTCCACTATTCTGTTGAGGAATGTACATCTCATCTGGTTTCATTAGAAGTTAAATATCATAAGAAAATATCACAAAGACCAAGTTCACAGGACCGTATGTTCTCCATAGAGAAAATGGTCCAATTCTGTTCAGAATTTGACCAGAAACTGATCAGAATAGGATCCATTTCTCTCAGAGGTGGAGAATATAAATAAAAAGGTTCTCCTGCATTTTGTCTGTCCGGATGCCATCCAATTGTGGTCCAGTTTTTTTCACGGACCCATAGACTTGAATCATAATTAGAACTTGACACTCAAAATTCTATAGAGAGTCAATTTATTAAGTGCAAGCAGTCAAAAATAAACATGTAGATGTTTCGGTCCACACTTGACCTTCAATAGTAATGCAGATTGCAGTAGAGAAATATAAAGTAGTGAAGCTGTGAATTGGTAGCAAGTGCGTGCTGCAGCACAGAGTAGTGGGCTGCAGCACTTGCTGCCAATCCACAGAGTTACTACTTTCTGTATCTTGCAAAAAAACACAGATTTAAGACAGGGAAAATATTAAGTAAGATCATATCTATATCTATTATTCCCTCACCATATAGTGGATAAGGTGAATTAGAATAAACTACATTAATACATTTATGAAAAAATGCGTGCAATAAAGTACACACACAAGGAGTGCTATATTCAAATATATAAATGTTTTATTAATTACAAAAAATTGACGAACAAAATGACACTTACAAACATTATCATGTTACAAGAAATGATTGTTTTAGGGGACTCCTAAAAGAGGGGGGAGTAACCATGTGTCCAGTACTGGATATAAAGATGGTTAATAAAGGAGACCGTCTTATATATGTAAATATAGTGCTTCAATATGAAGTATCAGTACATAGTCATATCCAGCACAGAATAAAGTTCTATGGGTGATTCATCAAGAGTAAGTGAATTCAATAGTGAAGGGTTAAATACCCCGCATGTGGTCCAGGACAGGCCGGTACATAACCACTGTGCCCAGTTACTTGGACCTTTTGACCGTCTTTTTCCATGAGTCGCTACATGCAGGGTATAAAGAGTGTAAAAAAAGTTTGAAAAAATATGAAAAAATTAAAAAACCTCAAAAGTTAAAATCACCTCCTTTTTGTGCCATTGAAAATACAACAACAATTTTATATATATACCGTGTTTTTCCAAAAATAAGCCCTCCCCCAAAAATAAGCCCTAGCAGGGATCTTCAGCATTTTCGGAGCAAGGCTTAAATATAAGCTCTCCCCCGAAAATGAGCCCTAGTCCCGGATCAATAATGAAGTGTCCGTGCAGCTAAAAAAGGTTACAAATACTGCAGGACACTTCACTATAGACAGCGGTACCCGGCAATTACACTCACCCGATGCTGAGCGGCAGGACATGCAGTGATCACACACTCGCACACATCAGATCTCTCTCTCTCACACACACACAGACACACACACACACACATACAATCAGATCTCACTCACACACCAGATCTCACACACAGACATCGGATCGCACACACAGTTAGATCACACACATAATCAGATCGCACACACAAACATCGGATCACACTCAAACATTAAATCACACACACAAACATCGGATCGCACACACGTCGGATCGCCTACACAGTCACCTCATCCAGCGACACCGATCTCTTCTCGCCGGCAGAATCCTGAGAGGCAGTGCAGTGCAGTGCGACGAACAGGACCTGTGGCCGAACACGTGACTTGCTCTCATAATTCTCTGCGGCCGTAAGCGCTGGATGTGATGTAATGTGTGCGATCGGCTGTGTGTGTGTGCGATCGGCTGTGTGTGTGTGCGATCGGCTGTGTGTATGTGCTATCGGCTGTGTGTATGTGCGATCGGCTGTGTGTCAGTGATCTGCTGTGTGTGTCTGGGATCGGCTGTGTGTGTGTCTGCGATCGGCTGTGTTTTTCTGCGATCGGCTGTGTGTGTCGGCGTTCAGCTGTGTGTATCTGTGATCGGCTGTGTGTCCCTGCGATCAGCTGTGTGTATCTGTGATCAGCTGTGTGTGCCTGCGATCGGCTGTGTGTATCTGTGATCGGCTGTGTGTGCCTGCGATCGGCTGTGTGTGCATGCGATCGGCTGTGTGTGTGATTTGCTGTGTGTGTCTGCTATCGGCTGTGTGTGCCTGTGATTGGCTGTGTGTGTCTGCTTGCTATCTGCTGTGTGTGTGATTTGCTGTGTGTGGCTGTGATCACTATGGGGAGATGAGGTATGCACACCAGTGACTATGTAAGGGGAATACATGAAATAGCAGAAACTGCTGTGTGAATACTGACTTGAAAAATCCAATAGCTATATGTAAGAGTGAAAATGTGAAAAATGGAATCTGCATTACTGCCATGAACATATGAATCAAGAGAAATTTAGCTACTGAATTGATCAATGCAATAGAGCCCCAACACTACGCCAAAGTATTTCTCTACGTTGGGGTCCCAAGCTTGTGTGTGTCCTCTCATGCAGTTAAAAAACTTACCGTGTATGGGAAGCTGAGACCCAGGCTATTTATGCGTATGATATGGATTGGCAATAGGTGTGGTTGGGGAGGGTTCACAAACGAAAAACTACTAACAAATAAGGAATAACGTTTGGAACACCATTCTAAGTCTGAACTGGGTGCAAAAACCTAAAAAACATCACTATGGGGAGATAAGGTATGCACACCAGTGACTATGTAAGGGGAATACATGAAATAGCAGAAACTGCTGTGTGAATACTGACTTGAAAAATCCAATAGCTATATGTAAGAGTGAAAATGTGAAAAATGGAATCTGCATTACTGCCATGAACATATGAATCAAAAGAAATTTAGCTACTGAATTGATCAATGCAATTGAGCCCCAACACTACGCCAAAGTATTTCTCTACGTTGGGGTCCCAAGCTTGTGTGTGTCCTCTCATGCAGTTAAAAAACTTACCGTGTATGGGAAGCTGAGACCCAGGCTATTTATGCGTATGATATGGATTGGCAATAGGTGTGGTTGGGGAGGGTTCACAAACGAAAAACTACTAACAAATAAGGAATAACGTTTGGAACACCATTCTAAGTCTGAACTGGGTGCAAAAACCTAAAAAACATCACTATGGGGAGATAAGGTATGCACACCAGTGACTATGTAAGGGGAATACATGAAATAGCAGAAACTGCTGTGTGAATACTGACTTTAAAAATCCAATAGCTATATGTAAGAGTGAAAATGTGAAAAATGGAATCTGCATTACTGCCATGAACATATGAATCAAGAGAAATTTAGCTACTGAATTGATCAATGCAATAGAGCCCCAACACTACGCCAAAGTATTTCTCTACGTTGGGGTCCCTAGCTTGTGTGTGTCCTCTCATGCAGTTAAAAAACTTACCGTATATGGGAAGCTGAGACCCAGGCTATTTATGCGTATGATATGGATTGGCAATATGATATAGATTTTGCACCCAGTTCAGACTTAGAATGGTGTTCCAAACGTTATTCCTTATTTGTGGCTGCGATCAGGCTGTGTGTGTCAGCCAGCAGCAGGGTAGGACGGCGTGCAGCACCGACCGGAGATCACAGGGAGGACCTGGGAGCCACGCAGACGTCCGGGTCTGGTGAGTAAGAGTCTCCTGGGAAGTGGGGGGTCTGCTTTTTTGGGGGGTAAACTTACACCTAACTGTGTTTCTCCAAGAATAAGACCTCCTCCAAAAATAAGCCCTAGTGCTTTTTTGGGGGCCAAAAAAAATATAAGACAGTGTCTCATTTTGGAAAAACACGGTGTGTGTATATATGTATATATATATATATATATATATATATATAGGTATAGATATAGATATGTAGATATATAGATATATATACAGTACAGACCCAAAAGTTTGAACACACCTTCTCATTCAAAGAGTTTTCTTTATTTTCATGACTCTGAAGCCATCAAAACTATGAATTAACACATGTGGAATGAAATACTTATTAAAAAAAGTGTGAAACAACTGAAAATATGTCTTATGTTCTAGGTCCTTCAAAGTAGCCACCTTTTGCTTTGATTACTGCTATCCACACTCTTGGCATTCTCTTGATTACCTTCAAGAAGTAGTCACCGGAAATGGTTTTCACTTCACAGGTGTGCCCGGTCAGATTTAATAAGTGTGATTTCTTGCCTTATAAATGGGGTTGGGACCATCAGTTGTGTTGTGCAGAAGTCTGGTGGATACACAGCTAATAGTCCTACTGAATAGACTGTTAGAATTTGGATTATGGCAAGAAAAAAGCAGCTAAGTAAAGAAAAATGAGTGGCCATCATTACTTTAAGAAATGAAAGTCAGTCAGTCCAAAAAATTGGGAAAACTTTGAAAGTGTCCCCAAGTACAGTGGCAAAAACCATCAAATGCTTCAAATAAACTGGCTCACATGAGGACCGCCCCAGGAAAGGAAGACCAAGAGTCACCTCTGCTGCGGAGGATAAGTTTATCCGAGTGACCAGCCTCAGAAATCACAAGTTAACAGCAGCTCCGATTAGAGACCAGATCAATGCCACACAGAGTTCTAGCAGCAGACACATCACTAGAACAACTGTTAAGAGGAGACTTTGTGCAGCAGGCCTTCATGGTAAAATGAAGAAAAAACAAAAAGCCAGCACCAAATGTGCACTGCGGCACTAAACATTCCAAACTGTACTTATTTTAAAAAAATTTTGAGATTTTTGGCAAAAAATTGCAATTTCTTGAGCTGCTTCGCCACGTCACGGCAAATCTCATTTGAAGCAGTCCTACACTAAAATATTTTTATAAAATGTGCCATACGGCCTCACATATGAATAGTAGAACTGCTCTTAGCAGCACTCACCTGTTCTATTTCAATCCCGTACCCATGATTGAGTCATGGCTGTGGGCGGGACAGGTCCAAGCAAATGCTGCATGAAGTAAATAGCCTGTGGACAAAGCCTGATGACTTCTTAATGTGAACAGTCATCAACCGCCAAAATCCAGACAGATGGAATACATCCCAAATTGGGGTGCATAGCAAGGTGGAGGTCAACCACCGACCAATTCAATGAAGAAAAAACAAAAAGCCAGCACCAAATGTGCACTGCGGCACTAAACATTCCAAACTGTACTTATTTTAAAAAAATTTTGAGATTTTTGGCAAAAAATTGCAATTTCTTGAGCTGCTTCGCCACGTCACGGCAAATCTCATTTGAAGCAGTCCTACACTAAAATATTTTTATAAAATGTGCCATACGGCCTCACATATGAATAGTAGAACTGCTCTTAGCAGCACTCACCTGGTCTATTTCAATCCCGTACCCATGACTGAGTCATGGCTGTGGGCGGGACAGGTCCAAGCAAATGCTGCATGAAGTAAATAGCCTGTGGACAAAGCCTGATGACTTAATGTGAACAGTCACCAACCGCCAAAATCCAGACAGATGGAATACATCCCAAATTGGGGTGCATAGCAAGGTGGAGGTCAACCACCGACCAATTCAATGAAGAAAAAACAAAAAGCCAGCACCAAATGTGCACTGCGGCACTAAACATTCCAAACTGTACTTATTTTAAAAAATTTTTGAGATTTTTGGCAAAAAATTGCAATTTCTTGAGCTGCTTCGCCACGTCACGGCAAATCTCATTTGAAGCAGTCCTACACTAAAATATTTTTATAAAATGTGCCATACGGCCTCACATATGAATAGTAGAACTGCTCTTAGCAGCACTCACCTGGTCTATTTCAATCCCGTACCCATGACTGAGTCATGGCTGTGGGCGGGACAGGTCCAAGCAAATGCTGCATGAAGTAAATAGCCTGTGGACAAAGCCTGATGACTTAATGTGAACAGTCACCAACCGCCAAAATCCAGACAGATGGAATACATCCCAAATTGGGGTGCATAGCAAGGTGGAGGTCAACCACCGACCAATTCAATGAAGAAAAAACAAAAAGCCAGCACCAAATGTGCACTGCGGCACTAAACATTCCAAACTGTACTTATTTTAAAAAAAATTTGAGATTTTTGGCAAAAAATTGCAATTTCTTGAGCTGCTTCGCCACGTCACGGCAAATCTCATTTGAAGCAGTCCTACACTAAAATATTTTTATAAAATGTGCCATACGGCCTCACATATGAATAGTAGAACTGCTCTTAGCAGCACTCACCTGGTCTATTTCAATCCCGTACCCATGACTGAGTCATGGCTGTGGGCGGGACAGGTCCAAGCAAATGCTGCATGAAGTAAATAGCCTGTGGACAAAGCCTGATGACTTAATGTGAACAGTCACCAACCGCCAAAATCCAGACAGATGGAATACATCCCAAATTGGGGTGCATAGCAAGGTGGAGGTCAACCACCGACCAATTCAATGAAGAAAAAACAAAAAGCCAGCACCAAATGTGCACTGCGGCACTAAACATTCCAAACTGTACTTATTTTAAAAAAATTTTGAGATTTTTGGCAAAAAATTGCAATTTCTTGAGCTGCTTCGCCACGTCACGGCAAATCTCATTTGAAGCAGTCCTACACTAAAATATTTTTATAAAATGTGCCATACGGCCTCACATATGAATAGTAGAACTGCTCTTAGCAGCACTCACCTGGTCTATTTCAATCCCGTACCCATGACTGAGTCATGGCTGTGGGCGGGACAGGTCCAAGCAAATGCTGCATGAAGTAAATAGCCTGTGGACAAAGCCTGATGACTTAATGTGAACAGTCACCAACCGCCAAAATCCAGACAGATGGAATACATCCCAAATTGGGGTGCATAGCAAGCTGGAGGTCAACCACCGACCAATTCAATGAAGCAAAAACAAAAAGCCAGCACCAAATGTGCACTGCGGCACTAAACATTCCAAACTGTACTTATTTTAAAAAAATTTTGAGATTTTTGGCAAAAAATTGCAATTTCTTGAGCTGCTTCGCCACGTCACGGCAAATCTCATTTGAAGCAGTCCTACACTAAAATATTTTTAGAAAATGTGCCATACGGCCTCACATATGAATAGTAGAACTGCTCTTAGCAGCACTCACCTGGTCTATTTCAATCCCGTACCCATGACTGAGTCATGGCTGTGGGCGGGACAGGTCCAAGCAAATGCTGCATGAAGTAAATAGCCTGTGGACAAAGCCTGATGACTTAATGTGAACAGTCACCAACCGCCAAAATCCAGACAGATGGAATACATCCCAAATTGGGGTGCATAACAAGGTGGAGGTCAACCACCGACCAATTCAATGAAGAAAAAACAAAAAGCCAGCACCAAATGTGCACTGCGGCACTAAACATTCCAAACTGTACTTATTTTAAAAAAAATTTGAGATTTTTGGCAAAAAATTGCAATTTCTTGAGCTGCTTCGCCACGTCACGGCAAATCTCATTTGAAGCAGTCCTACACTAAAATATTTTTATAAAATGTGCCATACGGCCTCACATATGAATAGTAGAACTGCTCTTAGCAGCACTCACCTGGTCTATTTCAATCCCGTACCCATGACTGAGTCATGGCTGTGGGCGGGACAGGTCCAAGCAAATGCTGCATGAAGTAAATAGCCTGTGGACAAAGCCTGATGACTTAATGTGAACAGTCACCAACCGCCAAAATCCAGACAGATGGAATACATCCCAAATTGGGGTGCATAGCAAGGTGGAGGTCAACCACCGACCAATTCAATGAAGAAAAAACAAAAAGCCAGCACCAAATGTGCACTGCGGCACTAAACATTCCAAACTGTACTTATTTTAAAAAAAATTTGAGATTTTTGGCAAAAAATTGCAATTTCTTGAGCTGCTTCGCCACGTCACGGCAAATCTCATTTGAAGCAGTCCTACACTAAAATATTTTTATAAAATGTGCCATACGGCCTCACATATGAATAGTAGAACTGCTCTTAGCAGCACTCACCTGGTCTATTTCAATCCCGTACCCATGACTGAGTCATGGCTGTGGGCGGGACAGGTCCAAGCAAATGCTGCATGAAGTAAATAGCCTGTGGACAAAGCCTGATGACTTAATGTGAACAGTCACCAACCGCCAAAATCCAGACAGATGGAATACATCCCAAATTGGGGTGCATAGCAAGGTGGAGGTCAACCACCGACCAATTCAATGAAGAAAAAACAAAAAGCCAGCACCAAATGTGCACTGCGGCACTAAACATTCCAAACTGTACTTATTTTAAAAAAATTTTGAGATTTTTGGCAAAAAATTGCAATTTCTTGAGCTGCTTCGCCACGTCACGGCAAATCTCATTTGAAGCAGTCCTACACTAAAATATTTTTATAAAATGTGCCATACGGCCTCACATATGAATAGTAGAACTGCTCTTAGCAGCACTCACCTGGTCTATTTCAATCCCGTACCCATGACTGAGTCATGGCTGTGGGCGGGACAGGTCCAAGCAAATGCTGCATGAAGTAAATAGCCTGTGGACAAAGCCTGATGACTTAATGTGAACAGTCACCAACCGCCAAAATCCAGACAGATGGAATACATCCCAAATTGGGGTGCATTGCAAGGTGGAGGTCAACCACCGACCAATTCAATGAAGAAAAAAACAAAAAGCCAGCACCAAATGTGCACTGCGGCACTAAACATTCCAAACTGTACTTATTTTAAAAAAAATTTGAGATTTTTGGCAAAAAATTGCAATTTCTTGAGCTGCTTCGCCACGTCACGGCAAATCTCATTTGAAGCAGTCCTACACTAAAATATTTTTATAAAATGTGCCATACGGCCTCACATATGAATAGTAGAACTGCTCTTAGCAGCACTCACCTGGTCTATTTCAATCCCGTACCCATGACTGAGTCATGGCTGTGGGCGGGACAGGTCCAAGCAAATGCTGCATGAAGTAAATAGCCTGTGGACAAAGCCTGATGACTTAATGTGAACAGTCACCAACCGCCAAAATCCAGACAGATGGAATACATCCCAAATTGGGGTGCATAGCAAGGTGGAGGTCAACCACCGACCAATTCAATGAAGAAAAAACAAAAAGCCAGCACCAAATGTGCACTGCGGCACTAAACATTCCAAACTGTACTTATTTTAAAAAAATTTTGAGATTTTTGGCAAAAAATTGCAATTTCTTGAGCTGCTTCGCCACGTCACGGCAAATCTCATTTGAAGCAGTCCTACACTAAAATATTTTTATAAAATGTGCCATACGGCCTCACATATGAATAGTAGAACTGCTCTTAGCAGCACTCACCTGGTCTATTTCAATCCCGTACCCATGACTGAGTCATGGCTGTGGGCGGGACAGGTCCAAGCAAATGCTGCATGAAGTAAATAGCCTGTGGACAAAGCCTGATGACTTAATGTGAACAGTCACCAACCGCCAAAATCCAGACAGATGGAATACATCCCAAATTGGGGTGCATAACAAGGTGGAGGTCAACCACCGACCAATTCAATGAAGAAAAAACAAAAAGCCAGCACCAAATGTGCACTGCGGCACTAAACATTCCAAACTGTACTTATTTTAAAAAAAATTTGAGATTTTTGGCAAAAAATTGCAATTTCTTGAGCTGCTTCGCCACGTCACGGCAAATCTCATTTGAAGCAGTCCTACACTAAAATATTTTTATAAAATGTGCCATACGGCCTCACATATGAATAGTAGAACTGCTCTTAGCAGCACTCACCTGGTCTATTTCAATCCCGTACCCATGACTGAGTCATGGCTGTGGGCGGGACAGGTCCAAGCAAATGCTGCATGAAGTAAATAGCCTGTGGACAAAGCCTGATGACTTAATGTGAACAGTCACCAACCGCCAAAATCCAAACAGA
Source organism: Anomaloglossus baeobatrachus (assembly GCF_048569485.1). Lineage (NCBI taxonomy): Eukaryota > Metazoa > Chordata > Amphibia > Anura > Aromobatidae > Anomaloglossus > Anomaloglossus baeobatrachus. The sequence goes on along the minus strand of NC_134353.1, from coordinate 341,515,826 downwards.
TGGAATACATCCCAAATTGGGGTGCATAGCAAGGTGGAGGTCAACCACCGACCAATTCAATGAAGAAAAAACAAAAAGCCAGCACCAAATGTGCACTGCGGCACTAAACATTCCAAACTGTACTTATTTTAAAAAAAATTTGAGATTTTTGGCAAAAAATTGCAATTTCTTGAGCTGCTTCGCCACGTCACGGCAAATCTCATTTGAAGCAGTCCTACACTAAAATATTTTTATAAAATGTGCCATACGGCCTCACATATGAATAGTAGAACTGCTCTTAGCAGCACTCACCTGGTCTATTTCAATCCCGTACCCATGACTGAGTCATGGCTGTGGGCGGGACAGGTCCAAGCAAATGCTGCATGAAGTAAATAGCCTGTGGACAAAGCCTGATGACTTAATGTGAACAGTCACCAACCGCCAAAATCCAGACAGATGGAATACATCCCAAATTGGGGTGCATAGCAAGGTGGAGGTCAACCACCGACCAATTCAATGAAGAAAAAACAAAAAGCCAGCACCAAATGTGCACTGCGGCACTAAACATTCCAAACTGTACTTATTTTAAAAAAATTTTGAGATTTTTGGCAAAAAATTGCAATTTCTTGAGCTGCTTCGCCACGTCACGGCAAATCTCATTTGAAGCAGTCCTACACTAAAATATTTTTATAAAATGTGCCATACGGCCTCACATATGAATAGTAGAACTGCTCTTAGCAGCACTCACCTGGTCTATTTCAATCCCGTACCCATGACTGAGTCATGGCTGTGGGCGGGACAGGTCCAAGCAAATGCTGCATGAAGTAAATAGCCTGTGGACAAAGCCTGATGACTTAATGTGAACAGTCACCAACCGCCAAAATCCAGACAGATGGAATACATCCCAAATTGGGGTGCATAGCAAGGTGGAGGTCAACCACCGACCAATTCAATGAAGAAAAAACAAAAAGCCAGCACCAAATGTGCACTGCGGCACTAAACATTCCAAACTGTACTTATTTTAAAAAAATTTTGAGATTTTTGGCAAAAAATTGCAATTTCTTGAGCTGCTTCGCCACGTCACGGCAAATCTCATTTGAAGCAGTCCTACACTAAAATATTTTTATAAAATGTGCCATACGGCCTCACATATGAATAGTAGAACTGCTCTTAGCAGCACTCACCTGGTCTATTTCCATCCCGTACCCATGACTGAGTCATGGCTGTGGGCGGGACAGGTCCAAGCAAATGCTGCATGAAGTAAATAGCCTGTGGACAAAGCCTGATGACTTAATGTGAACAGTCACCAACCAATAAATAAGTTTATCCGAGTGACCAGCCTCAGAAATCACAAGTTAACAGCAGCTCCGATTAGAGACCAGATCAATGCCACACAGAGTTCTAGCAGCAGACACATCACTAGAACAACTGTTAAGAGGAGACTTTGTGCAGCAGGCCTTCATGGTAAAATAGCTGCTAGGAAACCACTGCTAAGGACAGGCACCACGCAGAAGAGACTTGTTTGGGCTAAAGAACACAAGGAATGGACATTAGACCAGTGGAGATCTGTGCTTTGGTCTGATGTGTCCAAATTTGAGATCTTTGGATCCAACCACCGTGTCTTTGTGCGACTCAGAAAAGGTGAACGGATGGACTCTACATACCTGGTTCCCACCGTGAGGCATGGAGGAGGAGGTGTGATGGTGTGGGGGTGCTTTACTGGTGACACTGTTGGGGATTTATTAAAAATTGAAGGCACACAACCAGCATGGCTACCACAGCATCTTGCAGCGGCATGCTATTCCATCCGGTTTGCGTTTAGTTGAACCATCATTTATTTTTCAACAGGACAATGACCCCAAACACACCTCCAGGTTGTGTAAGGGCTATTTGACTAAGAAGGAGAGTGATGGGGTGCTACGCCAGATGACCTGGCCTCCACAGTCACCAGACCTGAACCCAATTGAGATGGTTTGGAGTGAGCTGGACCGCAGAGTGAAGGCAAAAGGGCCAACAAGTGCTAAGCATCTCTGGGAACTCCTTCAAGACTATTGGAAGACCATTTCCGGTGACTACCTCTTGAAGCTCATCAAGAGAATGCCAAGAGTATGCAAAGCAGTAATCAAAGCAAAATGTGGCTACTTTGAAGAACCTAGAATATAAGACATATTTTCAGTTGTTTCACACTTTTTTGTTAAGTATTTAATTCGACGTGTTAATTCAAAGTTTTGATGCCTTCAATGTGAATCTACAATTTTCAGAGTCATGAAAATAAAGAAAACTCTTTGAATGAGAAGGTGTGTCCAACTTTTGGTCTGTACTGTATATATATATATGTATATATATATATATATATATATATATATATATATATATATATATGTATATATATATACACACATATTTGGTATGACTGAGTTCAGGAATGCCTATTTTTTCAATTTATAAAGTAAATTAATCTGATTAACGAAGGGAGTAATGAAAAAGAAAAACACAAACCCCCAGAATTACATTTTATTTTGATTGCTGCAAAATTTCAACAAAATGCAGTAAGAGGCGATCAAAATATCTCATCTACCAAAAAACAGTATAATAAAAAAGTCAGCTCAGGACTAAAAAATTAGCTCACGCAACCCAAGCTTCCAAAAACTGAGAATGCTAGTGATTTTGAAACAAGGCTTCACTCTGGTGCTGATCTGAGCTGGCAACAAAGTTTGCTTTCATAGAACACATTGCCCTATGCACAGCGTTCTGAGACTAGCCCAGCGCATTAATTGAGTATCACTGATGATGCTTTGTTTCAGGGAGGGGGCATAGGCTGTGGTAGTGACCGCAGCCTCTGCCTTCTGATGACGCTTTGTTTTGACTATCCAAGTATGCATTGGTATTCTCAAATGAAGTGTCATCACTAAAAGAAGAAAGCCAGTTAGATAGTGTAGGTAAGGAAGGAGGACATTTTTAATTAAAATATATTGGAGAATAGTTTATTTTATTGTATTGAATAGATAGAAATTGAGGATGAAAATTGCTTTGTATGGCAGACCACCCCTTTAGGCATTGATTAAAGATGTTCATGAACATTGCAATTGTAAAGCACAGAACTGCACTAAAAAAGGCCTTGTCACCAGGTCAAAAGAGGCCAGTTTTTAATCATATTTTATTCTTCCTGCTCCCATGGGTATGCCATTTTTTGTCATATCTTTTATCCATTATAAAGTTCCAGAGATATGGGTTTTTATTTTGTAACCCACCAAAAAGGAAATATAATTTTAAAAAGATCATAGAAAAAAGGGGGCCATTTTTTCCCAACTGGCTGTCAGTCAGTGCCATGGGTATGGTTACTGGCACTGGTCATTATGCAATGAACATTGACTGAAACTAAGCCAAGCCACCCCTATGACCAACCATCATGGCTGCCGAGAAGAATTAAGTTAATTTCCTCTCAGCAGCGAAGCTCTTAGTGCTGAAGTCAGGCAGCGTCACAACTTTATTAAGCTGCAGATTAGTCCCATATCTGCCGGTTAATAGCGTTTATTTTTAACCTGTCAGATTCCCTTTAATTGTCACAGAAGGAAAAAAAAATTGCAAACACAGAATATCAACATTTTTTGGGAAGCACACAGTGCTAAATTGTATATTGATAAAAATCTGCAAAGGTGGGAATAATGTAAGAATGAAAATACACTGACTTGGATAGGACTGTATCATGCATCATATGAGTGGATAATCCTAAACTGGTGCTAAGTAGTGCTATTCACACTTCCATTTCATCTTTTCACAAGTGCATATAATAATTAGTATATATATATATTAATATTTTTACATTTATAATGAAACTGATCTATACTGTTTATATTTGTTTTCTTGGAGCTGTCATATTTTATCATATACAATACATTTGAATCCCTCAGGTTAAAGATTCTTAACAAACTATTCTGACTTACGTGTTTGAGAGCTAACAGACAATACATTTTACAAATATTCACTTGTTATTGGGCCTAATTCACACCTCCGTGATGTAATCATTAGCTGTCACATACCCATTATAATCCATGGTGCCATTGACATCTGTGTTTTTTGATGGATCATGTGTCCGTGTGTTTTACAAAGAGTCATGTCCAGTTTTTTTTGGTATCATGAATTAAATAAACCAATACAAGTCTAACGGGCAGTGAAAAACACGCAGAGCTCACGGAGAGCATCCATGTGTCCTTTGTGCGCTGTCCGTTTAACATTACAAAGGATAGGAGAATCTTTGTCATCTATTTATTTATCCAGTCATAAAAACATTGATGGTAAAAATGAACACACGGACCCTACACCGATGACACACTGATCCAAAACACTGACTCTGGTACCATTTCACAGATGTGTGAATGAAGCTTTATGGATGTAAAGACTGTTTTGTTACTTTTCATCTAATCAGAGAATTGATGAAAACTTAAATCACGACTTTACAACATTTTTTCAGTTGTCAGAAAATAGAAAAAAACCAACATTAAAGGTATTTTTACTTAAAATAGTGTGAGGTAGAGACCACCGATGTTGTAAATGGTATGGTGGAGAAGGTCCCCTGCGAAATGAACCTGCATATGTTACTAATGGACCTGTAGTTCCACAAGTCTTGGTATTGTATTTAAAGGTCAGATTCTCTTTAACAATAGCCTGTGTGCTGGACAGGTCTGGATAATCACATACCTCCACCCATGGGTGTGTCCGATCTCTGGGTGCTTGGAAGGACTTCACTTCCTATAGGCGCCCTAGAAGGAGTACATGTGTTTTAGAGCCGGCTGCAGTTTCCCCTGATGTCACCGGCTAGGAGGCCAGGTGTATTGAACCTGTGGTTGGTCTGCACTTAGGAAGCTGGAGTCCTCCTGGGGATCTGGACTAACAGACATCCATGGCTGAGAGCAAGTTACAGTTACCGGTTGGTGATCTCAGAGAAGCCCTGCTCAAGCTTCTTAAATGCTGATGGAAACCTTTGTAAAAGGTAACAGCCTTGAAAGCCATGAGTGAATACTGGCCAGGTCAGTTACTACTGCGCTAATGTGAAGGACTGTATCCAAATCAATGTGTGTGATACCTCAGTTAAATGGACTGTAACACCATGTATTTTCCTTTAAGCCAGAATAGGCTTTTATGTTTAAGTTGCAAGTGTGGTTTATGTGACTTTAAATAAACCAATGGACTTTTAAATGGAAAAGTGTTCCTGTGTGCTCAGTTATAGCAGCCAAGTGAGTGTCCCCCAATACATTCAGTGAATGCAGCGTCACAATAGTTATATGCACATGAGAAAAAGAGGGAGAAGAAAGAAAAAGTGTCTCAGTTGCAAGACAATACTTGCATAACACTTGCTTTATCAATACAGACAATAATGGATGTACTGAAGTTGAGAGATAGTAATTAAAACTTGGAAGTGTGTGATTAATGGCTACCTGAATGTTCCAGATGTGGAACGAGGCACATGATGGTGCTCTAAGGTCTTCCTGTCATTAGATGTGTTAATTGCTGTCATTTCTTAAATACTGTAAAACTATAAGCTGCGCCATCAATATATACAATGTAACATATGGTGCATAATCATGTACTTGTTTCAAATGAAATGATCACTTGTGTGGTGTAGTGAGGCCCAGTTGATCATTGTAAAGGCGAGCAAAGTCAAAACACAAAGAACTTAACTTTGTTGATTCAGCTAATTCAGAGGAGACAAAGATGTGGGATAGATGAAAGAAAAGATAACATCTGATTGCAGCAGATGGCGAAGATTATGCACACTTCAGAATCTGGTTCACTGAATGCCATTGTCATGTACTGATGAGAATATCTTCACAGATTTTTAATGCTATGTACATATTAATGAGTATATATTGGCAAACTAAGATGTTCACTTGTGATTTTCTCAAACTTGACATAAAAATATGTAAATAGCTTCAATAACTACAATTAACCATTTGACTCAATATTTACAGCAACCAATAAAATATTTTTGGGGTCAAGCGGGACCAATAAGAAAATATTTTGTTTTCAAAGTCCAATGTTTATTGTTTGTCTTTTTGACTTTTTTTTTTTAGAATCTTTTTCGCTTGTAGTTTCTAAAAATTAGCAAATTAAAACAAAGCAAAACAAATTTATGTAAAATTTTAGAAAATTTTGAGTCCGAGAAATGGGAACAATTTACATTTTGATGTAGGGAATCGTCCCAAAAATGTACAACACTGTTTTATATATTGAAGAAGATTGCATCAATTAGGCTCTGAACCTCTATAGGCAGGGAATGCAGAAAATGTCCGAGCTGACTATAGGCTTCATTTAGACTTGTGATTTTTCCCAATGGCAAAATATTTTTCAAGTTTCAACAGTGGACCCAATTTTCATCAACGTTTCGTCATTTTATATATTTTTTTTGTACAATTAGTGTTCCACTTCTAAAAAATAAATAGCATAGCTTCCATTTATTACAATGTTATTCATAGACAGCACATGCATTGCACATGGATGCCATCAATTGTACTATCAGTAACTTCCATGGAGCCAAAAGACTTATATGGGTGATTTTGATCCATGGACATTTGAATAGGCCTTAGGCCAGTTTCAGACGTTCATGTTTCAGTTACGTGTCACATCCGTTTTTAACACGAATGCCACACGTTCCCATGTTATTCACACGGCCGTGTTTTCACATGGACCGTGTGACACCCCCTTCCCTTCATGTCCCCGAGACATGTCCGTTTTTTTCTCCGGCAGCAAGGGTGTCACGCGGATCGCAAACTGATGTGATCCGTGTGACATCAGTGTGACACATACCGGAGAAAACACAGGTCTCTGAAATAAACAAATTTTCTATATTCACCTGTATCCAGCGTTGTTTTCTTTGGCTCTGCTCTCTCCCGCTCCTGACTGCCACTCATTATATTCATTGATTATTCACTGCACTGAGGAGCTGGAAGCCGGAGCATCGCGGTGACAGTGCTGGGTACAGCATTGCTGAGGATAGCATCGCAGGGACAGGTGAGTATTCACAAAGCAAGCAGTGTGTATGCAGTGACGTTTAGGAGGTCACCGGAGTTCCCAGTAAAATTGTCAAAGGTTACTGTGGGAGGAAAAGGACCTAGGTTTACATTGTAGTAAAATTATCAAGAATACAAATGTTGTACAAGCAGTAATAGAACTAATACAGGAACAAAAAAGACAGACCTGTTAACAGTATTTAAAGAGAACCTATCACTTCTGAGGAAAAAAACACAAAATGTGACAGATCGTGGATGAAATCGCGAATGTTCTCAAATACAAGTAATCAAAAAATCAAATAATTTCCCTTGTATTCAGATTTTGTCAAAGTGAGCACAAAAGTTGGTGAGATTCATTCCTCTGGGAGTTACCAATAGGGAGGAGAGGGACATTGATTTTGTCAATAAATTAATTATTCAGTTTTGCCATATTGTCACATATTTGTCCCAAGCAATACTAAATTAAAATCAATTGACCTATTTTTCTCATCAAATCAAAAGTAAGTATATACATTGTAAATTATTTCACTACTGCATACCAATATGTTTTGCAAATCAGTAAAAATAATTCATAGAAAAAAAGTCCTTATTCCCATCACTAAGTGAAGTACAGAGAATATTTTTATCATCCAAGACAGACATGTAAAAACTTGTCTTTCTTTATTAAGCAGCCGAGATAAAGGACAAGGATACAGATGCTTATTAACGGTAAGGCTAGGTTCGCACACTGTGTTTTTTGACGCTGCGTTTTTGTGCGTTTTTGGCCGCTAAAAACGCAAAAAAACGCACCTGCGTCGAAAAAACGCGTCAAAAAATGCATGCGTTTTTACCGCGATTTGGTGCGTTTTTGGCTGTGTTTTGCTGCGTTTTTGATCTCTGCGTTTTGCTGCGTTTTTCCAATGCATTGCATGGGGGGAAAACGCAGAAAAACGCAGGAAAGAATTGACATGTCCATTTTTTTTTTCAAGCTCAAAAACGCAGCTTAAAAAAACAGTTGTGTGCGGACAGCAAAATTGAAAACTCATAGACTTTGCTGGGGAAGCAAAGTCCTGCAGTTTTGAGGCCAAAAACGCACCCGAAAAACGCGCAAAAACGCCGCGAAAAACGCACTGTGCGCACATAGCCTTAAGCTGCAAGAGGAGGACAAAGCTGCTTCTAAAATGTTAATCTACGAGAAAAGGAACTAGATGCTATTGGTATTTAATTTATCTTAAAAGCTGTATATTCCCTGTCTCCCTCTAATCAGTGGCTTTACCTGGCTCAAAAGCAAAAAGTTTCACACAGCTATCGAGATGAGAGTGAAGAGATTCGCTTAAGACAACTTCTGTATTCCTCTCTTAAAGGTGCAAATTTAAGATTTTTTTTTTAACTTTTTCTAATATGTATTTGAAAAAGGCTTATGTTTTGTTATTTCTTTTTTACTTAGTGATATTTCCTAAAATGTGACAGGTTCTCTTTCAGTAAACAAACTTTTCTCAATGTAGTTGTATAAAGGTTAAAATGGAACTTGCAATGCACATTTGTAACAGATAAAAAATGATAATGCTGTTGAAGAATAAAATAAAAAGGTCAACTGGCAGGAAGATGGAGTAAGTGCTGGAAATTGATTAAATGGAAAGTAATTTTCAAAAACTAAGCATGTTTCTTTGTTTGGATGGCTGTTGAGGTTTGTGTCATTTTAACAAAAGAAAGGTTTGCAAAGGTTACTAATGTCAGTACAATAAATTGTATTGCTTGAATAGAGTTTATTTGGATCATTTTCAAAGCAGGAGTGACCACTTTGTGGCAATGTGTGCAATATACAATCAATTGCGTTACTCTAAGAGAAACTATAAAGGGTTTGCAGAACTATAATATTGTTGATCTACCCTTAAGAGGGCTTTACACGCTACGATATTGCTAGCAATTTCTAGCGATATTGAGCGTGTAAGTACCCGCCCCCGTCGCACATGCTATATCGTGTGATCGCTGCCGCAGCGAACATTATCGCTACGGCAGCGTTACACGCACTTACCTGGTCGGCGGCGTCGCTGTGACTGCCAAACAATCCCTCCCTCAAGGGGGAGGGACGTTTGGCGTCACCGCGACGTCACTAAGCGGCCGGCCAAAGTGGAGGGGCGGAGATGAGCGGGACGTAACATCCCGCTCACCTCCTTCCTTCCGTATTGTGGCCGGCGGCAGGTAAGGAGACGTTCCTCGCTCCTGCGGTGTCACACACAGCGATGTATGCTGCCGCATGAGCGATGAACAACATGGATAAACAACCCTTACCAATTTTTGAGTTTGGGATGACCTCTCCATGGTGAACGATTTTCACCATTTTTGAGGTCGCTTAAGGACGCTGGTAAGTGTCACTCGCTGCGATATCGTTAATGACGCTAACAACGTGACCCCGACGATAAAGCATTAACGATATCATAGCGTGTAAAGCCCCCTTTAGAATAGTCCATTATTATGAAATCTGTGGGGATCTCATTGACTGCACCTGTTTAAAGAGAATGTGGTGCTACTGTAAATGATGCTAATCCTTTACTTTTCACATTGCAATATGCAACTGGACACACACACATACATGTATGTATATATATATATATATATATATACATACATGTATGTATATATATATATATATATATATATACATATATATATATATATATATATATATATATATATATATATATATAGCAGCAGCTGCTCAATGCACCTCAAGTCTCTTTCTTGACAGTCTTTCCAGTATGTTTGTATGCAAAGTTAGCTATCAATAAGTTGTCAAGATTACTGATAAGTCTTCAGAGAACATTTTTTTTTATTGTACATCAGTATAAGTCACATAAAAAGTATTACTGGATCTTTTCACACAGATTGTGGATAAGTAGAGATGAGCAAGTAACGTAATATTCATTATACTCATAACGAATACATTGTAATATTCACATATTCGTTACGAATAGCGAGTACAATGCATGTCAATGGGAAATGCAAGTAATTTTCTGCTGGACTCAACAAAGTTGAGAGCTGAAATGGATGGGAAAGTGATGAAACTGAATGGGGAGAGCCTGGAGAATTTTCCTGCATACATTTCTGACTCACATATGGATTCTGGGAATGAGGATGTCACAATATTACACCACTCATTCTCTCTCTCTCTCTCTCTCTCTCTCTCTCTCTCTCTGTCTCTCTATGTCTCTCTCTCTTTCTCCAAGTGCTTCATAGTCACCGATTGCGGCATGGCTGTCATAGTGCTCTCGCTCCTCTCATTCTTCTTCACAACTCATTAGGCTCATTACATATTCACTGCTCCCACTTATTAGGCTCATACATATTCACTGCTTCTCCCAACCAGCGGTATCTGTGATTGGTTGCAGTCAGACCTTCCCCCAGGCTGGTTGACAGCTGTCTGACTGCACCCAAACACAGTCACCGGTGGGTGGGTCTCCTGCATCCATTAGATGCGACAGTCTCGGGACTTTACCTGGCTCATCTCGATTGCCCTGATGTGGTGGCAATCGGGGTAATGAGAAGTTAATAACAGCACACAGCTGTCTTCAAGCCCAAAATTAATGATGGGAAGGGGGTCTTCTATGAGACCTCCCTATCAATAATCCTATAAGTAAAAAGAAATACACATATACTTTATTTGGAATAAAATACAAAACCACCCTCTTTCAGCACTTTATTAACCCCAAAACACCAAAGTCCGATGTAATCCACATGAGGTCCCACGACGATCCTGGCTCTGCTACATCTGCGCCTGGAGAGACCAAAAACATGTTCGATCTCTCCGGGCTCCGAGAAACACTGACAAGAAGGATTCCGTCTGGCAGCAGTGACGTCACTCAGTTCATCGGCGGTCATACCCGGATTCCCACGGTTTGACCTCTGGTGACCTGAAGCACTCTGGCTTAAAATGTGGGGCCGTCCCCTGCACCCTGCCAGTATTTTAACAGTGACAATGCTGGCATGGAGTTATGGGCTGCCCCGCACTCCCCGCATGGCATTATCAGTATTAAATTGCGGGGCTGTGTCCCACTCCCTGACAGCCCTTCAACACTGACAATGCCATCCGGAGAGAGTAGTGATTACAGCCTGCCATCTGCTGTAAACCTGGGTTGTCTGTTGGTATCTCCTCCTGGCAGAGAAAACAGCTATGACAGTAGGAGCTGCCGGGGACCGAGGTCAATACATGCTGCGGTGAGTGGTGATCCCAGCCTGCCATCTGCTGTCAGCCTGGGGTGTCTCAGCAACTCCTCTTGTCAGAGCTCTGTGCTTTGACAGGAGGAGCTGCCAAGGACTGAGGTCAGTACATGCTGCAGTGATCACAGCCTGCCATCTGCTGTCAGCCTGGGGTGTCTCTCGGCAGCTCCTCCTGGCAGAGAAAACAGCTATGACATGAGGAGCTGCCAGGGACTGAGGTCAGTACATGCTCTGGCGAGCGGTGATCACAGCCTGCCATCTGCTCTCAGCCTGGTGTCTCTCGACAGCTCCTCCTGGCAGAGCTATGTGCTCTGACACGAGGAGCTGACAGGGACCGAGGTCAGGAAATGCTGCGGCCAGTGGTGATCACAGCCTGCCATTTGCTGTCAGCCTGGTGTCTCTCGGCTCCTACTGGCAGAGAAAACAGCTATGACAGGAGGAGCTTCCAGGGACTGAGGTTAGTACATGTTGCGGTGATCACAGCCTGGCATCTGCTGTCAGCCTGGTGTCTTTCGGCAGCTCCTCCTGTCAGAGCACACAGTTCTGACAAGAAGAGCTGTCGAGACACCCCAGGCTGACAAAATATGGCAGGCTGTGATCACCATTCACCATAGCATGTACTGACCTCGATCTCCGGCAGCTCCTCCTGTCAGAGCACACAGCTCTGACAGGAGGAGCTGCTGAGACACCCCAGGCTGCCAGCAGACGGCAGGCTTTGATCTACGCTCACCGCAGAATGTACTGACCTCAGCCCCCTGCAGCTCCTCCTGTCATAGCTGTTTGCTCTGCCAGGAGGAGCTACCAAGACACCCCAGGCTGACAGCAGATGGCAGGCTGTGATCACCGCTCGCCGGAGCATGTACTGACATTGGTCTTTAGCAGCTCCTCCTGGCAGAGCACACAGCTCTGACAGGAGGAGCTGCTGTGACATCCCAAGCTTACAGCAGATGGCAGGCTCTAATCACCATTTACCACAGAATGTACTGACCTTGGTCCCCGGCAGCTCACCCTGGCAGAGCACATGGTTTTGACCGAAGGAGCTGCTGAGCTTGCATCCAGCTTGCGGGATGGAGCAGTGGAAGATGGCATCTGATGTGTGCCTCAAGTCCTGCCGACGGGTCACTCACAGAGAGATGCCGTCTCTCTTCCTGAACTGATGTATGTGATCCGGCACAGCAATGATCGGACGTGAAAGCAGAAGCAGACAGGACACAGAGTCTGCAGGATGTGTCGCAGGACCTGTAAGTATGATCATAATGTTTTTTAATGATGTGCTATTTTTTTACAGCCCCTGGACCCGAACTGTAACACTAACTTCCCAGGAAAGCTCGTGATCGGGATCATGTACACAATCACTATGTGGTCAGTACGAACCCCGAACTCTACAGTTTGGAATCGCCCATCACTAGTCATAAGTATTCAGACCCTTTGCTCAGTATTGAGTAGAAGCACCCTTTTCACCTATTACAGCCATGAGTCTTCTTGGGAATGATGCAACAAGTTTTTCACACCTTAATTTGCGGATCTTCTGTCATTCTTCTTTGCAGATCCTCTCCAGTCCCAGGCTGGATGGTGAATGTTGGTGGACAGCCATTTTCAAGTCTCTCCCAAGATGGTCAATTGGGCTTAGGTCAGGGCTCTCGCTGGGCCAGTCAAGAATGGTCACAGAGATGTTTGAAGCCACTCCTTTGTTATTTTAGCTGTGTGCTTAGGGTCATTGTCTTATTGAAAGGTGAACCTTCAGTCAAGTCTGGGGTCCAGAGCACTCTTGAAGAGGTTTTCTTCCAGGATATCTCTGTACTTGGCCGGATTCATCTTTCCTTCAATTGCAACCAGTCGTCCTGTCCCTGCAGCTGAAAAACACCCCCATAGCATGATGCTGCTGTGTCGCCCTGGGCAAGCCAGGGGACACAGGACACACACCACCACACCCTACATCCCAGGTAGGCACATCTAAGCCGAACCAAAAATCCTTGTTGCCTTCCTCCAGAGGCTGATGATTCACACCAGGGGGTGGGCCAGGCGGTTGGCTCCGCCCACCAAGGAGATCACAGCTCTGGAGGTGGGAAGTACCAGGCAGTTGAGTCAGGGAGGAGGAAGTGGAAGGAGTGGAGGAGTAGCCCAGACAGGGCTAAAGTAAACAGCAAGTGAAAGTGAGGAAAGTAAAGGAGAAACGGAGGAAAGAAAGAGTGGTGACAGAGAGAGAGAAAAGCCTGAAGAGTCCAGCTAAGTGCAGGGCAGGTCAGCAAGGTCAGCAACGGCGGTGACTGTCTGGAGGGGGACCGTTTGGAAGTTCCTGGAAGGACTCCGTAGGCTGTGTGCCTGGTGGTCTGGAGCAGTGTTCCGAAGGACAGTCAGCACCAGGGCAGGGGCCTCTCGGACCCCGGCAAGGCTTGGAGTCGCCGTAAATTGCCGAATCCGTCAGTGAAGGGGACGTAGATCCCCCAACAACCAAGACCCGAGTGAAGGCAACAGCCCAACCTGTACAACAGAGACACCGCCACCGTCAGGGCACCAGTTTCTGAGGGCCAGCGCCTGCGGGCAAAGAGTAGAGCTCCCCCGGTCCAGCTTGAAGCCGGGGAGCGGGTTACCGGTGGGGACCCATCGCAACCAACGAGTACACAAGGTGCAAGGAAGAGGGACATCACCGTCACCTACTGGGAGAGCAATTGCAGCCGTCCGTGGGACCGTCTTACCAGCCGTTTGGTTTACCGTACAAACTGTGTCAACGTCTCAGGCTGAGTGAGTACCACAGTGCCGCAAGGCACAGCGCTGCCCCCGCGTCCCTGCGCCCACCAGGCCCTGCACCTCACAAACCGTCACCGGGCCCCGGGATCACCGACCCCTACCCACGGAGGGGCAACACAACACCTGGCTGCTCCGCATCACCATCCCCGGGACCCCCGTAGTGAGCAGCGGTGGTGAACTCACCACAACCGTGGGTGGCGTCACGGACTATAAACAATCCCCACACCCAAACAACCCCTTTCACTCACGGGCGAGGAGTGCCGCTCGAGAGACCCCCGGGATCCGGCCTACAGCTCGAGCCACCACTGAGCAGCGGCCGCCGGACCCGAGCAGAAGGGGGTGAGCGTAGTGTGCTGACACCCTCCTCCCCGCCCGCGACAACTTGGCGTCACGAACAGGATCTTACCGCTCTGCCGTCTGGTAGAGGTGCGCCTTGTTACCGCCGGAGGTATCCGGCAGAAAAATTTCAGAAGTCGCCATCTTTGGCGCGAAAAGTTCCCGCTCGAGCGTCTTCTCGAGCAGTAGAGGCGCGAAGGCAAAAACCCCGCCCCGAGAGAGGAGGGGCCGGAAAGAGCTAAGGGGGACGCGATGGCGGCTGGCCGCATGTAGCTGCGGCTATAAAAGCAGGGACGCCAGGACTCTGCAAACATACCGTTCCTGGAAGCAAAAGAAGAAGCCATCATGTGGATGCCGTCCCGCGACACCGTAGCCCCCGCACCTGGAACCGCGGCGTGGGTGGAGATCCGAACCGCGCAGCTCTACCAAAGGCTGCAGGTCAGGATGCAGCTCCTCATGGAGGAGTGGGAGGCCGACATGGCGGACGTTGTAGCCACCGTGCGGAGAGGCGAGGAGGAGGAGGAGAAAGGGAGGGTGAGTGACCCACGTCCCGATGCCCTTGAAGGGCCGGTCTTCGCGGCTGTGGGGCCCGGTCCAAGCCCTCTCCCCCCGTTGCCTCCCTCGCCACCCGTCCCGGAGGCCGTGACCCCGCCACTAGGCCTGCTACCACCGCAACCGGTAGCAGTACCCAGCGTCCCCGCCCAAGCGGGCCGACCTGTAGCCGGAGCCCGCGGCACACCGGAGGTGTTACCGTGGAAGACGCCGAAAGTGGAACCGGAGGCATCCCATGAAACATCCCCCGAGCCGGAGCAGATGACCCGTTCCGAGCCGAAGGCCCGGCAGCGGAAAGCCCCTATGCCCATCCCCCACACCTCGGCTTAGGTAGAGCCGGGTTGTTGTTGCAAGGCAGCGCCCAAGGCCAAGACACCGCGGGACATGCCGCCCATAGTCCTGACAGTGGGCAATGTCCAGGATGTCCCGCGGGGCCGGACCCGTGCGCCGGCGCTGGCAGCAGCGCCGTATTGGGATAGGGAGCCGGTACCGCTGGGCCTGGAGATCGCCGAGAGGGAGCGGAAGAAGGCCGAACTGGTGGCCAGAGCGATCCGGGAGAAGGAACACCTCCGGCAGGCAACCTCCCGTGCCCGAGGACCGTTGTACGTGGGGCAGGTGAGGCGGTTTGATGTCCGCCGGGGCTACGGGTTCATCTACGAGCCGGGCCTGGAGGCCGAAGTTTTTGTAGCCCGGCGGGATGTGAATGCCCACCTGCCTGAGGAGCATCCTGGCCGTAATCTGATGCCGGGTGATATCGTCCAGTACACTCGGTTCTTTGGGGAGCGAGGGTGGTTTGCGCTGGACGCTAGATTGAAGGGCAGCCCAGAGGCCCCAGCAAGCGCCGCGCCCCCTCCCTTGGAAGGAGCACTGGAGCCTGGAAGTCCGGAGTAGGGCAGCGGATGCCCGCAGCACCGTCCCCGTTGGGACCACCACTTTGTTGTTGAAAAAGTTGAAAAGTTTTGAAAGATGATGAAAACATGATGACCGAAGTTTCACCTGATTCACCGTGTGATTTGCAACCGGCTGGAGCCGGCACCGTTGTCCCCGTGGGGACCGTTTAAAAATGCATGGGAACTATCCATGGACAAGCCCGTGAACTTGCAGGGCAACCACAGACGTTAGTGGCTTGTAAATATGTTGGTTACCGTTACCGTTTTCCGCAATGCCACCTCCGGAGAGGCAGATTGGAGGGAGGGCCCTCAGCAGAGCAGGCAGGGGCCCAGCCACCAAAGGAACCGGTGGCTACCCACTGGAGGGAAGGACAGATCCCGCTCGGGTACCGTGTGCTGGACTGTGGGTCAAGGGGTGCTGCCTGGGCTTTAGGGGTAGCATCAGGGCCAGGTTGCTTGGGTGGGAGAGAGTAGAAACCGTAACCGTAAACCGTTGCAATGTTAAAGTAAATGTGCCTCCCGTCTTGGGAAGAGTTATTAAAAATGTATATATGTTAATTTCCAAATGTTATCTTTTGCAGAAAAATAAATCCGGTGTAGGACGGCAGCCCGCGGACGGTCTGCATTTTGCTAAGGGGGAATGTGTCGCCCTGGGCAAGCCAGGGGACACAGGACACACACCACCACACCCTACATCCCAGGTAGGCACATCTAAGCCGAACCAAAAATCCTTGTTGCCTTCCTCCAGAGGCTGATGATTCACACCAGGGGGTGGGCCAGGCGGTTGGCTCCGCCCACCAAGGAGATCACAGCTCTGGATATGGGAAGTACCAGGCAGTTGAGTCAGGGAGGAGGAAGTGGAAGGAGTGGAGGAGTAGCCCAGACAGGGCTAAAGTAAACAGCAAGTGAAAGTGAGGAAAGTAAAGGAGAAACGGAGGAAAGCAAGAGTGGTGACAGAGAGAGAGAAAAGCCTGAAGAGTCCAGCTAAGTGCAGGGCAGGTCAGAAAGGTCAGCAACGGCGGTGACTGTCTGGAGGGGGACCGTTTGGAAGTTCCTGGAAGGACCTCGTAGGCTGTGTGCCCGGTGGTCTGGAGCAGTGTTCCGAAGGACAGTCAGCACCAGGGCAGGGGCCTCTCGGACCCCGGCAAGGCTTGGAGTCGCCGTAAATTGCCGAATCCGTCAGTGAAGGGGACGTAGATCCCCCAACAACCAAGACCCGAGTGAAGGCAACAGCCCAACCTGTACAACAGAGACACCGCCACCGCCAGGGCACCAGTTTCTGAGGGCCAGCGCCTGCGGGCAAAGAGTAGAGCTCCCCCGGTCCAGCTTGAAGCCGGGGAGCGGGTTACCGGTGGGGACCCATCGCAACCAACGAGTACACAAGGTGCAAGGAAGAGGGACATCACCGTCACCTACTGGGAGAGCAATTGCAGCCGTCCGTGGGACCGTCTTACCAGCCGTTTGGTTTACCGTACAAACTGTGTCAACGTCTCAGGCTGAGTGAGTACCACAGTGCCGCAAGGCACAGTGCTGCCCCCGCGTCCCTGCGCCCACCAGGCCCTGCACCTCACAAACCGTCACCGGGCCCCGGGATCACCGACCCCTACCCACGGAGGGGCAACACAACACCTGGCTGCTCCGCATCACCATCCCCGGGACCCCCGTAGTGAGCAGCGGTGGTGAACTCACCACAACCGTGGGTGGCGTCACGGACTATAAACAATCCCCACACCCAAACAACCCCTTTCACTCACGGGCGAGGAGTGCCGCTCGAGAGACCCCTGGGATCCGGCCTACAGCTCGAGCCACCACTGAGCAGCGGCCGCCGGACCCGAGCAGAAGGGGGTGAGCGTAGTGTGCTGACACCCTCCTCCCCGCCCGCGACACTGCCACTACCATGTTTCACTGTTGGGATTGTATTGGGCAGGTGATGAGCAGTGCTTGGTTTTCTCCACACATACTACCTAGAATTATTAGCAAAAAGTTCTATCTACGTCTCATCAGACCAGAGAATCTTATTTCTCATAGTCTGAGAGTCCTTCATGTGTTTTTTGCAAGCTCTATGCAGGCGTTCATATGTCTTGCACTGAGGAGAGGCTTCCATCAGGCCACTCTGCCATAAAGGTCCGACTGGTGGAGGGCTGCAGAGATAGTTGACTTTGTGGAACTTTCTCACATCTCCCTACTGCATCTCTGGAGCTCAGCCACAGTGATCTTGGGGTTCTTCTTTACTTCTCTCACCAAGGCTCTTCTCTCTTGATTGCTCAGTTTGGCTGGATGGCCAGGTCTAGGAAGAAATCTGGTGGTCAAAAACTTCTTCCATTTAAGGATTATGGAAGCCACTGTGCTCTTAAGAACCTTGAGTACTGCAGAAATTCTTTTGTAACCTTAGCCAGATCTATACCTTGCCACAATTCTGTCTCTGACTTCCTTGGGCAGTTGCTTTGACCCCATGATTCTCATTTGGTCTGACATGCACTGTGAGCTGTGAGGTCTTATATAGACAGGTGTGCGCCTTTCCAAATCAAGTCCTATCAGTTTAATTAAACACAGCTGGAATCAAATGAAGGAGTAGAACCATCTCCAGGAGGATCACATGGAAATGGACAGTTTGTGACTTAAATATGAACATCTGAGCAAATTTCTACATTTCTGGTTTTTTTCTGTCAAGATGGGGTGCAGTGTACATTAATGAGAAAAAAATGAACTTTTTTGAATTTACAAAATGGCGCAAAGAAACAAAGAGTGAAAAATGTAAAGGGGTCTGAATACTTCCCATACCCACTGTATATATACTCACTGTTTGTGTCTGTCTATGTGTGCATATATATATATATATATATATTATATATATATATATATATATATATATTTTCACATTAATTGCCAAAAGTACTAGCCCCCTTGAAGTTGTTTCAGAAAATGAAGCATTTCCCTCAGAAAATTAATACACTCCATAATATCCCCACACACACTGCCACTCTGTATAGTATACCCACACACGATACCTCATGTATAATAGCCCCACACAAACTGCCCTTCTGTATAATATCCCCCCACATGCACTGCTCCTTTGTATAATATCTCCCTACACACACTGCACCTTTCTATAATGTCCCCCATAAACTGCTCCTTTGTATAATATTCCCACACACACTGCCCCTCTGTATAATATCCCTCAAGTATGCTGCCCGTTTGTATACTATCCTCTTACATAAACTGCCCCTTTCTATATATATCCTCACACACTGCCCCTCTGTATACTATCTCCTTCCACCACACACACACACACACACACACACACATTGCCCTACTGTAATAATATCCTCCTGGTATATATATCCCCCTACTGGGGGCCCCTCCTGGTATGTATGTCCCCATCCTGGTTTATTGTTCCCTTCCTAGCATACACACGTGGTCAAAATTGTTGGTACCCCTCATCTAATGGAAAAAACCCACAATTGTCACAGAAATAACATGAATCTGACAAAAGTAATAATAAATAAAAAATATCTATGAAAATGAACAAATGAAAGTCAAATATTGCTTTTTAACCATGCTTCCACAGAATTTAAAAAAAAATAAAACTCATCAAATAGGCCTGGACAGAAATGACGGTACCCCTGAAAATAATGTGACAAAAAGGACATGTTAAATTAAGGTGTGTCCACTAATTAGCATCACAGGTGTCTACATTTTTGTAATCAGTCAGTGGGCCTGTATATTGAGCTACAGATACTTACTGTGCTGTTTGGTGATATAGTGTGTACCACACTCAACATTGACCAGAGGAAGCAAAGGAAAGAGTTGTCTCAGGAGATTAAAAAGAAAATTATGGACAAGCATGTTAAAAGTAAATGTTATAAGACCATCAATCTGCTTGGAGCAGATTGATGTTCCTGTGACTACAATTACACATTTTTCAGAAATTCAAGATCCATGGGACTGTAGCCAACCTCCCTGAATGTGGCCACAGGAGGAAAACTGATGACAAATCAAAGAGACGGATAATACGAATGGTAACAAAAGAGCACAGAAAAACTTCTAAAAATATTAAAGGTGAACTTGAAGCTCAAGAAACATCACTGTCAGATCGCACCATCTGTTATTGTTGTTTGAGCCAAAGTGGACTTCATCGGAGACGACCAAGGAGGACACCATTGTTGAAAAAGAATCATAATAAAGTCAGACTGGAATTTGCCAAACTACATATTGACAAGCCACAAAGCTTCTAGGAGAATGTCCTTTGGACAAATGAGACAAAAATGGAACTTTTTGGCAAACCACATCAGCTCTCTATTCACAGATGAAAAAATGAAGCATATCAAGAAAAGAACACTGTATCTGCTGTGAAACATGGAGGAGGTTCTATTATGTTCTGGGGTGCTTTGCTGCTTCTAGCACAGGGTGTTTTGAATTTGTGCAGGGTAAAACGAAATCTCAAGACTATCAAGGGATTCTAGAGAGAATTGTGCTGCCCAGGGTCAGAAAGCTTGGTCTCAGTCACAGGTCATGGGTCTTGCACCAGGATAATTACCCAAAACACACTGCTAAAAACACCCAAGAATGGCTAAGAGGAAAACATTGGACTATTCTGAAGTGGCCTTCTATGAGCCCTGACCTAAAACCTATTGAGCATCTTTGGCAACCGCTGAAACAAGCCATCTGGAAAAGGCACCCTTCATACACGAGACAACTGGAGCAGTTTGCTCTTGAAGAGTGGGCCAAAATACCTGTTGAGAGGTGCAGAAGTCTCATTGACAGTTACAGTAATTGTTTGAATGCAGTGATTGCCTCAAAATGTTGTGCAACAAAATATTAAGTTAAGGATACCATCTTTTCTGTCCAGGCCTATTTCATGAGATTTTTTTTTAATTTCTGTGAAAGCATGGTTGAAAAACAATGTGTGACTTTCATTTGTTCATTTTCATAGATTTCTGTTATTTATTATTACTTTTGTCACACTCAAGTTATTTCAGTGACCATTGTGGGTTTTTCTTTCATTAAATGAGGTGTACCAACAATTTTGACCATGTGTATATCTGTCCTCCTCCTGGTATATATGTCTCCATCCTGTGACCCTCCTGGTATATATGTCCGCATCCTGGCCCCATCCTGGTATGTACAGGATATCCCCCCCGGGCACATTCTGGTATATATGTCCAATCCTGGTTTTTGTCCCCTTCCTGGTATATACTGTATGTCCTCCTTCTTGTATATATGTCCCCTTCCAGGTCCCTTCCTGTTGTATATATGCCCCCCTCATGGGCACATTCTGGTATAATGTCTCCATCCTCGTTTTTGTCTCCTTCCTGGTATATATATGTCCTCCTTCTTATATTTGTCACCTTCCTGAGGCTCTCCTTTTTATATTTGTCTTTTTACTCACCCTCGCCGGCTCCCATGTTGCACAGCGTCCTTTCTGAGCCACGATGCATTTCAGCTAGATGTGCACCCTCTGACGCACATCCAGCTGAAGCAAGGCAGAGGCTGGGGATGGCGGGCCCTCCCACCATCCCCGGAAATCTCCAGCTCACGGAGCACCTACCTTCTCCATGAGATGCAGCGTCCTTGTCACCTCCACGTTGCCTGCAGCAGCGGCAGTGTGATGAGGTCGCAGAGTGATAACCTCATCACGCTGCTGCACTCTGCTCTGCTCCACTCACCTTGCCTTTGGCCACATGGCTAATTTGCATGCCATGCCCTAGAAGGGCTTCGCATGCAATTTAGCTGGGTGTGAAGTGACTGAAGTGACACAGCTGGGCCTGTGTGCTGCAGCTGTGACTGGGGCCCAGTGAATAGGGGGAAACGGCCAAGGCCTGGAGCTTAATAAAGCTAAATAATTACCTCTTCACTGGGCCCCATACACCAGTTATGGTTCTAATGCACTGATGGTGGCCCTGCCTTTAACAGGTTTTTTTTATAAGGGGAATAGGGTAAAGTGTGTATATTGTATATTTCGTTACAAACTATAAAATTATGTCCAGATATCTATTTTTACATATTTCCAATATGTTACTGAGCAAGATTTTTCTAGAAAAATGTACATAGAAAAAATGTCTGAAATTAAAACCTTTTCAGGGTTTTAGTGTTGCTTTTTAAATTCTGTACCTATTAAACAGGATTTGATAGACTGTAAGAGACATTGTGTAACACGCTTTGTGGAACATCAGCGTGAAGACAGCTAATATGAGTAGATCAATGTTGGCAGAATATAAGCAGAATAATCTAGTCCTCTCAGAAATTGGGAACCTGCATTGATTTTCACATCTTCTGCAGAATTATCTGAAAAGACACTTTCACAGAATCAGCAGAAATTATCCACTGCAAATCAATGAACAGCAATCTTCCTTGTGTCATATTACACAGCACTAGGGCTCTTTAACCTTTTAGATTATGTATTCAAATGTAAGCATCTTCTTTAAAGCTCATCACAGGTCATAAAAAGCCAATTTTCATATAGATTTATGGAATATGAAAAATAAAAAAACCCACATTATTATAAAGTGATGAGTTGCATTTTTGTTCTGGCAACTATGCCGTCAACTATACACTAGTGTTCCTCTATGCCCACTGTCAGATTGGATCGCAGGAGCATTTAAAAGTGTATCTTTCAGGATAGATTTTAGGCATGATGAGGCTGGTTAGAATAGTTGTATAATGCTGTTCATACAAAATTTAGGTCAATCCTAATATCCGCTGGATTTTACCTAAATTTTCAAAGTATTTACACCAGCATCATCAACTCGCTGTAAAAAAAATAAAAACAGAACAAAACACCTTTAGCAGAAAAAATGATCAAGTAATTACCATTACAAGTACAATAAGTTTACCATTGAGTGTTATGTACTAGATATTTTAATTGATAATAAATATAGATGACTAACTCAATTTGTACAAATATAGAAAAAGATTCTGTGATGTCATCATTTTGCTACATTTTGGGATCTGGGAAGGGTTTAAAAAAATAATAAACTCATACACAAATTTCTCTAAGGCCTGAATCCTGTTTTCTTCTGCTTATCTCTTCTACCTTCTGCTTCCCTTTTCCCTTTCCAGTCTCCCTGCTGGCATCACCACTCACTAACCATGTGATCCCATGAGGCATACCACACGTCATTGATGTGCTTTATTCCCCACTTTATGACGTTGGGCTTAGCGGGAGTCTGAAGGTAGAAGAAGGAAGAAGACCCAATAGGAAGAAGAAAGAAGAGTAGCAGAAGTGGGATAGATCTGCAAAGGGCCAAGATGAGGTGACCTTAACAGTTTTGTGAAATCTATGTCTTAATATATTGCTGCAACCCCGGCCCTGACTGCTAGATGGTGTCTCACTAATATCGCGGTTACTGTGCAATTTCGACAGCATGTGGGAATTTAGCAATCCAGTGAACCCCATTGATAGACCACATCCCTGTATATGGAGTTAAATAGTAAAGGCCCAGGGTTCTTCTGGAAACTGAAACCAACCTATTGTATGACAATCATTCAGAATAAATGCAATAAATTAACAATCAGATAATGATAAAAGATGGACCAGGGCAAATCGCTATGCATATATGAACCAAGGAAAAGAAAAATGCGATCAAATAGCCAAATAATGAAATTGAAAAAACGTTATTAGTCAGGTGAAAAAAATGGATGATGGCGTTTGACACATAGTTACATAGTTACATAGTTACTAAGGTTGAAAAAAGACCTAGGTCCATCTAGTTCAACCTTCCTCCACCAGTTCTACATTTGGTCACTAAGTCATTTATAACCAACAATGTTGTGTGTACTGAGGAAATCATCCAGGACTTTTTTTAAAGCTGTTATAGTATCTGCCATTACTACCTCTTGTGGTAGTGTATTCCACAGTCTGACTGCTCTAACTGTAAAGAACCCTTTACAGTTAGAGATAAAAAAAAGACAAAAAGGTAAGATTGGGGCGCACATTCCAGGGAGAGACCCAAGATATCATAATAAAATCATATGACATACCTTGTTGAAAGAAAGTAGTTAATACCTAATACAAGATGTACATTTTCATTCCAAAAAAAAAAATATTTTTTTGGGAAATCTTTTTGAACATATAAATGCACAGTACAAGGTATCCAGGGTACATCATGTACAGGGGGGGTCACAAAAGATGGAAAGCTGGGCAAACAACCTACATTAATTCCCAACACATTGCCATAATAGGCAGGGAACATGCAAATCAATGTATCAATTCAATTGTATAGTGGCCCCCAATGTTATATGGTGTACAATGCCCCATACCAACCACCAGTAAAAAAAACATGGAAATGCCACATACAAGGTAACCACCAGCAGGTTTGGATAATGTATGACTAAACCTATTTAGGAGACAATCGCTCACCAGATAGATTAAATTATTTGTATTTTAACCTATTTAGGAGACAAACGGTCACCTTGGAGACTGGTTCAGGGTACCCACGTGGAATGGCGTCCAAATCTGTCCAATGTATTAATTTTGAGCCTATTTCCTCTGACATATTTAACAGACTACCAGGCGTAACAAATTAATTACAGATTCCATCCAGGTAAGATATATCTTTGTACCGTGTTAGCCAGTAGAGATAAAAAATTGTTTAAAAGAACTGAAGTCCTCAGTGGTTGATACCTTTTAATGGCTAACTGAAAAGATGGTAATATTAGCAAGCTTTCGAGACTACTCAGGTCTCTTCATCAGGCATGGTATAACACAAAATCTGAAGAGTCACATATTTATACACAACAGGACTTAGAATGGGGCAGTAAAAAAAAAAAAATTAGTTCCATAAAGATGAGGTACATTTGTTTTACTGCACTATTCTATGTCCTGTTGTGTATAAATATGTGACTCTTCAGATTTTGTGTTATACCATGCCTGATGAAGAGAACTGAGTAGTCTCGAAAGCTTGCTATTATTACCATCTTTTCAGTTAGCCATTAAAAGGTATCAACCACTGAGGACTTCAGTTCTTTTAAACAATTTTTTAGATTTCATCCAAGCACTGTTGGATTGAATACAAAATCTGGTCCTGCATGCAATACCTACTCTGATTTTTTTTCAACCCAAAAGTAAAGTATATCATTTTCTGGTCCAAAACATCAGGCCACGAAAGATTATATAGTAGACAGCCTGAAAAAAAAGGTTCATCAGACCTTCCACGTCATCAGCAGCTACAGGTTCCTTCTTTGGTTGATAAAAAGATGGTAGTTTAAAACCATGTATTGACTATCGAGATCTTAACAAAATTACTGAAAAGAATCAGTACCCTTTGCCACATACCCCCAATCCCTATTACTAAATGTTAGGAGGTCGTTGGTTCACGAAACATGATCTCAAAGGTGCGTAAAACCTGATCCGTAAAAGAGAAGGAGATGTGTGGAAGACAGGATTTAACATACCAGTGTGTCACTATGAATATCTCTTGATGCTTTTTTCAAAATTATTTTAATGATATCTTCAGAGATATAAGTGGTCAATGTAGGATTGTCTATCTGGATTAAATCTTAGTTTATTCACTTGATCTTATGTTACATATCCAACATGTAGGTGCTGTTCTACAAAGACTCAGAAACAATTCGTTATTTGCTAAACTTGAAAAGTGTGAATTTCTGGTTGAGAAAGTACATTTCCTGGGGTACAGCATATCACACTTTTGTAAATATAGTCATTGCTGTTATTTTTAGTTTCTAATATGTTTATTAAAAAATATTGAAAATTGAAAACGGGGTAAATTTAAATAATAAATCTGATATTATATTCAATGTTTTTTGGGACCTATTTTATGTCACTTATAGTGAATTTGCAACTTTGTTTTAAGACTTTCTAAATGTCTAAATAAAAAAAACAGACATTCAACTGAAAATAAAACAAACAGAACAGTTATTTGCATATATTAACTTTAAAATAATGGAAGGGGCAAAACCAGAAAAAAAATGTATAAATTAATGTAACACATTTGACAAAAGGGAAAGATATTAGTCCAAAGCTGACAAAACACTCTCCCCCCTAAAAAAAATAAAATAAAATCAGTATTAAATATCCCCCTAAGTTTGCACTGTCTTAGAATTAAAAAGTATTGATAATTTGCTTATAAACTTGAAAAAAGCAACTGAACTTCATGGACCTATTGCTCAGTCACATGTTTGATCAATAAGGGGCTAGAAAACAAGAGTTGTTAAAAAACAGGAAATGCAAGAAAGAGTCAAGACCTGCTGTAAGTACCGTACTTACATCCAGACTTTTATTATTTCTTCCTATTTTTTCGTTTGGATAATGAATAGTAGAATTGAAGTTTTCTTTTCCTGTTTTCCTAATGTTTGCCATATGTATACTCAACATATATACAGGAGTATGAAGTTGAATACTGTTGTACCAGATGTGAGTATTTTGACCATATTTATAGAGCAAAATTCATTGTGTGCAGAATTATTAGTCAAATGAGTATTTTTTATCACATGATAATTTTTATACATGTTGTACTACTCCAAGCTGTATAGTCTTGAGAGCCAACTACCAGTTAAGTAAATCAAGTGATGTGCATCTCTGTAATGAGGAGGGGTATGGTGTAATGACATCTACACCCTATATAAGGTGTGCTTAATTATTAGGCAACTTCCTTTCCTTTGCCAAAATGGGTCAGAAGAGAGATTTGACGGGCTCTGAAATGTCCAAAATTGTGAGACGTCTTGCAGAGGGATGCAGCAGTCTTGAAATTGCCAAACTTTTGAATTGTGACCACTGAACAATCAAGTGTTTAATGGCAAATAGCCAACAGGGTTGCAAGAAGTGTGTTGGGCAAAAAAAGGCGCAAAATAACTGCCCACGAATTGAGGACAATCAAGCATGAAGCTGCCAAGATGCCATTTGCCACCAGTTTGGCCATATTTCAGAGCTGCAACGTTACTGGAGTATCAAAAAGCACAATATGTGCCATACTCAGGGACATGGCCAAGGTAAAGAAGGCTGAAAACCGACCACCTTTAAACAAGAAACATAAGATAAAACATCAAGACTGGGCCAAGAAATATCCGAAGACTGATTTTTCAAAGGTTTTATGGACTGATGAAATGAGAGTGACTCTTGATGGGCCAGATGGATGGGCCAGAGGCTGAATCAGTAATGGGCAGAGAGCTCCACTCCGACTCAGACGCCAGCAAGGTGGAGGTGGGGTACTGGTATGGGCTGGTATCATCAAAGATGAATTTGTGGGACCTTTTCAGGTTGAGGATGGAGTAAAGCTCAACTCCCAGACCTCCTGCCAGTTTCTGAAAGACAACTTCTCCAAGCAGTGGTACAGGAAGAAGTCGGTATCATTTAAGAAAAACATGATTTTCATGCAGGACAATGCTTCATCACATGCATCCAACTACTCCACAGAGTGGCTGGCCAGTAAAGGTCTGATCTGAACCCCATAGAGAACTTGTGAACCCTCATAAAATGTGAGATCTACAGGGAGGGAAAACAAAAATAAATAACAAATTCCATACGGATTACATATAGTATGTCCCTTAAAATCAAGGGGCATATAGCATACTCAAATTCAATAAAAACAGGAGAAACACGAGTAAATGCTTGAAAGAATGATTTTATTGATAACAGAGGCAATTAAAAAAACCCCCAGAAGGGGTAGAGGAGTGAGAAAAAGAGTGAGAAGAAAGGACCAGGAAAAATGGTTAACAAGCCAATCAGGGGTATCTGTATGTCCGACCAATACAGGGACAATAAATACAATAAATACAATAAATTGTACAAAGCCCAAGTACAAGATTAAAACGGACGGACACACATTGAAATAAATAACATATATAAAGTGCCTGTGTGTAAAGGGAGGTAAACATAGACTGAATGTGCGTGCCGGAGCTAAAGTGCTATTAGTATAACCGGCGCCTCCAAATAAAGGTGCACAATTCAATAGTCAAAAAATCTCACAGGGCACAGGGGACCATCAAAAAAGATCAGCAAACCATAGATCCTGGAACCAAGAGAAAACACCTACGTACGTTTCACAAGAGTGAGGTAACCACCAGCTTCATCAGGGTGAGAAAGAAAAGTGATCCCAGGATGCGGTATGCCCTGTTTTAAACCCTCCTTCAAGTGCCATAATAGTATTCAGCTGTGCATATTACTCTGACACTGCTGGGGCGGCGCGTGCGCACAAGGTCCCCCCTTCCCCATCCACCGAATCCAGCCGCCCGGACACAGTGCGCAGGCGCGGGCGGCACGGCAACAGCCATGACGCCCGCGCATGCGCAGAGGCCCCCAGGAAGCCGAGGACGGAGGGCGGGGGGAGAGGAACATGAACGCACGCCATAGTAGTAGTCAGCTGTGCATATTACTCTGACACTGCTAAGGCGGCGCGTGCGTACAAGGTCCCCCCCTCCCCACCCACCGGATCCAGCCGTCCGGACACAGTGCGCACGCGCGGGTGGCACGGCAACAGCCATGACGCCCGCGCATGCGCAGAGGCCCCCAGGACGCCGAAGGCGGAGGGCGGGGGGAGAGGAGCATGAACGCACGCGCACAAGCAATGTGAGGTAATAGGAGCCGGGACATGCAGAGGGAGATATATAGAGATGACTGCGATGCCAAAAGTAACATTATTGATAATAACGGCGCATGTAAAAAGGCAGCAGGTGGTCCAAGGCCATATTGTATAGCATGTCCAATATCTTCGGGCTCTCAAGGACAGCCGATGCCATGACATGATGAGGGTCTAGGCAAAAAAGTCGTCAGGAGAAGTACAGAGGGTAAACTAAATCTGAAAGGAAAATAGAGAAAATATAACCGTGAGAAGCAAATAGTAAAGTCAAAAACACATCCAGGGAGGGAAAATGGAAAAGTGACAAGAGGAAAAAATTAATAAATAGAAAAACACTCCCGGGGGAAAAAAAAAAAAAAAAAAAAAAAAAAAAAAAAAACTGAAGACCAAAACAAAAATATACTCAAAAAGTGGACTCATAAAAAGGATGAGAAACTAATGTTCTCATTAAGACCAGGAGAGAGGTTATAGCAAACGCAACATCAAACATGGATATTTAAGAGCTAAAAACACTCCTCGTAATGAGCTTTTGCGGTACAAAAAGAAAACCTCTGTTCAGGATCCGGTGATCAGATTTATCAGTACTTACAACGCACAGTGGGACACGATGCGTTCTGTTCTCAAGCGGCATTGGCCGGTGCTTAGAACGGACCCTATTTTGTCTAGTCTCCTTACTGATTCTCCCTCAATGACCTCTAGAAGAGCACCGAATCTACGAGATGTATTAGTCCATAGCCATTACATCCCCCCCATTAGGAATCCCTTTGGTAGTCGGGGACCTAATCATGGCTGTTTTCCATGTGGCCACTGCGTGGCGTGTCCCAATGTCCTTCGTTGTACCACGTTTCACTCCGCAGATGGCGGACGTGACTTCAGGATTAGACATCATATCTCATGTGGCACAACTCATGTGGTTTATTTTGCCACTTGTGCATGCTCCCTCATCTACGTTGGTCTCACGTCCCGTGAGCTCCGGGTACGGGTGAGGGAGCATGTGAGGGACATTGGGGCAGCCAGGTCAGTGGAAGATGTCTCCCTCTTAAAGACACTGCCACGTCACTTTTTGAACCACCATAACTGTGACCCTAGTTCTTTGAAGGTGAGGGGTATTGATGTTATCCACGGCGGCAACAGAGGTGGAAACCTCAAAAAACTTTTGGCCCGCTGCGAAGCGAGGTGGATTGCTGTTCTGGGGACCCTTACTCCAAATGGTCTTAATGAGAACATTAGTTTCTCATCCTTTTTATGAGTCCACTTTTTGAGTATATTTTTGTTTTGGTCTTCAGTTTTTTTTTTTTTTTTTTTTTTTTTCCCCCGGGAGTGTTTTTCTATTTATTAATTTTTTCCTCTTGTCACTTTTCCATTTTCCCTCCCTGGATGTGTTTTTGACTTTACTATTTGCTTCTCACGGTTATATTTTCTCTATTTTCCTTTCAGATTTAGTTTACCCTCTGTACTTCTCCTGACGACTTTTTTGCCTAGACCCTCATCATGTCATGGCATCGGCTGTCCTTGAGAGCCCGAAGATATTGGACATGCTATACAATATGGCCTTGGACCACCTGCTGCCTTTTTACATGCGCCGTTATTATCAATAATGTTACTTTTGGCATCGCAGTCATCTCTATATATCTCCCTCTGCATGTCCCGGCTCCTATTACCTCACATTGCTTGTGCGCGTGCGTTCATGCTCCTCTCCCCCCGCCCTCCGCCTTCGGCGTCCTGGGGGCCTCTGCGCATGCGCGGGCGTCATGGCTGTTGCCGTGCCGCCCGCGCGTGCGCACTGTGTCCGGACGGCTGGATCCGGTGGGTGGGGAGGGGGGTACCTTGTACGCACGCGCCGCCTTAGCAGTGTCAGAGTAATATGCACAGCTGACTACTACTATGGCGTGCGTTCATGTTCCTCTCCCCCCGCCCTCCGTCCTCGGCTTCCTGGGGGCCTCTGCGCATGCGCGGGCGTCATGGCTGTTGCCGTGCCGCCCGCACCTGCGCACTGTGTCCGGGCGGCTGGATTCGGTGGATGGGGAAGGGGGGACCTTGTGCGCACGCGCCGCCCCAGCAGTGTCAGAGTAATATGCACAGCTGAATACTATTATGGCACTTGAAGGAGGGTTTAAAACAGGGCATACCGCATCCTGGGATCACTTTTCTTTCTCACCCTGATGAAGCTGGTGGTTACCTCACTCTTGTGAAACGTACGTAGGTGTTTTCTCTTGGTTCCAGGATCTATGGTTTGCTGATCTTTTTTGATGGTCCCCTGTGCCCTGTGAGATTTTTTGACTATTGAATTGTGCACCTTTATTTGGAGGCGCCGGTTATACTAATAGCACTTTAGCTCCGGCACGCACATTCAGTCTATGTTTACCTCCCTTTACACACAGGCACTTTATATATGTTATTTATTTCAATGTGTGTCCGTCCGTTTTAATATTGTACTTGGGCTTTGTGCAATTTATTGTATTTATTGTATTTATTGTCCCTGTATTGGTCGGACATACAGATACCCCTGATTGGCTTGTTAACCATTTTTCCTGGTCCTTTCTTCTCACTCTTTTTCTCACTCCTCTACCCCTTCTGGGGGGTTTTTTAATTGCCTCTGTTATCAATAAAATCATTCTTTCAAGCATTTACTCGTGTTTCTCCTGTTTTTAGGGAGGGAAAACAGTACACCTCTCAGAAGTGTCTGGGAGGCTGTGGTGGCTGTTGCATGCAATTGATCGTAAACAGATCAAGCAACTGACAGCATCTATGGATGGTAGGTTGTTGAGTGTCATCATAAAGAAAGGTGGCTATATTGGTCACTCATTTTTTGGGGTTTTGTTTTTGCATGTCAGAAATGTTTATTTCTAAATTTTGTGCAGTTATATGGGTTTACTTAGTGAAAATATACAAGTGAGATGGGAATATATTTGTTTTTTATTAAATTGCCTAATAATTCTGCACAGTAGTTACCTGCACAAACAGATATCCTCCTAAGATAGCCAAATCTAAAAAAAAAACACTCCAACTTCCAAAAATATTAATCTTTGATATTTATGTCTTTTGGGTTAATTGAGAACATAATTGCTGATCAATAATAAAAAAAAATCCTCTAAAATACAACTTGCCTAATAATTCTGCACACAGTGTACAACACAGAGAGTGATTGAAAATCTTGAGATGAGCACATTGTTAACTGGAAAAGTGGGTTAAGATGACCAGGCAAGTAGCTGAATTAACCCATTCCCAACATATGATGTACCAAAATGTCACATGTCAGGACCCTATATTTAAAGCAGGCTAAGAAGCTGAGATTAAATGATTGCCAGCACATGATGGCTGCATTATTCATCTGTTTCTAACAGCCTATAACTGCTGCTGTTAACTACTTAAAAGCCCATATCAATCTCTGACAGCGGATAAGCCCCTATTAATCTCTGACAGCGGTTAAGCCCCTATCAATCTCTGACAGCGGATATACAGAGCAGGGTCCAAGAGGCACCATGCACATGCCCATCACCACCCCTACAGTATGGTCATGGGCTGCAGATGAAATTTTATGGAAGCCAGGGATCCTATGAAGACCCCCATGCCTGCCATAATGGTACTCCTATGAAGACCACCATGCAACTATATATATATATAGTTAACAAGCATATAAATAAAGCCCTTTTCAGCCATTACAATTAAAGCAGTTAAATAATATTGTTAACCTAAATATTTTTAGTATCTCAACATGCATATAAGTCTGATCTATCAAAATATAAAGTTAAATAAACATATTGATAAATAAAGATGAGCAAAACTGTTTGATAAAGGTTCGCCAATCTGAAATTTGGCATGAGCCTTAGCCTGTTTGGCTTGGGCTTGGTAACATTGAATTTTCCCTAAAAGTCAGCAATGTTCAATTTTGTTCGATCACTGATCATGTTGTCCAAAAATGTTTTTCTAATAACATGATATGCTTTTGGATAGGATTGTGGTCCTGTATGATGAATGGAGGGATGTGTTTAATGAGTGGAGGGGGTGGGGACTCGGGAGAAACCAGAGGAGAGGCGCACTTTTTTTCCCTTTAACTTTATTTGTTGATGTTCCTGCAGCCAATCACGGTGCAGAAAACATCCTCAAGATTCAGATACAAGGCCTTGTGTCATTGGCTGGCTAAGTCACAATTCCGTTGGCATATAAAATACATTGAATATAGGAGTTTTGGCACTGCATTATTGCTATTGGAAAAAATGAGATACTTAGTTAACAAATTGGTCAATTATTATAAGCCCAACAGCCAATTGCTGGGACCCTATCCTAATACATCTCTATCTGAGTTAAAAAAAAAACCCTACATGAAATGGGCAGGTTGAATCTATCTAATAATCACGTTCTGGCTGGAGGGCGGAGTGCTGAGTCAGAAAGGAATGTAATACTAATATAAAAAGCACATCTACTAGGTGTGAATAGGTGCAAGCTGAAAATTCAACAAAGTTACAAAAAATATGTACAGCAGCGCTCAGAAAAGCTAAAATATGTAAACACTGAATATAGAAAATTTGACAATGCATTACTGATATTGGAAAATTGAAATATTTAGTTTACAAATTGTCCAATTAGTGTAAGCCCGACAGCTGATGACAAGGCGTACCTTTATTTGCCGAGATCCTATCCTAATATGCCTCTAACTGGGTTAAAAAACCTACATGTAATGGACAGATAGGATCCAGCTAAATGAACACACTCTGGTTGGAGGGTGGAGTGCTCAGTCAGAAAGAATTGCAGGACCCTATCTTAACCCCTTAACGACCCATGACGTACTAGATACGTCATGGATCGTTTTCCGGTAAGCCCCGCCCCCTGCCGCCGGCGGGCGGCGGCGATCGGCGCACATATCAGCTGTTATCAACAGCTGATATGTGTGCCTGCTAGCCGCGGGTGGAATCGCTTCCACCCGCGGCCATTAACCCCTTACATTTCGCTGCCAAAGTCTTGGCAGCGATATGTATATGGGCGCCGCCATTACAGTGACTTACCCCGCCCCCGCCGGAAGTCACGTGACATGATCACGTGACTTTCGGCGGTTGCCATGGTAGCACAGGGTCATGTGATGACGCCTGTGGCTAACATGAGTCACTTCCTCTCAATGCCGGAATACAGCCGGCATTGAAAGTGAAGCAGCAAATCTGCAGTTCTCAGCTCTGTAGCTGAGATCTGCAGATTGTGCAAAGCGATCAGATTGCTGATCGCTATAGCCCCCTAGGGGGACTAGTAAAATAAAAAAAAAAGTAAAAAAAAAAGTTTTAAAAAATTAAAAAAAAATAAAAAAACCTAAAAGTTCAAATCACCCCCCTTTCACCCCATTGAAAATTAAAGGGTTAAAAAAATAAAAAATACACACATATTTGGTATCGCCACGTTCAGAAATGCCCGATATATCAAAATA
Source organism: Anomaloglossus baeobatrachus (assembly GCF_048569485.1). Taxonomy (NCBI): domain Eukaryota; kingdom Metazoa; phylum Chordata; class Amphibia; order Anura; family Aromobatidae; genus Anomaloglossus; species Anomaloglossus baeobatrachus. The sequence goes on along the minus strand of NC_134353.1, from coordinate 341,482,171 downwards.
TAAAATCAATGAATCTGATCAGTAAACGGCGTAGCGGCAAAAAAATTCCAAACGTCAAAATTACGTTTTTTGGTCGCCGCAAATTTTGCGCAAAATGCAATAACAGGCGATCAAAACGTAGCATCTGCGCAAAAATGGTACCGTTAAGAACGTCAGGTCAAGACGCAAAAAATAAGCCATCACTGAGCCTCAGATCCTGAAAAATGAGAACGCTACGGGTTTTGAAAAATGGCGCAAAACGTGCGCCACGTTTTTCGGACAAGCTTGTGAATTTTTTTTAACCCCTTAGATACAAGTAAACCTATACATGTTTGGTGTCTACAAACTCGCACCGACCTGAGGCATCATACCCACACATCAGTTTTACCATATAGTGAACACGGTGAATAAAATATCCCAAAAACTATTGTACAATCCCAGTTTTTTTGCAATTTTTCCGCACTTGGAATTTTTTTGCCATTTTCCAGTACACTATATGGTAAAACTTATGGTTTCATTTAAAAGTACAACTCGTCCCGCAAAAAACAAGCCCTCATATGGCAAGATTGATGGAAAAATAAAAAAGTTACGCCTCTCGGAAGAAGGGGAGCAAAAAACAAAAACGCAAAAACGGAAAGTGCCCGGGGGCTGAAGGGGTTAATACACCTCTATCTGGGTTACATGTAGGTTTTTTAACCCAGATAAAGGTGAATTAGGATAGGGTGCCAGCAACATGAGGTATGCCTTGTCGTCAGCTCTCTGGCTTACACGAATTGGCCAATTTGTAAACAATCTCATTTTTTCCAATAGCAGTAATGCAGTGCTAAAATTCCTATATTCAATGTTTACATATTTTAGCTTTTCTGAGTGCTGCTGTGTACATTTTTTTTAATTTTGTTGAATTTTCTACGTCCACCTGTACACACCTAAAGGATGTGTTGGTCAGTCTTTATATATTAGTATTTGCATATAAAATGCGGACATGTGGCGTAGGCACCACTTTGTGAATGTTAAACATGAGGGAAGTTGCTAGCGCCGGTGCTGCTAGACACATAGCTTAACTAGGGGTATAATGATAGGTAGTTAAGATAGATAGGAGAGCAATAGTATAGAATATGGACGTTCAGTGTAGAGCAAGGTGGGTGCAACAAATCACCATTTCATGATAGAATTAGGGATTACCACTTGTGAGTAGAGATGAGCGAACCTGAGGTTTGAGGTTCGGGTAAGGAAACAGACTTCTAAAAAAAAACAAATAAAGAAAGATCGGGTTTGAAGTTCGAGTGAGTTACGAGTGCAAACTGCTGTGCTTGGGTATGATTGATCAATCAACAGAAATTGCCGCAGCTACCCACCCCTGGGTATCAGCCGTGTTGCTTATGTAGACGGCAGACGGTAATCCTCCACATACACTGGGCAAGTGGTGCTTATCCCCCAAGCAAAAAAAAGTTCCTGGATAGAGTCCAACAATAGAGATAGGGCAGCACTCATCAGCGTCCAGTAAAAAATACTTTATTTATTCATGGTGCAGGTAAAAAAGCAGGAGCAGAGTTGACAGCAGGGCCCCCTCATGGACGACAGCCGTTTCGCGTGTACTCACGCTTCCTCGGGTCCATATGGGACAGGCATAGACCGCCGCCTTATGAGGGGATTACGTCCAGTCTACATCACTGCCCAATTAAAAACAGCTTAGAAGTGTAACACATCAAGCAAGTACAACTTGCAAATAACATCAAGTGGACAATCCAAAAGAACCGTCCAAACATTTTTTACAGAAAAACTGAAAGATCATTTTGTCATTTAAACCCAAATTACCTTGGGCTCTGTACTTGATAATAAGCCTCGCCTCGGCTTGCAACAGCATCTTATGCAGGTCGCCCCCTTGTGGAGGTAAACTGATCCTCTCTAGGCCTGCAAACCGCAGGACATTAGGATCTCCATTGTGTGAACTGCGCACATGCTCAATAAGCCGAGGGGAGCCTTTACCAGATTTCACAGAATTATAATGTTCTTTAAACCTGACATACATCGGCCTGATGGTTTTTCCGATGTAAAATCATCCGCAGCCACAAGAGACCACGTACACGACAAAATTTGTTTTTCATGAAATAAAACGATTGACGTTATGCACAGAGGATCCAACAGTGATCGATTTACCTGTTATGTGTGAACTGCAGAACCTGCAGTTCCCACACCTATAATTGCCGACGGGGCTGTCCCTTTCTAACCAAGTAGATGGCTGCGATAGCCTATTTCTAACCAGTACATCTTTCAGATTACTGCCCCTTCTGTAAGTTACCAGGGTTTTTTTAGCAGTCATTTCGCTGAGATCAGTATCCTGCTCCAAGATGTGCCAATTTCTGTGTAGGGTAGTTTTTATCACAGACTCGAGTGGACCAAATTTAAAATTAAAAAGAAATCTACGTGGCTGCACTCTTCTTGGGGGCCGGTCCGCGGTGCCAGAAACATCACGTTCAGCGTGTTTTAATACGCATTTATCAAAAGCAGATCATATAACATGTTCTGGGTATCCTCTTGCCCTCAATCTTCCCTTTAAGTCCTCCGATTGCTGCAAAAAAAAACGCATTGTTGTTATTGATGCGGCTCAGTCTCACAAACTAACTATATGGAAGTGCATTTTTTGTATGTACCGGGTGAGCACTACCAAAATGCAACAGGGCATTGGAAGCAGTCGGCTTATGGTATACTTTAGTTTGTACACGCCCCTCCTTGATAGTGACAGCAACATCCAAGAAATTTAAAGACTGACCCCCATAATCTGAGGTGAACAACATATTCATTGTGTTACTAGTATTGAGGTAACTAACAAATTCATAAAATTGTTCAGGGGAGCCATCCCACACAACGAATATGTCGTCCACATATCTCAGATAAAATTTGATGAACCGGAGGAAAGGATTAGAAGCGGCAAAGACATACTTACTTTCAAAGATGCCCAAAAAAATGTTTGCGAGGGCACAAGCAACGGGCGTACCCATTGCTGTGCCCCCAAACTGCAAGAACCACCTGTCCCCAAACGTGAACGCATTCTTGCTTAGGATGAAGTCCAAAGCTTCTCCCATAAACTGACAAAAGAGAGAACTCTTCCCACACCTTTTCAAAACACTTTTCACAGCATCTACCCCCATGGCTTGCGGAATACGAGTATGCAGACTCTCTACGTCAATTGACGCGAGTGAGAAACTTTCCTGCCAGGTGATACCCTTTACAAAGGAAACAAATTCTCCGGTGTCCTTGATGTAAGACGGTATACTAGTCAAAACCGGGCGCAACAACCAATCAACATAGTGGGCTAGAGGCTCCGTTAAGGAACCTATGCCCACCACTGTGGGACGGCCCGGAGGTCTCTCCTTGTTTTTATGGACCTTGGGGATAAAGTACCAGTGGGGTTTCGTGGGAAAAATGGGAAAGAGCCTCTCTGCCAGTTTGGGAGTCAAAAACTCTAACTGTAAGAACTTGTCCAAAAGCCACTTAAGTTGCTTTTTAAACCCATGTGTGGGGTTAGCAAGGAGGGGGGTTTACGTAGTAGTATCCCACAGCTGACGATTAGCTTCCTCAATATAGTACGCCTGGCTCAGCAGGACCACGTTGCCCCCTTTGTCCGCCTCGCGGAAAATGGTGTCTCCCCATTGTTTCATTGTCTGAATCGCTGACCACTCAGTTTTACTGAGATTGTGAGGGGACTCGGGGTATAGCAACGCATCAACGTCCTTCAGGACAGCGTCCTGAAAGACATCAATCAGGTTACCTGGTGAGGTAGGAGAATAAAAATTGGATTATACCCCTTTGGAGAAGGAGAGAGGGGGAAGAGGGGACAAACCCAGAACCTTTGACTGATCCGGAACATCATCTACTAAGCTGAGAAGCTTGGGTATGATTGATGCTCAGCCCTGTGCAAGCTGCGTCCAGTGTTTGAACAGCTCACACTGGGGTTAAAATTAAAAATCAGCATGATCTGATGTTGTGTGCGCACACAAACAAAAAAAAAATGAAAAACCCTGCCCCCAGAAGTGATCTGCTTATGGCTGGCTGCATGTGGGCGGAGACATGAACTGCCCAATTACTGACTTCCTTTGAGGTTCGGTTCAAGTCAGGGTAACAAACCGAACTTTATCTAAGGTTTTAATGTACCCTGCAAACCAAACCTCCAAAGGTTCACTCATCTCTTTTTGTGAGTCCTTGCTAAAGAGTTGCTAGTGAACAATCTAAATGCGTGTAGCTACTTATTACTGCCTGCCCCAAATTAGGCAGTGAAACACATATCTAGGTATTGTTAGTATTGCCTGCTGTAAATTTGAAAATGAACTAGCTAAGTAGTTATTGGCACTTTTGAGTGTCTGGCACAAATTATGCATTCACTCACATCTCTAGGTATTGTTAGTAGTGCGTGCTGTAAATTTGCTAGTGAACTAGCTAAAAAAGTCTTGGTACTTTTCAGTGCCTGCTCAAAATTTTGCAGTGAACCACATTTCTAGATATTGTTAGTTAGCAGAGAGGAGCAAACATTTTGCCGAGCCTTGCCGAAGCAGACAACTAATTGCGGTATTAATTGGTAAACTGGTAAGTCTCTAAAGTGAGCGTGAGGCCTATCCAAAATGGACAGGAGTAATGGCAATACAGCCAGCAGTAGATGTTCAGAAAACACTCTGATCCCAGTTTGAGATCAATTTTGAAAACACTTAATTCTCAACTCTCAAACAGGCAACAGAGATGCAGACAGTGCAAAGTCTAGTCAAAATGGGTAGGAAGAATGGCAATACAGTGAGCAAAAGACGTGCAGAATACATCGTGATCCCAGTTTGAGATCAGTTTTTGAAACACAAAATGATTGACTCTTAAACTGCCAAAGGAGATGCAGGCAGTGAGAGGCCTAGTCAAAATGACCATGAGGCACGCATGATGTTATGTTATGTGACACATACTTGAGTAAGGCGGGGACGACATACCAGGAAAATAGTGAGAGCTGGGGATCAAGTACCAATAGATAGCTTCCGCTGTCAGGTTGCAGAAATAATCACTGTCGGCAAGCCTAAACATCGACATTTGTAGGGAAAGCGATCTAGAAATGTGGCCGTTTACTGTTTTTGCCTGAAGGTGGGTGGCAGCATATTAACGCTAGTGCTCCAAGGACTGTGGTAAAGACAGCTGGAAGTGGATTGTTGAAGGTGTTTGTGAATGTACAAAGACAGGCTCAAGGCGGGAGGTATCCGCACCTGAGAGTTTGACAGGGGACTGAGCAACATGTAACACCAAGTAAGAGACATTTTGATCCATGTAATTTCCCATTCAGATCCATAGAAACGCAAGGGTGCGTGAAACAGCCGTCATCTGATGAGCTCCTGCACCTCTGTACCTGATCCCACTGCTGCAGTCTGTATTCAAAGACATGTTTTTAGATTAATGCAATATAAGCTCTTTTCACCAGAAGAAGGTGAGTGCGACAGATATTCTTTTCCTTTGAAGATTGGTTTGCTCTCCTGGATTGAGATCATCAGCTGAGCACCAACTGTCATCTTCTGTTCCTCCTGGAGTTCTGTTATTCAGTCCATGTGTTATAGTGCGAAGTTAGAGTATTTTCTCTTTTACGGCTAGAATCTCTGCCTACATGCCTCTAATACGCTACCCTACTCCAGACGTTTGCTCTATACTAAATTTATTTATTTTATTTATTTGTCAAACTTGTATGCCGCCCCTCTCCAAAGACTCAGAGCGGCTCACAACATATAAATGCAAAGTACAAAGTTTATTCCCTATCTGTATGGGGTTTTTTGGAATGTGGGAGGAAACCGGAGTACCCGGAGGAAACCCAAGCAAACACGAAGAGAACATACAAACTGCTTGCAGATGTTGTCCTTGGTGGGAATTGAACCCAAGACCCCAGCGCTGCAAGGCTGCAGTGCTAACCACTGAGCCACCATGCTCCCCATAAATGCAGCTAAGAGCGGCAATATTAAAGCATAATGGAAATTTTTGAAGTATCAGCAGCATGGTCTGTAAGGCTAGAATCACTGCCTACCAGCCTGCAATACATAATCCCTGCTTCATCAGCTTGCCCTACACTAAATGCAATTAACAATGGTATTATTAGAGAATAGATTACAGCAGCATAGTTTCTAAGGCTAGAATCCCTGCCTACATGCCTTCAATACACTACCCCTACTCGAGAAGCTTGTCCTACACTATATGCAGCTAACAGTGATAATATTAGAGAATAAATGACATTTTTGAGGTATCAGCAGAGCAATCTAAGGCTAGCCTTACTGCCTACAGGCCTCTAATACACAATCTCTACTTCACTAGCTTGCCTTACACTAAATGCACCTAAAAGCGGCATTAATAGAAAATGCTATGTGCTGCTTTATGAAATGTGCTGCTCCAACTTTGTATTTAGAGTAGTGTATTCGTTGTGAACATAGAATTACTTTTCAGTCTTTAAACCCATCTGTATGGGGATTTCATGCAGGAACAGCTAACTTTACAGCAACCTATTAGTAGAGCTCTTTTGTCCCAGACTGCCATCGATTGGGAGCACATACACTACAGTTCTAAAGTTTAGGGTCACTTAGATATATTCCTAATTTTTGAAAGAAAAGCACATTTTTTTAAATGAAGCTAACATTAAATTAAACAGAAATACACTCTATACATTCTTAATGTGGTAAATTACTATCTTATCTGCAAACGTCTGGTTTTAATGCAATATATACATAGGTGTATAGAGGCCCATTTCCAACAACCACCACTCCAGTGTCCTAATGGTAAATTGTGTTTGCTAACTGTGTTAAAAGGCTAATGGATGTTTAGAAATCCCTTGAAAACCCTTGTGCAAGTATGTGAGCACAGCTGAAAACAGTTTTGCTGATTAGTGAAGCTATAAAACTGACCTTCCTTTGCGCTAGTTGAGGATCTATGGCATTACATTTGTTGGTTCCAATAAGCTCTCAAAATGGCCAGAATAAGAGAACTAACATGTGAAACACGATAGTCTACAAGTACATTAGAGTCTCTAGTTTGAGAAATCAACGCCTCACAGGTCCTCCACTGACAGCTTCATTAGATAGTCCCCACAAAATGCCAGTGTCAACGTCTACAGTGAAGAGGCGACTCCGGGATGCTGGCCTTCAGGGCTGAGTGGCAAAGAAAAAGCTATATCTGAGACTGGATAATAAAAGGAAAAGATTGCTATGGGTGAAAGAACACAGATATTGGACAGAGGAAAATTGGAAAAAATGTTATGGACAGATGAATCGAAGTTTGAGGTGTTTGTATCACACAGAAGAACATTGTGAGATGCAGAACAACTGAAAAGATGCTGTAAGAGTGCCGGACACCATCGGTCAAGTCGGTGGAGGTAATGTGAGCCAATTTCATCCTACAACAGGACAATGACCCAAAGCACACCTCCAAAGTATGCATGAACTATTTAGGGAAGAAGCAGGCAGCTGGTATTCTATCTCTAATGGAGTGGCCAGTCCAGTCACCAGATCTCAACCCTATTGAGCTCTTGTGGTAGCAGCTTGACCGTATGGTATGCAAAAAGTGCCCATCAAGCCAATCCAACTTGTGGGATGGGGGAGAGCATGGGGTGAAATATCTGCAGATTACCTCATCAAATTAACAGCTAGAATGACAAAGGTCTGCAAAGATGGAATTGCTGCAAGTGGAGCATTCTGTGATTCTGTGATGAAAGCAAAGTATGAAGGAGAAAAATATTATTTCATGTTAAAAATCATTATTTCTAACCTAGTCAATGTCTGGACTATATTTTCTATTCATTATGCAACTCATTTCATAAATAAAAGTATGATTTTTCATGGAAAAGGCAAAATTGTATGGGTGACCCCAAACTTTTGAACTGTAGTGTAGCATCCACTATAAAATATAAATAATTGTTTTACTGATCATTACCAGGGTTGATTGAATACCTCAAATATTCGGCTTTGCAAATATTTTCCGAATAGGTCGCCGCTGTTCGACTATTCGTGAATATTCGATGTGCAATGTAAGTCTATGAAAACCCGAATAACAACTATTCGGAACTATTCAGGCTTCCCATAGTCTTACATTGTGCATCGAATATTCGCATAGCGGTGACCTATTCGGAAAATATTCGCAAAGCAGAATATTTGAGGTATTCGATCATCCTTAATCATTACCTTTTAAATTAGGTTGGTTGCAAGGTTGGTGATGCTTTCAGACATTCTTTTCCTGCGCATATGTTTCACTTGTTCTACTATAGCTCTTAGGGCTCATGCGCACGTTGTGTAATTGCATGTGTGGCGCCCTGGCCTAGCCAGGTCGTCACAGATAACATACAAACACCCCCCACCCCCATTAGACAGGGACACCAGCCAAACACAAAATCCTTGTTGCCTCCCTCCAGTGTCTGATGTCCACACCAGGTGGGGCGGAGCCAAGCGGTTGTCCCCACCCACCGAGGAGTTTACAGGCCTGGAGGCGGGAAAAGTGACAGTTCAGTGTTGAGCAGTGAGGAGTAGAGATGAGCGAACCGGTCCCGGTTCGGCTCGAGGTCGGCTCGCCGAACGGGGGTCCCGTTCGAGTTCGGTTCGTCGAACGTTCGACGAACCGAACTCGAATGTATAGGCTATAATGGGAGGCAATCACAAACACATAAAAATGCATTATAAATGTACACAAACAGTTAATAAACATTGCCATAACACTTGCCGGTCCTCGCGATCCCTTCTGCACTCTGTCTCCTGCCGCTATTCCATCCGATGATCGCTGAATCCTCCCGGTGACCTGCACTGCCAGCAGAGATGCAGGACCTATCGTGACGTCAAAATAGCCATGTGACCAGTCACGTGGCTATTATCTCATTGGCTACAGACTGGTCACATGACTATGACACGTCATGTAGGACCTGCGAGTGCATCTCTCCGGTACACGGTGCACATATGTGTATCGCCGTGTACCGGCGACATGCTCTAGCACACGGTCGACTCCCCGTTCCGTTAGGGACCGGCTGACACAGCCGGTCATTAACGGAGATCACCGTTGCCATAGCAACGCAGTTAGCGGTGACGTCACCGCTAACCGCGGCTCCGAGAGCACCGTTGCTATGGTAACGCGTCTGTCAGCGTTACCGCTAGCAGCCAGCACTGATCACTCACGGAGTGAAGGCTGCACGCTGCTTCACGATTGTAGTGATGATTGTAGTGAGTATGAGGTTCCCCAGCCCCAAGTGATGAGCTGGTGAATCTAATCCTCACTACAATCGTCACTACTACTACACTAGAAAGAAAGAAGACAGAAGAGCAGGATCGTGGAGGGCTGACAGGGGGTAATAAAGATGGAGTCTCTAATGTGTCTGTGTATTTATTTCTATTAAAGTATTTTTTCTCTGTGTGGTGTCTTTTTTTTAACCCTTTATTGGAGATTCTTAATGGCCGGGTCAAACGTGCCTGACATTAAGAATCTCTGGCTTAATACTGGCTAGTAAAACAAAGCCAGTATTAACTCATGATTACCCAACAAGCCACCCGGCTCCAGGGCTGTTGGAAGAGTTGGATACAGCGCCAGATGATGGCGCTTCTATGAGAGCGCCATTTTCTGGGACGGCTGCGGACTGAAATCCGCAGCAGAGGCGCCCAGAAACCTCGGGCTAACCTGTGCTGCGGATTCCAATCCCCAGCTGCCTAGTTGTACCCGGCTAAACACAAAAATGGGGCGAATCCCACGTCATTTGTTTTTTAATTATTTCATGAAATAAGTGAAATAATTAAAAAAAAACGGGCTTCCCTATATTTTTGGTTCCCAGCCGGGTACAAATAGGCAACTGGGGGTTGGAGGCAGCCCGTGGCTGCCTGCTGTACCTGGCTAGCATACAAAAATATGGCGAAGCCCACATCATTTTTTTGGTGGGCAAAAAAATTCTGCATACAGTCCTGGATGGAGTATGCTGAGCCTTGTAGTTCTGCAGCTGCTGTCTGCTCTTCTCCATACAGACAGACAGCAGCTGCAGAACTATAAGACTCAGCATACTCCATCCAGGACTGTATGCAGAAGTTTTTTGCCCCCTGAAAAAATTATGTGGGCTTCACCATATTTTTGTATGCTAGCCAGGTACAGCAGGCAGGTACGGCTGCCCCCAACCCCCAGTTGCCTATTTGTACCCGGCTGGGAACCAAAAATAAAGGGAAGCCCTTTTTTTATTATTTCATGAATTTCATGAAATAATTAGAAAACAAATGACGTAGGCTTCGCCCCATTTTTGTGTCCAGCCAGGTACAACTAGGCAGCTGGGGATTGGAATCCGCACCACAGGTTGGCCTGAGCTTTCTGGGCCCCACTGCTGCGAATTGCAGTCTGCAGCCGCCTCAGAAAATGGCATTTTCATAGAAGCGCCATCTTCTGGCGCTGTATCCAACTCTTCCAGCACCTTTCTGCTATACCTGGCTAGCATACAAAAATATGGCGAAACTCACGTCCTTTTTTTGTAGTTTTTTGGCAAAAAAAAATAAAAAATGCTTCCCTGGATTTTCCATTGCCAGTGAAGGTAACACCAAGCAGTGGGGGTTAGCAGCCAGTAGCTGCTTGGATTACCCTTAGCTAGCAATACAAACAATGCAGCGGGAGCCCATATTTATTTTTTTTAATTATTTATATAAATAACTAAAAATAAAATGGGCTTCCCTGTATTTTGATTGCTGGACATCACAGTGCTGTAAAAATAAATCTTTAAAAAAATGACGTAGCGCTCCGCGGTATTTTTGATTCTCAGCGCAGATAAAGCAGACAGCTATGGGTTGCCACCCCCATCTGCCTGCCGTTACCTTGGTTGGCAATCAAAATACAGGGAAGCCCATTAATTTTTTTCTATTTAAAAAATAGTTAAAAAAAAAAAATGACGTTGGGTCCCCCCATTTTTGATAGCCAGCTAGGGTAAAGCAGACGGCTGTAGCCTGAAAACCACAGCTGGCAGCTTTACCGTGGTTGGGGATCCAATGTGGAGGTCCCCTCAGGCTCTTTTTTATAATTATTTTATAAATATTAATAATTACACAAAAAAAGTAGGGTCCCCTCCAAATTGGATCACCAGCCAAGGTAAAGCGGACAGCTGTGGTCTGGTATTCTCAGGGTGGGAAGGTCCATAGTTATTGGGCCTTCACAGCCTAAAAATAGCAGGCCGCAGGCACCCCAGACGTGGCGCATCCACTAGATGCGCCAATCCTGGCACTTCACCCCAGCTCATCCCGTGCCCTGGTGCAGTGGCAAACGGGGTAATAAATCGGGTTGATACCAGCTGTAAAGTCACCTGAGATCAAGCCCAGCAGTTTGTGATGTCATGGCGTCTATTAGATACCCAACATCATAAACTGTCAGTACTAACAAAAACAAAAAATCGACAAAAGAAATTTATTTGAAAAAACAGTCCCCAAAACATTTCCTCTTTCACCAATTTATTGTAAGAAAAAAAATAAAGGGGTCCCACGACGACTCTGGACCGTCTAGAATATGGGGGGGAAACACTCAGGGAACGTATCCCCCATTTTCTAGGAGTGCGGACCCTTCATGTGAGGAGTGTGGGTGCAATGAATCTGCACTCACTCTCCCCGGGTCCACAGCAGCAGAGTCCATGTCGTAATGGTTGCTACCAAAGCTGCAATGCCCTGCTCATGAGGTAAGGGCATGCCTAATCAGGAGAACTACTGTAGAGGAAGCTCTGCTCACTGGTATATAGGTGCTCAGAGGTAATAATAGATAAAATTAGTGAGTAACCTCGGCACTCTAAATCTCCCAGACTAAGTCAGTAAGTCACAATGGATAGTAATGCAAAATCACTCTTTATTGGTCCGTATTAAGAACATTTTTTTTTTCATAAGCATATATGTTTTTGTCCAAAACAAGTTACAAATGACGTTTCGGCCTGAGCCTTCGTCAGATTGGACTTATCTGCATGTAATCATGAAAAATGACAATAATCAGTATCACATAAGAGTGAGAGAACAATAACATAAACTCGAACAATGTAGAGGTACAATTGGGATGCAGCAAAAAAATTGCAACACAGCAAGAAATGAAACACATGATACAAATGTCATAATACAGTACAATGACAATATAGTAATGACAAATATGGGGTCAGAGTAGACTTAGACAGCTCTGGTACGAAAAAGATGTCAATCATAAAGTAACATGTGCAGTAGGTGTAGAGCTACAGTATGCATGGCAGAGCTAATGGGTAGACCGACCATAGAAAAAGAACGGAGAAAAAGTGGAGAAAAAGTGGAGAATAAGTGGAGAAAAAGTGGAGAAAAAGTGGAGAAAAAGTGGAGAAAAAGTGGAGAAAAAAAATGGAGAAAAAGTGGAGAAAAAGTGGAGAATAAGTGGAGAAAAAGTGGAGAAAAAGTGGAGAAAAAGTGGAGAAAAAGTGGAGAAAAAGTGGAGAAAAAGTGGAGAATAAGTGGAGAATAAGTGGAGAATAAGTGGAGAAAAAGTGGAGAAAAAGTGGAGAAAAAGTGGAGAAAAAGTGGAGAAAAAGTGGAGAAAAAAATGGAGAAAAAGTGGAGAAAAAGTGGAGAAAAAGTGGAGAAAAAGTGGAGAAAAAAATGGAGAAAAAGTGGAGAAAAAGTGGAGAAAAAGTGGAGAAAAAGTGGAGAAAAAGTGAAGAAAAAAATGGAGAAAAAGTGGAGAAAAAATGGAGAATAAGTGGAGAAAAAATGGAGAAAAAGTGGATAAAAAGTGGAGAAAAAAATGGAGAAAAAGTGGAGAAAAAGTGGAGAAAAAGTGGAGAAAAAGTGGAGAAAAAGTGGAGAAAAAAATGGAGAAAAAGTGGAGAAAAAGTGGAGAATAAGTGGAGAAAAAATGGAGAAAAAGTGGATAAAATGTGGAGAATAAGTGGAGAAAAAGTGGAGAAAAAGTGGAGAATAAGTGGAGAAAAAATGGAGAAAAAGTGGATAAAAAGTGGAGAATAAGTGGAGAAAAAGTGGAGAATAAGTGGAGAAAAAGTGGAGAATAAGTGGAGAATAAGTGGAGAAAAAGTGGAGAAAAAGTGGAGAAAAAGTGGAGAAAAAAATGGAGAAAAAGTGGAGAAAAAGTGGAGAAAAAGTGGAGAAAAAGTGGAGAAAAAGTGGAGAAAAAAATGGAGAAAAAGTGGAGAAAAAGTGGAGAAGAAGTGGAGAAAAAGTGGAGAAAAAAATGGAGAAAAAGTGGAGAATAAAAAGTGGAGAATAAATGGAGAAAAAGTGGAGAAAAAGTGGAGAAAAAAATGGAGAAAAAGTAAAGAAAAAGTGGAGAATAAATGGAGAAAAAGTGGAGAAAAAGTGGAGAATAAGTGGAGAAAAAGTGGAGAAAAAGTGGAGAATAAGTGGAGAAAAAGTGGAGAAAAAGTGGAGAAAAAGTGGAGAAAAAAAATGGAGAAAAAGTGGAGAAAAAGTGGAGAATAAATGGAGAATAAGTGGAGAAAAAGTGGAGAAAAAGTGGAGACAAAGTGGAGCAAAAATGGAGAAAAAGTGGAGAAAAAGTGGAGCACCCTTTGGTGCCTTTCATGTGGCACTAAGGGGTGCTTAGCTTTGTATTTTGCCAAAAAAATGAAAAAAAAAATGACGTAGGGTTCCCCCTAGTTTTGTAGCCAGCTAGGGTAAAGCAGACGGCTGCAGCCTGCAGACCACAGCTGGCAACCTCACCTTGGCTGGTAATCCAAAACTGAGGGCACCCCACGCTGTTATTTTAAATTAAATAAATAATTTAAAAAAAAAAAAACGTAGGGGTCCCCCAAAATTGGATCACCAGCCAAGGTAAAGCAGACAGCTGGGGCCTGATATTCTCAGACTAGGGAGGTCCATGGTTATTGGACTCTCCCCAGCCTAAAAATAGCAGGCCGCAGCCGCCCCAGAAGTGGCGCATCCATTAGATGGGCCAATCCTGGTGCTTCGCCCCAGCTCATCCCGCGCCCTGGTGCAGTGGCAAATGGGGTAATATATGGGGTTAATACCAGATGTGTAATGTCACCTGGCATCAAGCCCTGGGGTTGGTGAGGTCAGGCGTCTATCAGATACCCGACATCACCAACCCAGTCAGTAATAAAAAAAAATAGGTGACAAACACATTTTTATTTGAAAAAACACTCCCCAAAACATTCCCTCTTTAACCAATTTATTAGAAAGAAAAACAAATCCAGGTCTGGTGTAATCCAAGGGGTTGCCATGACGATCCACACTGTCCCAGTCAATGAAGAGCAGGATGTTCCCCATTGGCTGGGAGAGCAGTGCAGTGACCTGAGCTAACATCAATGGGTCAGCCCAGGTCACTGCAGGGCATGACAAGTGCTGCTGTCAGCGAGGTACATTACCTGCACTGATCTCCAGCACACTGACAGCACCTGTCACTGACTTCAATGACTGCCGCCTTCACAGCCAAGTATCACGGGAGGCCCGTGACGTCACCGCTAGTCAGTCTCGGGTCGGAAGCGAGAGAAGGTGATGTGACAAGCGGCGGCCATGGAGGACAGTGACAGCGCTGAGGTCGGGATGGCGGGACTTCATCACCGCAGGTAAGCCGAGCGGGGGGGGGGGATGTGTGTGTGTGTGTGTGTATGTATGTGTACGTGTGTGTGTGTATATGTGTACATGCCGCGGGCAGGAGGGGGCGGAGTGAGCTGAGCGGGAAGTGTGGGCTTCCTGCACGTAACTAAGATAAACATCGGGTTACTAACCAAAGCGCTTTGCTTGGATACCCGATGTTTATCTTGGTTACCAGCTTGTGGCAGGCTGCCAGCGATGGCTCCTGCACACTGTAGCTGTAAAAAGCCCTGCTTTTTGCTGCTAGAACCGTTCTCGAACGTATCTAGAACTATCGAGCTTTTGCAAAAAGCTCGAGTTCTAGTTCGATCTCGAACAGCCCCAAAAATCACTCGAGCTTAGAACTGGAGAACCTCGAACCGCGAACCGCGCTCAACTCTAGTGAGGAGTAAGCACTTGGGTGTCTGGGTTTGTGGCCCAGGCACTGACAGCAAGGTTGGCAGACGGTGGTGGCCGTCTGCAGGAGTGGTGGAGCAACATGGAACCGTAGGACCGGGGATGGGTGACGGCCCGCTGGTACCGACCGGGGAGCGAAGTGAAGCCAGCACACACAGGCAGGGCCATCGGACCCCGACCAGGCTTGGAGCCGCCGACAATAGTCAGATCCGAATGTGACTGGAACCCCAGGGGTTTCACAACAGCAAAAGTCCCGATTGAAGGCAACAGCCCACACTGTGAGGGTATACAGCTACCGCCTAAGGCTAGAGACCCAAGGGCCAGCGTCTGCGGGCAAACGGGCTCCTCCGCTACCCATACACTGGGGAGCGGACTACCGCTGGGAATCCATAGTAGTCTGAAAGAGAACATCAAGGTGCAGGGAAAGACAGCCGCCATCACCTGTCCGGGGAGAAGCACTGCAGCCGGCTGCGGGACCCGTCCATCCAGCCGTTTGGTTTACCGAGGACTTTGTACCTTTCTTGCTGAGTGAGTACACCCGTGCCATCCGACACCGCGCCGCGCTGTCCCTGCAACCCTGCACCTCACCGACCCTGCCTCCCCGTCATGACATCACCGGGCCCCGGGACCACCGACCCCTACCCACGGAGGGGGAAAACAACATCCCAGCTGCTCCTTACCATCGCTCCCGGGATCCCCGTCATCAGCAGCGGTGGTGCCTATCTTCACCACGACCCATGGGTGGTGTCACAGACTAAATCCCCCAAACCAACCACCCTTTTCACTCACGGGCGAGGAGCGCCGCTCGAGTCCCCGGATCCGGCCCACCGCTCGAGCCACCGAGCAGCCGCAGCAGCGCCGAACCCGAGTGTTAGCGAGAGTGCAGCAGCGACGGCGTCCTCCCCGCCCGCGACACATGCATTTACGCTGCATTTTGCACTGCAGCGGAAATGCATGCGTCTTGCATCCCCTGCACAATCTATGTGCATGACACGTGCGCATGATGCTTTTATGAAAGCAGCGATTTGGGTGCTACATTTTTTACCCAAATCCATGCGTTCATAAAACAAACATGTCAATTAATTTGTGCGCTTTGGATGCAGCTTCCACTCTGTCTATGGTGGGAGCAGCATCCCGAGCACATGAAAACGGCTTTTTTTGTACAGAAAAACTGCATCCATTATGCAGTGTTTCTGCAGCGATTTGACGCGCACATGTGCTGTCAAATCGCTGCAGAATATTCAGCAGTTACATGCGCATGAGCCCTTAAGCGGTAATAGACTTCAAGGGTTAACCTTCCCTCTGCATGTGCATCAGTGAACCTTGAGTTTTTATATGATCCTTTTGGTATTTCAGCAGTTGCACTCCCTTGGCTCTAATCACCAAATAATGGAAATACTTGAACAGACCTGTCATTTTTCAGATAATCTGACCTAGTTATCTTACCATCAGATTTGTCCCTCTTCAGAGTCCTGTTTTTTGCTTCTAGCACATGAACTTCTTGAACTGATTGATCACTTGCTCTTACAACCCTTTGACAGGTACCATAATAAGATCAATTTTTTTTTTTTACTTAACTTGTCAGTGGTTTTCAGCAATATTTTGATGATGCTATACTGGTGCCGTTCTAGGCTACTAAGACCATTACATTGATCAGTTAATGTCTATGCATGCAGGTCAGCTGTGAAGGTTGATAAGTTGCAGTTGAACCCAAATATTCACACCTAAGGGGGCACAAAAGTGTCTCTGCCTTATAAAAGACTTCAGTTTATTACTAGGGATGATTGAATACCTCAAATATTTGGCTTTGCGAATATTTGCCGAATAGGTTGCCACTATGTGAATATTCGATGCGCAATGTAAGTCTATGGGAAATTCGACTAGCAACCTTTCGGAACTATTCGCGCTTCCCATAGACTTACATTGCGCAACGAATATTCACATAGCGGCGAACTATTCGTCGGATATTCGTGAAGCCGAATAATTGAGGTATTCGATCATTCCTATTTATTACATGTAATGAGCCTTGTAACTGCTTATAAAGAAAACTTTTTTAATTTAAAACTCCCGATTTAGGCCAAAATTCTCAATATTTTGACTTTTATGTAACAAACATTAAATTATTTCTACAGCTAGAAAGAGACCAAAAAAATGTCATTTAGTTGTATATGCAGCTATGTATTTCTTAGCCGTCAAATTCTAGTACAAATCTCAAAAGCTAACTTATTAATATTCTGTTGATGTGGTACGTGTGAATTGTGATAGAAAACTCCAGATGATTTATTTTCTTCATACAACACCTCGCTGTCAGCTGTGTTTGCTTCTATCTGAAGACAACCTTATTCAAGAGGTAAGGTCTTGTTATTATATATTCATAGAAATCAGACAACTTAAAATTAGATTTACTGTCTCAAACTTCTCAGCTTGAATCAATAGAAAAAGATAGACTAGATTTTTTTGTGGCGCTAAAAGGAAAGTGAACTGATTGGACTTCAATTGGTACATACAAAAACTTGCAGATAAGTTAGGTGGACTGTGGATTTTTTGCTTGAGAATTCTCTGAAAATAAAATTCATTCATATGAATGGGGATATTTTATCAGTAAACACATTTCTTAAAGCTCCATTCAGTTGAATAGGATCAACAAAATAAATTCTGTAACAAATATGCTGAATGTGAATTTTAGAGTCTTTTTATTTATATACATTAAAGGAAAAATATTAAAGGGAACCTGTCAGGTGCAATATTTACCCACAACCAGGAGCAGTTCTGGGTGCATATTTTAATCCTTGCCTATCTGTCCCTGTATACATTAGCATAGATAAAGAGATCTTTAGAAAAAGTATTTCAAAAGATCCTTTATGATATGCTAATGAGCGCAGGGACTAGTCACAAGGGCGTTAGTTCCTGTACTCATTCCTCCATCTTAGCATGTTAGCATAACCTTGTATGCGGCTTGATTCATACGTCCTTTGCAAAGTTCAATCTGCCCAATTCCAGCCTTGCTGAAGCATCCCTAGATCATCACCGATCCTCCACCAAATTTAACAGTGGGTCCAAGACACTGTGGCATGTATGCTTCCTCATGCCTCCGTCTAACCATTAGACGACCAGGTTTTGGGCGAAGCTGAAAATAAGACTCATCAAAGAAGATTACCTTACTACAGTCCTTTATGGTCCAATCCTTATGGTCTTTGGCACACTTTAGCCTGGCTCTTCTTTGTTTCTCATTGATGAAAGGCTTTTGTCTAGCTTTACACGACTTGAGCCCTGTCTGTAGGAGCCTATTACGAACTGTTCTTGCCATGCACTTCACCCCAGCTGCCATTTGCTATTCTTTTTGTAGGTCCCTTGATGTCATCCTGCGGTTGCTGAATGACATTTGAATAAGTTGACGGTCATCTTGGTCAGTGGAGAGTCACTATTGCCTTCTGCCAGTCTGTACTCTGGTTGAAATGCAACTGACACTGAAATGGAATGGCTGTCAGACATGTAGAGAAGCTGATTTTTATAAAAATGTTCAGTGGTCTCTTAATTTTTGGCAGAGCTGTATATATATATATATATATATATATATATATATATATATATATATATATATATATATATACAATATATAGTTGAAGCCAGGAGTTCACAGACGCTATTTAAAAAGACACATGTGCATGTTTTTCTCACTATCTGACATGAAATCAGAATACACCTTTACCGTTTTAGGTCAATTAGGATTAACAAAATTATTTATATTTGCCAAATGCCAAAATAATGAGAGAGAATGTTTTAAGGCATTTTTATTATTTTTTGCAAAGTCAATAGTTTACATACACTAAGAGTACTAGGCCTTTAAACAATACAGGACATCCCATATGATGATGTTATATGTTTGGAAGATTCTGATAGGTCTACTGGCAATTAGAGACACACCTGTGGATGTATTTTAATGCACACCTGAAACACACTGCTTATTTGTGTAACATCATGGAAAAGTCAAAATAAATCAGCCAATATCTCAGAAAAAGAATTGTGGACTTGCACAAATCTGGTTCATCCTTGGGTGCAAATTCCAGACACCTGAAGGTGCCTCGTTCATTTGTACAAACAATTATATGCAAGTACAAACAAGATGGGATGCCAGCTCATGGAAATCATATTATCAAGCCCCCAGGGATCTGATAACATGCAAAGAGGGCCCAACTGGTATGGGGAACTAACGCCCCTTCGACTAGTCAAGGTCCTTATTAGCATAGGGATAGCATAGCTTATGTATTTTTTCAAACATTCATATTAGTGAATAGTATTATACAGGGCTGGTTAGGCAGAAAATGTGGGCATAACGATGTGAATGCTGTTGGGTTGCAGGGCATAGGGGACCTGACAGGTTCCCTTTAAAAAGAGCCATCTACCAGTATTTTGCGATATGAACTAAAAGCAGTGCAACACTAAGATGCTGAATCCAGGCATACCTGTTGTAGAAAGATTGGATTGTTGGTTGATTAAATATCTTTAATTAAAGTTGCAGATATGCACTGCTCTTTGATTAATGGGGGTGGGCCTTTGTGAGTCGGGTCCTCAACGTTTATTCTTCCTCCAGTGTCCTTCTGGCTTGCCCCTTTTTTCAAGTTGAATATTTTGCCGCCATTGCTGTTGTTGGTGTTGAATGAGCATTGCCATTGTATTTCATTCTCCATTAAATGGCACCAGAGTTTGGCCCTGCGGTACTGCGATTCCCAGTGCCATTTTATTGAAAATACTGTGGTGAAGATTATGTTAGGCATTGTCGCATGTGCAGATTATTCTTTTTTTTCTTTTTTTTTTTAAATCTGAGCACAGGTCTCTTGGGTTGGGTGAGCCAGTGTTTGCTCAGTAGAGCTTTGACTAACATTAGAACATCCCCCACATACACCTCGAACACCCCGCCTATTCTCCCTTCTACCACGACATCATGATTTACCACTCATGTTTGATGTACCCTTCCCTTTTGAAACAGATGATTCACAACTCTAGGCCCACACCTGTCAGACACCTGACACAAAAGTAAAATTCTATATTTCTTGGCTGAGATGGCAATATTGGCATGGCCCAAAGAAGTACCAAGACCTAATTAGCAAATTTTTAGCAGCCACTAAAATGTAGCAATACATATTGAGATGGTTCACTGACAAATTTTAAATACATCATCCAGTTCATCATATAGCACCACAATCCTAACCAAAAACATCCCATGTTATTAGAAAAGCATTTTGGAAAATGAACATAGTCGATCATTACCTGGTTTTCCCAAAAATGCTCGGGTACACAACCTAGAAACGGAAGGGAAATGCTTGTACCAAATTTGAAATTGATGAACACGAAACAAACAAGTTGTCTCATCTCTACTGAAGATGACTTTTAGGCTTCCAGTTCCCATAGCAGCAATTGGTCTCTACAATCCTACTGTAAGTACCTAATAGACTGAGAATAGGAAGCAATTTCATCTCTCACACTCATTACATGTAGCAGTCGCTATTGACCACATCATGTAAGGTGTTAATTGAGGAGATGGAAAACTGATGGGAGTCAATCAACTCTGCTATATTTTTTTCTAGCAGTGGGAGTTGAATGCAGTTAGACAGTGGGAGCCATAATCCCAAGATGTAATGCCTTTTCACATACTAAAAGAAAGGTTCATGTCTGTTAGGATGTGATAAAAGAGCGATGTGATGATGGGAACAGAACCTTTATTGGTTTTTAAAGGTTGTTTTTCCCCAAAAACATTTGGGCAATTGATTGATTTTTTTTTTGAATAAACATTGTTAATTTTATATATCCTCTCTTGGAACTAAGAAAAAATTTCTACTATGGAGCAAGCTTCCCTTATCAGTCCTGGGACGTATTAATCTAGTAAAGATGATATTACTTCCCAAATTCAGTTATTTTCTCCAACATAGCGCGGTAATAGTCCCTAAATCTATCTTCTCGTCCCTAAATACGTCATAAACCAGGTTTGTGTGGGGCAATACGAAACCCAAATTAATACTGACCACCCTGCATAGGTCCAAACAAATGGAAGGGAAGGCGTTACCAGATTTTTTATATTACTATTTAGCAGGTCAGTTAAAGGCAATATCCTCATGGATGCCTGGCTCTCCATTGCCTAACTCTGAGAACCACTTAGCCCACGCAGCTAGTAGGGGCTGTCTGCTTGGCCTCCTTGAAGTAGAGGAACTGGGACCGTGAAGATTGCTGCCCCTTCATAGACTGGGGCGACAGGTATGGAGACAAGCTAAAAGAGTCGTGTACTTTTCCAGTATTATAGCTGAAATGCCCCTATTGCAAAATGTATATTTTTCCACCCTGATAAACCACCCATCCTCCACATTCTGGAGTTTGCACGGTGGTTCCTCGCTTGGTAAGATATATGATTATAATGTTTTATTATCCTTTGAACAGGTCCAATCCAGGTTTAATGTGACTAGACGACACTTTAGATATTTGCAGCTCAGAACAGCAATCCAACATCATATGAGATGTACACACGGGACCGTTCTAATTTCCGCTTTTCCTTTAATAGGGATACTTCGGTCTCAGGGACCAAAAGGGCTGATCTCCTCATTGTACACATACCTGCTGTCTGTGGGCAACAAATAAAAAAAAAAAATCAAATCTTTATTTTTATATAGCGCTAACATATTCCGCAGCGCTTTACATACATCAGGAACATTGTCCCCATTGGGGCTCACAATCTAAGGTGGGGGTCACAATCTAAGGATCCCAACCTTTGCCAGTCAAAGGAAAGTCGGTTTTGGAATCGCCTACTAAGGTCTCCCCGTCAATCAATAATAAAATGATCCAAATATTTATAGTACACCAGGTGTATCTTACCCCACTGAGATTATTCAAGATACAGCACCGGGAGATGTCAGAGTGCCCGCATTCTTACGGGGAAGACGTAGACTTTGTCCACATGATTTGGAGCAGACCGGTAATCGCATCTTTTTGGAGTGAGGTTGTTGCACTCCTATCCTCCTTCCCTATACCTCTCGACCCACTACCCTGTTTATTTGGTGTCTTGGATGAGGGAACTTGGTCTCATCACCATCAAATTTTTTTGCGGGAATCCCTCTTTATGGCCAGAAATCTTATTGACTTGCAGTGGATGGACAGCTCTCCCTTGACCATATGTACATGGATAGAACTAGTCAATGCAATGCTTCACTATGAGCAGACAGTATCAGAATAGAGGTTGCCCTGAAAAATATAACAAAGTTTGGGAAATGTGGGACTCTTCACCCTTGACATTATCAACGTCAGGGTGATCACTTTAGGGCTATTTATTCTCGGTTGTATTATGTTAAGTATATTAAGGACTGGTACTTTACCGAGTTAATTTCTTGCAGGTTGGTGCCTAAAATAGAAACGGTCACAGTGACATGTATGTTAGGTTTGTGCCTCTTGTTCTTGGAATTTTGTTTAGTTTTGTCTTGACACCCAAGGTATCTGGATTATGCAATTCCTTAGCTGTCACGAACCACCGGGGGGGTCACTCAGAAATCCCCCGCGCTGGCTACCAGTACGTCACAATCGGGGGGTAACAAGTGGGGGTCACCCCTCCTTTATACCTCCCGACCGACAGACAGAGCACATGACGCGCTCTCTAGCGCCCCTCTTATAGTCAGGCCAATTATGGAATTGCCCGACAATAAGCAAGGAGGCCGCTATACTACTTATGCCAATTATTGAAGGGTCCCCGGTGAGAGTAGGGTATATATTCCCCCGACCTCCGCGGGCGGAATATATAAAACCTCCCCGAATCTCACTGGCCTCCCCACAATAATCCTTGGCACAACTCGCTGCCACCAACCGCTTCACGGTAACTATTAGCCGAACACACAGACGTGGGATTCAAGATTGAGATAACAGAACAGCCCAAGATTAATTATATAATTTAATCAGCCTAAAGCACACTAGAAACTACAATATATACAATAGGGAATCTACAGAATATACATATGTCAGAGTACAGTTACAGATAAAGCATGGTTTACAAACAGGCATACACAGTTCCAGCAGTTACCTTGTGCGTCTGGCCACAGGGGGGCGCTGTAGACCAGGTTTCTAGGATCCTTCCCACAGATGTTTCCTACACGTGACCCCCGGCGAAAGAACCCTGGAAAATGGCCGCAGTAGGGTTATCAACCTGGGCAAATCCAGGTCCCCTCCTACCTTAGTGACCTCACAGGGAAGCACTGCCACTCCCCCTGCATGGAGTCAGAATAATATCCCAGAAGGGGCTATTACCTGCAACTCCGGACTGGGAGGTCCGATCGGGACGGTTCTGGTGCCATCAGATCCGCCCGGGTCCCCTCTGCATTTTGAGTCCAAGCACGACTCATTTACCGGACTCCTACTAGCAGTTCTCTATATCTCGCCGCCCCAGGGTGCCATATACACTCCGAGGATATGCACAGATTCGGCTCGAAGTCCCGATTCTAACGATGTAGGGGGTGTATGGCTGAGACGCACGGTAATATCATAACTGGGTATGATATTACGGAGCCAGCAGTATGCTCTCCTGTGGTGATTAGCTTCCTTTTGGTTTTGCCAGGTCACTGTCCACTTTCTTTGATGAGTGGACACAGCTCCCAGGGGCTCTTCCTCTCTCACTTTGTTTTAGAGGCCGGAGAGAACACTAATCTCCATATCAGAGGAGATGGCTGTTGGAGGTGTAAGTGGAACACAGACCAGTTCCTTTGACACCTATCTGCTAAACAAACCGTTTATCCCTGTGGTAAATTTTCTGATTGAAGGAGTTGTGTGAAGGAAAGGGGGGGTGACACCAGGAGAGGGCTTCCTGACATAACTTGAATATCATGAATTATCGTCATATCTCCGGATTTACCTCACACCTCCCCCCTTTTGAGGGCGCTAGGGGGCAGCACACTCCGGTGTTCCCCCGTGCGCCCGTCCGCGACCTCTCCTTGTCGGGACAGCCCGTCTGCGTTACCGTGGTCCCGGCCCCTTTTGTGGCAAATGGTGAAGTTGTATTGCTGGAGCGCAAGGCTCCATCGCAACAACCGTCCATTCGTCCCAGAGACGGTGTGCAACCAGCTGAGGGGATTGTGGTCCGTCTCCACGATGAAGTGGCGCCCGTATAGATAGGGTTGCAGATGCTGCAGGGCCCACACTATGGCCAGGCACTCCTTTTCCATCGTGGAATAGGCCACTTCCCTTGGTAACAGCTTCCTGCTCAGGTACAAGACTGGGTGCTCTTGGCTCGCAGAGTCCACCTGGCTGAGCACCGCACCGAGGCCGAAGTCACTGGCGTCGGTCTGTACTACAAACGGCCGCGTGAAGTCGGCTGCCTGTAGCACGGGCGGGCTGGACAGGGCGTCCTTTAGGGCCCGGAAGGCTGTCTCGCAGTCCATTGTCCAATCGACTGCAGAGGGCAGCTTCTTCTTGGTGAGGTCCGTCAAGGGCTTTGCCAGGCTACTATAGCATGGAACAAACCTCCTATAGTACCCAGCGGTCCCCAAGAAGGACATCACCTGCTTCTTGGTCCTGGGGGTGGGCCAGGATGCGATGGCCTCCACTTTCTCAGGCTCGGGCTTCAGTGTTCTCCCGCCTACCCGGTGACCGAGGTACTGGACCTCGCTCATGGCCAGCTGACACTTTCCCGGCTTGATGGTCAAACCTGCATGGTGGACCCGCCTGAGCACCTGTGCTAGATGCTCTAGGTGATCTTCCCAGGTGGGACTGAAGACGGCAATGTCATCCAGGTACGCGGCCGCGTACCCTTCAAGTCCCTTGAGCAGGGTGTTGACCATCCGCTGGAAAGTGGCAGGGGCATTCCTCATCCCGAATGGCATCACCGTGGACTCGTACAGTCCAAATGGGGTAATAAAGGCAGAGCGTTCCCTGGCCTTGCGAGTCAGGGGGATCTGCCAATATCCCCGGCTCAGATCCATGATGGTCAGGTACTGAGCCCCGGCCAACTGATCGAGCAGGTCATCGATGCGTGGCATTGGGTACGCATCGGCGACCGTGACAGCATTGAGCCCCCTGTAGTCCACGCAGAACCGAGTGGTTCGGTCCTTCTTAGGGACGAGGACTACAGGCGAGGCCCAAGCGCTGTTGGATGCCTGGATCACCCCCAGCTTCAGCATCTCGTCAATCTCCTGGCGCATGTGTTGCTGCACCTCCAGGGAGACCCGATATGCTGAACGCCGGATCGGGGGATGATCCCCAGTGTCCACGTGATGGACAGCCAAGTCAGTCCTTCCGGGCTGGTTGGTAAACAACCCCCGGAAGGGGTGTAGGGTGGCCCACAGCTGGGACCGTTGGTCCTCCAAGAGCTGGTGGCCAACCTCCACATCCTCAATGGATCCGCCTGCCCTAACCTGGGCTAGCATATCCAAGAGGGTTTCCGCTTCTCCCTCCTCGGGCAGGTTGCACACGGGGAGCGCACATGCCTCCCGCTCCTGATGTGCCTTCATCATGTTCACATGGAAGGGCTTCCGCCTTCCACGGGCAGGGTCCAGGGTGACCAGGTACGTTACAGGGTTGAGCTGCTGGTACACGAGGTATGGGCCTTCCCAGGCTGCCTGAAGCTTGTCCTGTGGTACGGGGACCAGTACCCACACCTTTTGACCCACTTGGTAGGTCCTCTCACAAGCGTTCTGGTCGTACCAACGCTTCTGATCGGCCTGGGCTTGAGCCATATTGTCGTGTACCAGTTGCGTCAAGGCCTGCATTTTGTCCCGAAAGCGCATGACATACTCGATAACCGACACTCCAGGGATGGCCAAATCCCCTTCCCAAGCCTCTTTCACCAGAGCCAGGGGGCCCCGCACACGTCGCCCGTACAGGAGCTCAAACGGTGAGAATCCTGTTGAGGCCTGTGGAACCTCCCGGTAAGCAAATAACAGGTGTGGGAGATACCGCTCCCAGTCACGCCCATGGGAGTCGACCAACATCTTAAGCATCTGCTTTAAGGTGCCATTAAACCGCTCGCACAGGCCATTAGTCTGTGGATGGTACGGGCTGGCCACCAGATGTCGCACCTGGACTTGCTTACAGAGGGCCTCCATCAGCTGGGACATGAATTGGGTCCCCCGGTCAGTGAGCATTTCCTGGGGAAAACCCACTCGGGAGAAAATCTCCAGCAATGCGGTGGCCACCTTGTCAGCCCGAATGGACGACAAGGCTACCGCTTCAGGGTACCGGGTGGCATAGTCCACTACCGTCAGTATGAAGCGTTTCCCGGAGCTGCTGGGGATGGCCAGCGGGCCGACCAGATCCACAGCCACCCTCCTGAAAGGCTCATCGATGATGGGCAGAGATACCAGTGGGGCTTTGGGGTGTGGCCCCGCCTTCCCCACTCTCTGACAGGTTTCACACGAACGGCAGTAGGCAGCCACATCGGCCCCCATTTTTGGCCAGTAGAAATGCTGGTTTAACCTGGCCTTGGTCTTAGCGATCCCTAGGTGTCCGGCCATCGGAATCTCATGTGCGATCCGCAACAACTCCGTCCGGAACGGATAGGGTACCACCAACTGTCGGTCCCTGGGCCACGCCTCCGGTGAACCCTGCTGGACCGTGACCCGGTACAGCCGTCCTTGGTCCCAGACCACTCGCTCCGGGTCCGAGTCCGAGGGAGGCTGTGCCGCCTGCACCTTTAGAGCTTTCAGGCTGTCGTCAGCTTCTAACGCTGCCTGAAACCCCTGACTAGATGTGGCCAGAATCGACGAGACTGTCACATCTTCAGTCAGTACCCCGGGACCTGTGTCCTGGCCTCCACCTGACTCGGCTGCCACTTGGTCAGAAGGGGAAGAGCTATCGGACCTCCGGGAGGCCCCTTGGCTTCCAGCACTCCCACTGCGGGTGACAGCGGCCACAGCCGCTGCGACCATGGGTCGTGCCTGCTCCTCCTCCGTTCCTGACCAAGTCGCCGGTTCAGGCAGACCTACCTGGCTTCCTGACACCCCGGTTGTGGGGGAACCCTGCACCGAGATCTTACCTGGGAGCACTTCCGCTCCGGGACCGGCCCCAATCTCACCTGCCTGTTCCCCCCCTGCAGCAACAGAACCCCGCTGTGAAATCTCTGGGGACCCCACATTTGCTGTGGTAGCCCCCACCCCACACACTGGTTCTCCCCCTGCAGCACCCTGCTCTCTGCTTATCCCTGCAGAGGGCAACAGATCCCAGCTCACTGGCTGATCACTTGTAGAGGCATTGTCACACCTTTCTCTGACCCCCTCCCCTGTCACAGCTGCCGCTGTGTGTGTGTCTATGGTGTCTGTGCAAGCAGAAATATCAGAGTTCACTCCCTCCTCCCTTACATCATTCATAGAGAACACATTAACATTGTCAGGAGGCATGTCAGTACTGGCTGAAGGTTCAGCCCTTGGGGGGGGCCCAAACTGGGAGGTTATCTGCCCCAAATCTGTCCCAAGTAGCACGTTTGCAGGGATCCGATCAGTTACCCCCACCTTTCTCACCCCTCGCCCTGCGCCCCAGTCCACATAAATGCCAGCAACAGGCAGCGCCGGGTCAATGCCTCCAATCCCGGAGACAGCGAGGGTTTTTCCAGGGATCAAGTCTTGGGGGGACACCATCTCAGGCCGCACCAGAGTCACCTCCGAGGCGCTGTCTCGCAGTCCTATGGTCACAGACCGGCCGACGGTGACAGGTTGGAAGCTGTCCAGGGACCTACCACCACCCCCACCCACACAATACACCTTGGGCGGCCCTTGGGACGGGGACGGAGCCGGGGCCTTGGGACGCTGAGGGCACATGGCCTTGAAGTGTCCAGGTAGGTTGCACTGGTGGCACCGTCTTGGTTCTGCCACGGGCCTGGAGAGGGGAGTTGAGGGGGACACCCCCTGCAGTCTAGGGGCAGGTGGGGCAGTCGCAGAGTTCATCTTACCCCCTCTCCAGGTGCTGCTGGTGGCTGCTCTCCTGGCCTCAGGAGCCCGATTGTTGGTGTAGTCATCGGCCAGGGCAGCTGTAGCCGTGGACCCCTTTGGCTTCTGGTCTCGGATGAACTGGCGGAGATCCTCAGGGCAGTTCCACAAGAGTTGCTCCGTGATGAACAAGTCCAGGATCTCCGGTCCGGTGGAAAGCTGCAGGCCTTGGGTCCAGTGGTCGGCAGCTCGGGCAAGTGCCCGCCTGTGGTCAGCCCAGGAGTCCTTTGGTCCCTTCTGTAGGCTCCGGAACTTCTTGCGGTAGGACTCTGGAGTGAGGTTGTACTGTTGGATCAGGGCCCGCTTGATGGTGTCGTAGCCCTGATCTGCCTCAGCAGGCAAGTCCCCAAGGATATCCAGGGCCTTACCCCTTAAACGGGGGGTCAGGTATTTGGCCCACTGGTCCTTGTCCAGATGGTGCTGCAGGCAAGTCCGTTCAAAAGCAGTCAAGAAAGAGTCCAAGTCTCCATCCTTCTCCAGCACTGGGAAGTCCTCAACACGGACCTTTGGAAGTTTGGTGTCTTGAAGGTCACGTGTGGCTGATGAGGGCCGGAGCTGAGCTAGCTGCAGCTGGTGGTCACGGTCTGCCTGTTGCCGTCGCTCCGCAGCCTCACGCTCTGCCTGGCGCTCTTCACGCGCTGCCTGCCGCTCTGCCCTGCGCTCTGCCAGGAGTTCCTTGTAGCCCTCCTGGTCTCCAGCCTGGAGAAGGGCCATAGCCATTTGAAGAAGGCTATCCGAGCCTCCCAGGCTCGGTGGAATGGCACGTGGTGATCTGCGGCCCGCTGCGGAGCCTGGTGATTCACTGTCCATTGCAGAGCGGAGGGCTGGCATCTGGCTCGTTGAGGACCCTTGGGTGAGCTGCTCCTCATCTTGTCCATAATTGCCAGGTTGTGCGCTGTCCTCTGCAGAACGGTTTTCTGGCGTCGAGCTCCTGGAGGACTCGTGGGCAACCTCCTCATTACTGTCCACAGCACCGTCCTCCCTCTCTTCGGCTCCTGCTTTAGCATTGGCCAGTTGCATAGCTCTGCTCCTGGTGCCATCAGCCATTCTTGCAGACTTTTGGTCACTGACACAGAACTGACACCTGATGCACCCACACACCTTACAGTATCTGCACTCTGACACTCTAGTGTTGAGCTAGTCTGAAGACCCCAGCAGCCACAGCTGCTGCAGGCAGTCTTTAGTGTCTGGGAGTATGGGTCTCACACTCACACACACTATTATCTCGATCCCACCGCTTGCCACCAATATGTCACGAACCACCGGGGGGGTCACTCAGAAATCCCCCGCGCTGGCTACCAGTACGTCACAATCGGGGGGTAACAAGTGGGGGTCACCCCTCCTTTATACCTCCCGACCGACAGACAGAGCACATGACGCGCTCTCTAGCGCCCCTCTTATAGTCAGGCCAATTATGGAATTGCCCGACAATAAGCAAGGAGGCCGCTATACTACTTATGCCGATTATTGAAGGGTCCCCGGTGAGAGTAGGGTATATATTCCCCCGACCTCCGCGGGCGGAATATATAAAACCTCCCCGAATCTCACTGGCCTCCCCACAATAATCCTTGGCACAACTCGCTGCCACCAACCGCTTCACGGTAACTATTAGCCGAACACACAGACGTGGGATTCAAGATCGAGATAACAGAACAGCCCAAGATTAATTATATAATTTAATCAGCCTAAAGCACACTAGAAACTACAATATATACAATAGGGAATCTACAGAATATACATATGTCAGAGTACAGTTACAGATAAAGCATGGTTTACAAACAGGCATACACAGTTCCAGCAGTTACCTTGTGCGTCTGGCCACAGGGGGGCGCTGTAGACCAGGTTTCTAGGATCCTTCCCACAGATGTTTCCTACACGTGACCCCCGGCGAAAGAACCCTGGAAAATGGCCGCAGTAGGGTTATCAACCTGGGCAAATCCAGGTCCCCTCCTACCTTAGTGACCTCACAGGGAAGCACTGCCACTCCCCCTGCATGGAGTCAGAGTAATATCCCAGAAGGGGCTATTACCTGCAACTCCGGACTGGGAGGTCCGATCGGGACGGTTCTGGTGCCATCAGATCCGCCCGGGTCCCCTCTGCATTTTGAGTCCAAGCACGACTCATTTACCGGACTCCTACTAGCAGTTCTCTATATCTCGCCGCCCCAGGGTGCCATATACACTCCGAGGATATGCACAGATTCGGCTCGAAGTCCCGATTCTAACGATGTAGGGGGTGTATGGCTGAGACGCACGGTAATATCATAACTGGGTATGATATTACGGAGCCAGCAGTATGCTCTCCTGTGGTGATTAGCTTCCTTTTGGTTTTGCCAGGTCACTGTCCACTTTCTTTGATGAGTGGACACAGCTCCCAGGGGCTCTTCCTCTCTCTCTTTGTTTTAGAGGCCGAAGAGAACACTAATCTCCATATCAGAGGAGATGGCTGTTGGAGGTGTAAGTGGAACACAGACCAGTTCCTTTGACACCTATCTGCTAAACAAACCGTTTATCCCTGTGGTAAATTTTCTGATTGAAGGAGTTGTGTGAAGGAAAGGGGGGGTGACACCAGGAGAGGGCTTCCTGACATAACTTGAATATCATGATTTATCGTCATATCTCCGGAGTTAATTTCTTGCAGGTTGGTGCCTAAAATAGAAACGGTCACAGTGACATGTATGTTAGGTTTGTGCCTCTTGTTCTTGGAATTTTGTTTAGTTTTGTCTTGACACCCAAGGTATCTGGATTATGCAATTCCTTAGCATTGAAATCTGCTACAACTCTGTAAATGTATATTATATTCACCTTTATTCTGTACCTGTTGTATTTCTGTTATACAAGGACAAATTGAAAAAAAGAGCAGCAACAATCCTACAGATCAGTGAAAGCCGTCACTGCTTGCAACCAGATCTTGGGAAGGAACTAAATATCACCAGCACAAGTCCAGAGAAAATGAAAGTATTTAAACCCAAGGGGAAATACACATGATTAGCAGCTGAAGGGAAGAGGAGCTCCCCAGAGTCCTAAAGGGAAAATGAAGAAACCCAGCAGAGGGGATACCTAGTACACTGAATGCTAACAGCAGGAATAATAGAAAGTCAGGGAGTATTTTGCACAGCCAAACTCTGTGACCTTCTATTGACGAACACCACAGGACTGCCTTTCACCTGTGACACACAGTATCACCGGATGTTGTGTGTGTGTGTGCGATCTGATGTTTGATTGTCTGTGCAATATGATGTGTGTGTGTGTGTGTGTGTGTGTGTGTGTGCGCAATGTGATGTATATGTGAGTGCTGGCTGGAAGCAGGGGAGGACCGGTATGGAGCACACCAGCTGGGAGCGCCCACCGAGGATCGCAGGAGAATCTGGGAGCAAAGCAGATGTCCGAAGTCTGATAAGTATGATGCTCCTTGGGGGTCTGCAAGGAGACGTCCGTAAATGCACTGCTGCATGCATACGTGTACATGCCCCCTGACCTATGTGGGGCTCACCTCTCGTGAGCTCCACATTAGGGTCAGTGAGCATGTTAGGGACATTGCTGCAGCAAAATCGGAAGTAGATCCAAATGTTTTGAAAACATTACCTAGACATTTTCGATCTCACCACTCCTGTGACCCAGCCAAACTCAGAATTAGGGGTATTGAGGCCATAGTGGGGGGAATCAGAGGTGGTGACCTCAAAAAAAAAACTAGCACAATGCGAGACTAAGTGGATTGTCACCTTGGACACTCTGGTCCCTAGGGGTCTCAACGAGGCCGTCAGTTATTCACCTTTTTTATAACATCATAATATACATGTATCGTGCACATGTATATATATACCCGCGCAGTATTAATATAGCCATATACTGATGTAATTGTTGCACATGTCTTGCTCTCGTTCTCTATATTTGACTGTGGCACTGTCTCTCTTCTTTGACCACCTGCATCCGTGACTCTTTTAAATGGTCTTAACATAATGCACTTTTTGTTTACCCATCTATCCCTGACACCGGAGATACTTATCCACTCTCTTTGAGTTCATAGGTTAAACTGTTATTATCCACCGTTATTGGGAGCGTGATATGTGGTCCACATGGATGAATAAAGATACAATGGACTCCCCCATCACATGAAAACACCCCGACTCCCATATAGAGCGTCGCTCTCTTTGAAAATTAAGGATCAGTTACCTGCATTGTTGTACTGTTATGTACTGTCACAATTTCAGCGAGTTCCGGTGGTTCCCGTGCGCGCGCGCTGCCTCTCATGCTCGTCCTTGCTGGATCACTGCCGTCTTGCCGTCCCGCGCCTGCGCAGGAGCCATGGTGACGCGTCCCTGCTCCCGCGCATGCGCGGTTTGACGTGACGGCGGTGGTCTCGCGGGACTTGCCTGGGAGTCCGCGCATGCGCCGTTCCGGAGCCTCCGGACAGCTGATCGGCGCGAACATTTAAAATCCGGTTTGTTGGGATAGAAGGTTAGAACGCCTCTGCCCTGCTGAAGACATAAAGAAATCTTTTTTGAAACGTACGTCTGCGTTTGGAGGTTGCTCCTGTGTCCTGGCCTGGCTCCTTGCTGCCATCCATTCTGGGTAGATATTTTGTGACCCTGTATATATGCTGAAATGTGGTTGTGACCCTGAAGGGTTCCTTTTACTGCTGGCATTGAGATAGAATGTACTTGAAAAACATGTACCTGCTTGAATGTGTAGCTTTATATATATATACACTGATTGTCACTTATACTGAGGCAATATGGAATCCAGTCCATGGTCCTGTCACTCTGCTGATTTTATGTGTTTTTAATACGGATGTTCACCAACTGTATTTAATAAAAATTGTCTACTTTTTGCACGCAAAAACTCTTTGTCCTCGTCTCTATATATTATGCCTTTGAGTTTGTGCCAATTGTGGGGTTTTATGTCCTGTTGTCCCCACAAAAATTTACGTTGGGCTTTTTGGAGCTTTTTTCTAATATATGTGCTTTTTTTGTGGGGTAAACTTACCCCCAATCTGTGTTTTTCCGAGAATAAGACCTACTCCAAAAATAAGACCTACCGTATTTTTCGGGGCAAAAATTAATGTAAGACAAGGTCTTATTTACAGGTAAACACAGTAGGTGGGAAAACAAATGAAGGATACGTTTTCCACAGGAACTAAATTGTTAGTAAACATAAGGGTGGTGAGAAACCAGGTACCATTACAGCAGGCTGGTGTGATCTCCATTATTCATGATTTTATTCAACTACCTTGGAATCTTGGACAGCCATCATATAGAAGCTTATTGCCATCCTTAATAAAAATTAATGCGTCTACTTACTTATAAATCTCATCTGTATAAAATAATACCTTAAATCTTACAAAATCAATTTCTATTAAAAAAATGCCTTATAATCCCCTGAATAAAGAGGACTTAAATACATGCTTTTTCATTTACATTTGTCCATTGAATCATGGGTCTATCTGTGGAAATGCACACTGGGGTGATATTTCAAATTCCAGCAGGAAGCACAAATCTGGCTTAATAAACCAAATTAGAAAATTCGAACAAAAAAAAAGTTTTGTTTGCACTTTTATCTTAAATAAAGCATATTTCTGAGGATTTCTTCACTTTCCTTTGACTTGAAAATTCTTCCATATTGTTTAATCCATATACCCCATTGATCAACACCATGAGCCCGTACTTATCACTGGCAATACTTTAGACGGAACCGCAGAAGTCAGATTTCCCCTGTTCTCCTGCCATTCCCAGCTAAAGCTGTAACTGTAATCTAGCTCTGAAAATTTGTTTCCAAACCACTAAAAAGCCAGAGTAAAATAGAGATGCGGTGGGGTGAAATGACATTGTAAAGAATATTGTAAAGAACGATTTAATATACTGAAGGGAATAAATGCTGCTTTTCTCTGCCGATTTTCATTAAATGTTAGCATTACAAATAAACACTGATCACATTATAAAGAATCAATAGCCATGGAATATAGGATTTGCTCTTTGGAAGAAGGCGATCAAAAAAGCAATGAGCAAAACATTCCCATGAAAGCAATAATAGACGCTGTAATCCATTCATTGTCAATATGATTAGGCGGTCTCTGTAGTCAGAATGTAATCGCTAGAGAGTTCTTATTCCTGTAAATGTATTGTAATGTTTTATTGTAAGAAATTTAAAATTTAGAAATGTGACTGCCGAACACATATAAACCAATGTAACAAACAACGAAGTCACATCTTTTATGTAGGATCAATTACCAATTTACAATAAAATTAACCACTTAAAAATCCCAGTATGCGTCAAATCTATAGAATTAGAAATATGCTTAGCTCAGATAATAGTCATTGTAACCCACTATGCTCAGTATGTAATGTCTGTCACTTCAAAAGAAATTCTTGGATATTGAAAAAAAGAGAACGGGTATAATACCGCACTTTCACCAATGTTGAAAATTAATGTTGAGTTTATTTATTTCAGGTCGACGCGTTTCTGGGATCAACGTCCCCTTCCTCAGGACCAAAGAATTACATTGTAATCCTTTGGTCCTGAGGAAGGAGACGTTGATCCCAGAAACGCGTCGACCTGAAATAAATAAACTCAACATTAATTATCAACATTGGTGGAAGCGCGGTATTATACTCGTTCTCTTTTTTTCAATATCCAAGAATTTCCATGTGGGACTGCGGCAGCCGCCATTATCTTTTAGGCTTACAGAGGAGTTCTGCCTTTCATAACCCAGCCAGGTGAGTTTCTCTTCACATGTACCTTACTTTTTAATCAGTTAAAACCCTATTGCGCTCTCTATCTCTTTAGTTGACTTTAAAAGTAATGTCACAGATATTACAGAACCTTAATAACTGTAACTCTGGCAGCAACCTGATAAATTACAAATTTAAGTAACTTTTTTTAAAAAAAACAATAAAGAAATTTCGTATATGAATACAGTATGTTGAAAAAGTATTCAAATCTTGTGAACTTTCCTTTTCCACATTTTTCCATGGTTAACCCACAAATTAAATGTATTTTATTGGCATGTTATGTAGCAAATATTTTTCATATGTAAAAGAATGATTGGTTTTCTAAATATTTTAAAAACTTAAATTTGAAAATTGTGACATTCATTTGTCTTCAGCCCCCTTTAGTCAATAATTTGTAAGACCATTTTTCTCTGAAATTACTGTAGCAAGTCTCTTCAGGTCTGTCTCTACCAGCTGTTATGCTCATTGGGCAAGCACAGGATTCGTGAGTCCACTACACCAACGATACCATTCACTTGCCTGGAGGAGCAAACTGTACCAGTCGCCAAGTCTTCACTAAAGCCACCAGAGCTGGTAAGCAGCCGGCAGAGGGCAGCCCCAGGGGATTGGCGGCACCTTGGTAGTTGGCGCCACAGATACAATATGGACTGTGGTTGTAGCGATAGCAGCAACAGTCTGTGTCGTTGATTCAACTAGGATGGAGGGATGGATGCAGTAGCAGTGGCCAATGTGGATACTTGTAATAGCGGGTATTGTGGAAGGTGGCTGGCGTGGATATTTGCGGCAGAGGATATTGTGATAGCTGGCCAGAGTAGATGGTCTAATCAGGAGCAAGATGGTAATGCACTGAAACACAGACACGAATCAGAAGCAGAATACAGCATAATAACCGCAGCAGCACAATGGAACCTGAGAACTAGCAATGTTAGGCACTGATTTTCCAGGCACTTACCTAAAGGTAAAGGTGCCTTAAATACCTCAATTCTCTCAGCTGACCTGAGAGGCACTTCTGGGTCAGGTCACACTGGCCCTTTAAGAAAAGGGGCATGACCATGCATTCACCCTACAAGTATTTCCAGGTGTCCTTTGTGGTGTATGCAGGACCTGGGAGAGAGCAGCATGAATAAAGGAAAGGGCAGCCACCGCAGGGCAGCTGGGCAGGTGAGAGAAATTACATCCTTGCTGGGCGAGGGGGGCAGGACAGCACAGAGATGCCAGTATGGGCATTACAGTACCTCCTTTACGCACCTCCCCTTTTTTGCAAGAATCTCTTAAGGAAAAGAGGAGCATTAATATTCATCCTTGGCTCCCATGACCTCTCCTCAGGACCGAACCCTTTCCAGTCTACCAAGTAGACTGTTTTACTGCTGACCTTTTTAACAGCAAGGATGGCTTTTACCTCAAAGGTGTCTTTATCACTGACCAGATGTGAGGTACCTGGATCCCTGTAGTAACAGCTGAGGATGACAAGTTTGAGAAAAGACAAATGGGATGAATTGGGGATGCATAGGGAAGCTAGTAGCTTCAACTTGTAGGACACCTCGTTAATCAACTGGAGCACCTCGAAGGGACTGATTCAAGGGAGGACTCAACTTTTAGGAAGGCACCTTGATACAGACGTATCTTGAAGAGAGCCATACCTTGTTTCCAGGCCAGAATGAAACAGGGTCTAGGAGTCTCTTTTCCACATGCCTTTTCATACAGATGGAGGACTTCTGAAGGGAGGACTTAGGGGTACTTTGCACACTACGACATCGCAAGCCGATGCTGCGATGCCGAGCACGATAGTCCCCGCCCCCGTCACAGCTGCGATATCATTGTGATCACATGCACTCACCTGCCGTGCAACGTCGCTCTGGCCGGCAAACCGCCTCCTTATTAAGGGGGCGGATCGTGCGGCGTCACTGCGACGTCACAAGGCAGGTGGCCAATAGGAGTGGAGGGGCAGAGATAAGCGTGATGTAAACATCCCGCCCACCTCCTTCCTTCCGCATAGCCGACGGGATCCACGGTGACGTAGGTAGGAGTTGTTCCTCGCTTTTGCAACTTCACACACAACGATGTGTGCTGCCAAGGAGCGAGGAACAACATCGGACCGTCGCGTCAGTGTAATTATGGAATTTGCCGACGCTACACCGATGATACGATTACGACGATTTTGCGCTCTAGGATTTACACACTACGATGTCGAGAGCGACGCAGGAAGTGCGTCACTTTCGACATGACCCCACCGACATCGCACCTGCGATGTCATAGTGTGCAAAGTACCCCTTAGTCTCTGCCCAAATGTCTGAGAATGTCTTGATGAAGGAATTGGCCTTATGATTGCTGAAGGCGAGCGCCACTGGAAATGGGATTCTGGGTCATTGTACATACACTGTGTGAATAGGAGACTTGGTGGAGGATTCACTCACCTGATTGTTATTTGATAATTCCACCCAAGGAAGGAACTTGACCCAGTTACTGTGATGCTCATTGATGAAGTGCCACAGGAAGTTCATCAGAATATGATTAACCCATTCCATTTGGCTGCTGAACTGTGGATGGTAGGTTGAAGAGAGGTCCAAGTTGACATCCAGCAGCTTGCAGGAGGCTCCCCAGAATCGAGACATAAACTGGACACCTCTGTGGAGTGGTAGACCATGCAACTGGAAGATGTGCTAAAAGACAGGCTCAGAGGGCAATCTGGTCAGCGGCATGAAATGGGCCATTTTTAAAAATCTGTCTACCAACACCCAGATTACAGTGCAATCAGAGGACTTCAGCAGGTTCATGATAAAGTCCATCCCAAAATGCTGTCAAGGGGCAGATGGCAATGGAAAGGAAGCAGTGCCCAGCAGGAAGCTTCTTTGGAGTCTTGTTGTGGTCACATGAAGGATAGGCTGAAACAAACTCGAGGAGACACATCTGTAGGAGCCACTGTCACCATTGTGAAAGGTTCAACATTGTGCTGAGGCTTCTTCTCCTTATTGGCCATGGCCATGACCAGAAATGACCATGGCAGCGCATTGGCTTTGACTTTCTTCTTAACTTGGCGGACATGCTGAACAAAGTCGATGTGGGCGAAGAACAGCGACCACCGTCCTTGGGGGGGGTTCAACCTCTGACACGACTGGAGATAGCCAAGGTTCATGTGGTTGGTGAAGATGATGACTCAATGCATCACTCTCTCTGGGAAGTATTGTCACTTCTCCAAGGCCAATTAGATCGCCAGCAATTCTTGGTGTACTGCATGAGGACTGTACCAGCATGAGAGGACGAAGAATACACCTCCAAGATAAACTGCTTGCTAGTTTCTGGTCTATGCATTGCCAAGGCCGAAGAGAAGGCCTGCTTGAGGGAGATAAAAGTGTCTTCTGCTTCTGGGGTCCATGTTTTTGGATTTGTTCCTTTGCGGGTCAAGGCTGAGTTGGGAAGAACCAGGGACGAGAACCATGGGATGAAGTGCATATAATAATTGGAGAAGCTGAGGAACCACTGGATTGCTTTCAGCCGTTAGGAAGAGATCACTTGAGTACTGCTGACAGCTTGTCTAGATCCATCCTCAAACCGGTATCCAAGATATTGTAGCCTAAGAAAAGCAGAGAGCACTGCTCAAAGAGACACTTCTCATATTTGGCATATAGACGGTTTTCCCTTATCCCCTTAACCTCTGCAGCACCTGACAAACATTCCTCCTGTATTAATTCAGGTCTGGTGAAAATACAAAAAGGTCATGAAAGCATAGCACCACACATGTGTAGAGCAGATCTCAGAATATGTCATTTTTGGCCGTCTTCCATTCATCACCCACCCGTATCTGGACCTTATTGTATGCACCACGGAAGTCGAACTTGGAGAAAATCCCGGAACCTCTGAGTCGGTCGAATAATTCCAGTATACCCGGTAGCAGATATTTGTTGTTGACAGTGATTAGATTGAGATCTCTGTAGTTGATACAAGGCCGAAAGGACCTGTCCTTTTTATTGACAAAGAAAAATCGGCTCTGACAGTGTGGAAGACTTTTGGATGAAAGCTCTTGCTATATTCTCCTTTATGTACTCGGACAGCTTGGGTCTTAGCCTGAGACGCAGGATAAATATGATCGAGGGGAAAACTAGACCCATGGAGTAGGTCAATAAGCCAGTTGTACTGTCTGTGCGGCAGCAGAGTCTCTGTCTCTTTCTTGTCAAACACATCTGCATATGCCCATTAGGAGGACAACAGACCCAAGAGGTTAGATGGTCTCACAGCAGGTTGCATGGAAACAAGACAGCTTTCTTGGCAGGAGTGATCCCCAGAGCATGTCTTCAGATCTCCAGTCCACAAACGGTTCATGATTCGGAAACCATGGTAGGCCCAGCAACAGCAGATGCGACATTCTCAGTAAAATATGGAAGGCGATTTTCTCTGTATGCAGCATTCCCACACGAAAGTCATCTTCCTTGGTGACAAACTGGATGGGCTCGGCCAGAGGCTTTCTATCCACCCAAAGCACTGTAAAGGGAGTTTGCAGCTAACAAGTGTCCGATACCGATCTAATATGGTCTGCTGTATGAAATTCTCGTCAGAACCAGAGTGCAGTAAGGCTGTTTCAGAGAACCGGGAGGTAATGGTAATGGACACAGTCAAATATAAAGTTGAACACGACTTATGCGGGCGTCACAAAGTACAATATATCGGGCGATATGTCGTCGGGGTCACGTCGGTAGTGACGCACATCCGGCATCATCTGATATACCGTAGCATGTGACAGCGGTGAACGCGCAAAAATACTCACCTTTTCGTTCATCATTGACACGTTGCTCACTTTTAAAAAATCGTCCGTCAGGTTGTTCGTGGCAGCATACGTCACTCCGTGCGACACCCCGAGAGCGATGAACACAGCTTACCTGCGTCCCGCCGGCAATGCGGAAGGAAGGAGATGGGCGGGATGTTTATGTCCCGCTCATCTCGGCCCCTCCGCTTCTATTGGCCGGCTGCCGTGTGACATCACTGCAACGGCGAATGTCCCTCCCCCTTCAGGAAGAGGATGTTCGCCACCCACAGCGAGGTCATCCGGCAGGTAAGTACGTGTGACGGGGGGTTAATGACTTTGTACGATACGGGCAACTAATTGCCCGTGACGCACAAATGACGGGGCCGGCTACGATCACTCGTGCAATCGCACGATAGATCGTCCCGTGTGAAGCCCGCATTACTCTCACCTAGGGTAGCCTCTTCTAGTGAACCTTGGCAGAGAAGTTTCCTGGCTTTTTGGGACAGAAGGGGGTCAGTTGTGTGGACCTTCTGAAATAGAATTACCCCTCAATGATTCATTGGCCTTCACGGTGGTGACTTGCTGGGTGCCCTTGATCTACCTCCATGGGCTCAGAGGAAGACATGGAAGGTGCAGGCAGCAGCATGATTGGCCTCTGGAATGAAGGAGCCAGGCACAACAACCTCTTCTCCTGGTTGATCTCTCTCGATCGTTCTTGGAACCGAAGGTCGATGAGGATAGCTAGTAACTAGGTCATTCAGGGAAGATGGGACATCTCAATCTGCCAACTCATCCCTTTTTCTTTCAGACAATGCTTACCAAAAGATAGCCACCTGCGCTTCATTATTCCAGCTGAGTTCAGAAGACAGGGTGCTGATCCATACAACATATTGACCTAAGGTGGGACTCTCTTGGTGGAGTTGGAGCAGCGAGGATGCAGCCGAAAAGACCTGACCCAGCTTATCAGACACTTTCATGAATGTCTCCAAGGAGACCAGTAGGTTAGAGGTAACTGGATCATCTCTCTCCCACAATGGATTCATCCAGGATAATGCTTCCTCCCCTTCAAGATGGGATATGAGGAAGGCCACTTTGGCTTGATCAGAGGCGAAGGGGTGAGAAAGAAGCTTAAAATCTTCTACATAACTTCTTATCACCATTAAACCAAGGTGGAGCCGAGGCAGAACTAACCAACAAATCTTATACAGTGGCCTGAGAAGGAGTCAGAGAAATGGTAGCTTGGAGGCTGATCAGGCGGGCATCCACCGATGTCATAAAGTCCAGCATTTAGGTCTGTGTCTCACACTGATTGACGAGCTCCTGCAGTACTACAGTCAGTTGGGTAGCATTGCCACTAGGATCTATGGCCTGGGCAAACTGCTATGCTCGTGGGTAAGCACAGGATTAGTGGGTCCACTGGACCGAAGGTACCATTCACTTTCCTGGAGGAGTAAACTGGACCTGCTCCTGGTTCTTCACTAATAGGTACACATGCTGGTAAGCAGCCGGCAGAAGGCAGCCCCAGGGGATCTGCAGTACTTCGGCAGCTGACACAACGGATACAATATATTCTCTGGTTGTAGCAACAGCAGCCGGTGTGGTGGACTTAGCTGGCATGGATTGATGCTGTAGCAGTGGCCGATGTGGATATTTGCTGCAATGGGTATTGTTGTAGGCAGCTGGCATGGATACTTGCAGCAGTGGATATCATGATACCCAGCTGGCGTGGATGGTTAGAACAGCAGACTACTGGTAATGCACTGAAACAGCAGAATACAACACAATGACAGCAGCAGCACAATGGAACTTGAGAACTAGAAATGTTGGGAACTCGTTATCCAGGCACCTATCTTCAACGTTTTTTTAAAATGAAATAAGTATTTCAATAATTTTAAAAAAGCCGCATGGGGTCCCTCGTATTTTGATACACAGCTAAGATAATGAACACAGATAGGGGATGCAGCCTGTAGCTGTTTGCTTTATTTGAGCTGAGTATCAAAAAAGAAGGGACCCTACACCATTTTTTCCAATTATTCATTTACTTTTACACACCACAACCAAATCGCAGATGCCGGCATGCCGTCAGTCTGACTGCAACCAATCATGGACGGTGTCACGGAGTGTTGGCAGAGGAAGCATTGCATTTGCATGATAGCTAATGAATGGACTTGGAAATAGTGTGAAAGCCACACGAGAGACTCGATAAGTATAACATTCG
The DNA here is from genome assembly GCF_048569485.1 of Anomaloglossus baeobatrachus. Lineage (NCBI taxonomy): Eukaryota > Metazoa > Chordata > Amphibia > Anura > Aromobatidae > Anomaloglossus > Anomaloglossus baeobatrachus. The sequence goes on along the minus strand of NC_134353.1, from coordinate 341,440,608 downwards.
GGAAGGAAAAAATTGGTGCATGAGAAATGTAACCTGTTTTTAGGTCAGTTTTTGTCACTGATTCCATCAGCTTTAGTTAATGAAATGTTATATACCCTAAAGGGTGCTTTACACGCTGCGATATCGCTAATGATTTATCGTCGGGGTAACGGTGTTTGTGACGCACATCCAGCATCGTTAGCGACATCGCAGCGTGTGACACGTACGAGCGACCTTCAACGATCGCAAAAGTGGTAAAAATCGTTTGTGTTGGAGAGGTCGTCCAAACATCAAATATCGTTGTCTGGTGAGTAGCGATGTTGTTCGTCGTTCCTGCAGCAGCACACATTGCTATGTGTGACATCGCAGGAGCGACAAACATCTCCTTACCTCTGTCCACCGGCAATGACGAAGGAAGGAGGTGGGCGTCATGTCCCGGCCGCTCATCTCCGCCCCTCCTCTGCTATTGGACGGCTGCTGTGTGACGTCGCTGTTACACTGCATGAACCGCCCCCTTAGAAAGGAGGCGGTTCGCCGGTAACAGCGACATCGCAGAGAAGGTAAGTCCATGTGACGGGTGTTAGCGATGTTGTACGCCACGGGCAGCGATTTGCCTGTGACACACAACCGACAGGGGCGGGTACGCTCGCTAGAGATATCAGTACTGATATCGCAGCGTGTAACGTACCCTTAAGCATATGCCTATGACTAATCAAAAATCCAGGACTGCTTTTTACTAAACATTATTATTTTTGCCTTCTTTGTTATTAAAACAAATTCACACATTTAGATTTATTTTATTTATGAAGAATTTACATCACAAAATAAGCAATACATTTCCATAAAAAGATGTCACTGAAGCATTGATCATTTACTAAGATACTTATCAAAAGTACCTGCATTCATATTCTTCACTTAAGTTTGCCACTAAAGGTCAACACAAAACTGACATTTACTTTAACTGTAAAAGTTCAAGGTTCACAAATATATTTTATGGTTGTAAATGACCTAATATAAATGTTTAATCTCTTTTATACTCCGCTATTCTAGAGTGAACTGTAGGTATGGATCCTATTGATAATTTATGAATCGGTGACTTTTATATTAAACACTTTCTATTGTTAAAGTGGAGTCTGATTCTTTTCAGGGTGATATATCTGAGAGATGAAGTGTCTGTCTTATCAAGACAATGTTGAGAAGACTCTAATCATGGAATAACTCATCCTGTAACAAGAAGAGTATGAAGCTGTCACTGATATTAAGTATCAAAAATGATTAATACATTCAATGTTTTACAGACACATATTTTACTTTGCTATTTAATAAAAAAAAGTATTGTAGCCACAGCAAAAATTGTAAAGGGGACACTTTGAGATAGAGAAGTGTATCCATTTATATAATTGCCTTATTCTGTCTGTCTGTCTTGCTCCAAAATGACATCATTACAGTGACAACCGTCACATTGGCCGCTCGGCTCGGCCCCGCCCCCTGCACGGATTGGCCGCTTGCCCTGGCCCCTTCACACATTGGACGCTCGGCCTGGTCCCGCCCCCATTCCCCGAACGCACACGGAGCCCTGACTCCCAGGTGACTGCTGCATCCCCTGGAGCCCACACCGGCAACCCAGCCGAGACATACCCTTGCGTTGCTGGGATCGTGCTGGAGCCGACGTACGCTGGTAACCATGGTACACATCGGGTAACCATGGAAACCACTTTGCTAAATTACCCGATTGTGTACCATGGTTACCAGCGTATGCCGGCTCCCTGCCCATTCAGATCGTTGGTCTCCCACTGTCAAAATGCATGCTGCACAGCAGGAGACCAACAAAAAAAAAATGAACCAGCACTGTCGCTTTGAATAGTTACCTGATCCTGATGTATACCATGCTTACTAACTTAGCCCGCCTCCCGGAACACGTGTGCCAGAGTCGGCGTACGCTGGTAACCATGGTACACATTGGGTAACTATGAAAACCACTTTGCATAGTTACCCAGGCCCTGCCCCCGCACTTTGCCCGCTTGGACACCCCCCCCGCTCACTGTACCCGTTCGGCCACGCCCCCCGCACACTATGCCCGCTCGGCCACGCCCCCGCAAACTATGCCCGCTCGGCCAGCCCCTCGCACACTGTGCCAACTTGGCCACGCCCCCGCACACTATGCCCGTTGGCCACACCCCCCCGCTCCCTATGCCCGCTCGGCCACGCCCCCTGCAAACTATAAACTATGCCCGCTCGGCCACGCGCCACGCACACTATGCCCGCTCGGCCACACCCCCGCACACTATGCCCGCTCGGCCACGCCCCCGCACACTATGCCTGCTCGGCCACGCCCCCTCACACTGTGCTCACTTGGCCACGCCCTCCTCACACATTGGGCACCTATACACCTACCCCCAGGACTACTCCACCAATTAGACACCTCCACCCAAGGACTACTCCACATATTAGATACCTTCCCTCAGACTACACCTATTAGACACCTCCCCCCGGACTACTCTACCTATTAGACACCTCCCCTCAGGACTACTCCACCTATTGTAGACATCTCCCCCCAGGACTACTCCTCCTATTAGACTCCTTCCCCCCAGGACTACTCCTCCTATTAGACTCGTCCCCCCAGGACTACTCCTCCTATCCTATTAGACTCCTCCCCCCAGGACTACTCCTCATATTAGACTCCTCTCCCCTCAGGACTAATCCTACTATTATCCTCCTCTCCCCCAGGACTACTCCTCCTATTATCCTCCTCTCTCCCCAGGAATACTCCTCCTAATATCCTCCTATCTCCCCAGGACTCTTCCTCCTATTATACTCCCCTCCCCCCAGGACTACTCCTTCTATTATACTCCTCTCCCCCCAGGACTACTCCTCCCATTATCCACCTCTCCCCCCAGGACTACTCCTCCTATTATACTCCTCACCTCCAGGACTACTCCTCCTACTATCCTCCTCTCCCCCCCCAGGAGTACTCCTCCTATTATACTCCTCTCTCCCCAGGACTACTCCTCCTACTATATTCCTCACCTCCAGGACTACTCCTCCTATTATACTCCTCTGCCCCCAGGACTACTCCTCCTATTATACTCCTTTCTCCACAGGACTACTCCTATTATACTCCTCTCTCCCCAGGACTACTCCTCCAACACACACACTGCACAAAACATACCTCCCCAAAACACACACCCACACAAACCGCAAAACACACACACAGCACCACACACACACAACGCTGCAGACACACAGCGCTCCACAAACAACGCAACACACAAACAACACCGCTCTCACACACCCCACACCCAGACAACACCCAGAACATTTACAGTGCCCTACACAAACACTTGGCAACTACACACAACATCTATATATATAGCAAAAATCATACATTAACTACACAATAAATTCTAGAATACCCGATGCCTTAGAATCGGGCCACCTTCTAGTGATTTTATATTAGGATGAGTGATATGCATGTTCAGGATGAGCTTGATATTATATAAGCTTTCCTGCCAATGCTACTTAGTTCCTTGAAATATATTTATTTCTACAACTTGGATTTGTAACAAACAGTACACCTTAGACCTCTTTCACACGTCCGTGTAAAACACACACGTATTCACGCTCCGTGGTGTGTATGTTTGCGCATGTGTCCATGTGTGTCTTCTACCTGTGCTGTACCTGTGATATCCGTGTGACATCTGGATAGCCCATGGACAGCATGAGCTGGTATACTTACCTGTCCCCTGCACTGCTGTCAGTGCATTGAATATGCAATGAGCATAATGAGCGGGCTCAGAAGAAAAAGCAGCACCGAGACCGCAGTGCAGAAAACAGGTAAGTATAAACATTCATTATTTTTATGTGACAGGTGCTTTCTCCGGTATGTGTCACAGTGATGTCAAATGGATCACATCTGTGTGCAGTGTGCGGTCCATGTGACACCCATGCTGCCAGAGAAAAACGGACATGTTGCCATGTGGAGCACATGGACACGCGTGTGCTCAACACGGACACATGTTTCATGTCAAAATACGGATGTGTGCGCAGATCCATTGATTTTAATGAGTCTACATGTGTATATGTCTCCCATACATGAGAAAACAGTCGTTACATGTCCAAGAAACACGGATGTTTGAAATAGGCCTTAAAGGGGATGCCTAGGATTAACCTGAAAGTCTCCAGTCACTTTATATGCGAAGCCCTGCAGGTGTTGTGTCGGTGCATTACCTTCAGGGACTCAACGTGGATGGAACAGTCTGGTCACAGGTAGGGAACCTTCTCTTTAGGATTTTCTTGATGCCACTCTCGGTATTGCGGTCAGGGTGACCGCCACTGCAGATTAAGGGGTGCCTGGGGCTGATGGTGGGTGCAGTCAGTTGTAGTGGCCTCCCGAGAGTGAGGCAAGCCCCAGGGCCCTGTGTAAGTTTGTGGAACCACAAGGCACAGAATGACTCAAACACAAGCAGAATGTCTTTCAGGGGTTTTACTCACATTAGGTGGCAGGGTGAGTAACCCGGGCGTAGCTGGGATGAACCAGGCTGGAACCAGGTATCCTTCCGGCTGGCTGATGAGGGCGACTACCAACTTCCTTCCTTAGCCCTTTGTGTTTTTGTGGTGACCCCAACTTGAAGTCCCTACGGGGGTCACCCAGGGAAGTTGCTGCTGCCTGTTCTCCCCTCGTTTCGGCCCGTTTGCTTGTAGCTTGGACCAGGTCACTCCGGCTGCTTGCCTCCTGTGAACTATTGGCCCTCTCTTTGCTACGTGGCTGTGGACTCTGTGATGGTATGGTGTGGGTCTGGAGTGCCCCCACTGGCAGGTTTGGCAGAAGAAAGGTGAATCTATCTCTGCACTGGTACCTGTTACCCCTGCGGGCCTGGTACCTCCCTGTCAGTCCCCTTACTCAGCCACCCCTTTGCTCTCTCTAGACTTGGGTGGATTTCGGGCGGCACTACCAGGTGACCTATCTCCCCCGTTGGTAGTCACTGCGCATACGCTGTCCGCTTGTGACAGACTCCAGGGTCTGCTGCATACGTCTGCTCTCCCTGAGCTGCACTCACTAACTGGCTCACTACCTCCTCCTCTGCTCTCTACTTCCTCTTTCCACTGTGCCTGACTACACCACCTAGCAACCAGGCTCTCTACCAGAGCCCTTGAGTGGACATGGAGGCTACGGCCCCTCCTGGATTCCCCAGGGTCCTCCCAAAGGTAGATGTGTGAGACCTGATTACTATGCGCCTGTGTAGTCACACCTCTGTCAGCCTTCTGGATTACCCGTATTGTACTGCCCCCAGCATGGGTGCAGTACTCAGTGGTGCCTGACCAAGTCAGGGGCACCACATTCCCCCTTAGTTATCACCAGCACGTCCTCGGGCTGCAAGACAACATTTTAAAATGCATAAAACAGTAAAACATTTTAAAACATTTTAAAACCACCAGGTACCATACATCACCACCCTCCACCCACAAGTCCGTTAACCCACCTAAAACCCTCTCAGGAGGCAGGTCACCGGTCCTTTTAGCAACCAGGTCTGGGCCATCTGCTTCCCCAGACCTTTCCTCCAGTCTTCCTCTCCCATCGAGCCGCGCCTTCAGCCACTTCTGGCAGGATGTAGAGGCGGCTTTCGTGGTCTGGTGATTTCAGGGTATACCTGGGCTGGTGGAGCCACGTCTTCAGCTTCTTCTGGCAGGATGTAGAGGCGGCCTCCACAGTTGGTGCTGACTAGGTACCCTACTTTTTGGTGGGGAGCCAGGCCCCATAAACAGGCGTGCTCCCTGGTCACAGGCGAGCCAGGCCCCTAAACAGGCTGGCTCAGGTGGTTGTACCTCTGGGGTAACTATGTACACTGCAAGAGTTTGTGGCTATAGCCAGTTGATAGCCTTAAGGTTCATTTTTTTTTTTTTAAAGTGCACGAAACCTGGTGCAAAAATGTCAAATCTCACATTAGTTCATGTGGGCACATTTCTTGAAACTTTTCAACGTTGCAAACTGTAACTTGTAACTTGCTGTACTTTTCTTTACTTCATTTTACATGGACTTCTCGGTGACTGCAGGCTCCCAGACTACGTACATACTGGGCATGAAGACAGTCAGCTCTTCTTCAGCAGAGGGTGTCGGGCTCTCCTCCCAGTGAGAATACGGCAGCATTTCTGGTTCTGGGCCTCTCCTCCCCCTTAGTGCTCCTGAGCACTCCTCCCATTGTAGCGCTGGGGATGGGTCCTCATCAGCAGGCCAGGGTGGTGGACTCTTTATCGTGGATGTTACTGGAGTCTTCTTGTGGGAATGCGGAGGGAGCAGATACTGGTCCACCATCTCCTTTGGGAGGAAATGAGCCTCTAGGTCAGCCTTCAGCCTCCAGTATTCGGGGTCCTCTCCCAGTGGGGACAGGAGGTCTACTTCCTTTTGCTGGGGAGCGGTGTCTGCTCTGGCCTTACAGGCCGGGGTAGATAACTGTACGGTCTTGTCTTGGTGGTCCGGGCCTAGCATGGCGGCGGCCTGGATTGGAGCCGCTGCTGCGACCGGTTCTTGGCGGGCCGGGCCTAGCATGGCGGCGGCCTGGGTCAGCGTCACTCTTGCGGCGTGGATTAGCATCGCTGCTGCGGCGGGATCTTGTCTGGCCAAGCAGGGCATCGCTGCGGCGGCCTGAGCTGGACGGGCCGGGCTGGGCGTCGCTGCTGTGGTGTGGATGGGCGTCGCTGCTGTGGTGGGATCGTGGTGGGCCGGGCCTGGCATGGTGGCGGCCTGGTTCAGCGTCGCTCCTGCAGTGTGGATGGTCGTCGCGGCTGTGGCGGGATCTTGGCGGGCCGGGCCTGGCAGGTCGGCGGCCTGGGCTTGGTGGGCAGACCTGGCTGTTGTGAATGTCAGTTATGCTTTGGCTGCTGGGAGGCTCCCTCCTATGGCCAAGAATGGTTTGGACATAGACCAGGTGTGTTGAGGAATGGGCGTTTCCATTGCTAACTCTCTGCTTATTTAAATCCTGGTCTGATAGCAGGCTATGCCGGATGTCAGTTGTTCTTTGTTCACCAGCCCGCTTCATTTTGCTCCACACCCCATCTACCTCAGATAAGTGCTTGCTCTTTATTTGTTGTTTGGTTCTTTTACTCTTATCTGAGTTTACCTTTTGCTGTGGTTGTTTTCAGTTTATTTGCATGCTGGGATTTTCCCTTTCAGTTGTTTAGCTGGGAAACTTCCTGCAGTTATGTTTGGAGTATAGCTCCTTTACGTCCATGTGTTTGTGGCTTTTTGAATTTGTAATGATTCTTGTTTTCTGTTCATTGGTATGACAAGAGCGCCTGGAATAGGACGGAGTGCAGATCGTGCGATCTGAGGGCCTTTTTGTACTATCAGGAATTTTGAATTTTGCAGGGTTTTTCTCTGGCCACCATCAGCCCCTTTCCTGTCCTTTCCTATTTTAATCAGTGGGGGCCTCACCTTTTGCTAATCCTATCATCTATCTGTGTATTGTGTTTTCTTATATCCCCGCAGTCTTTGAATGTGGGGGGCTTGCTATTCTTTGTCTATTTTCTGAGGCAGAGAGTTATTCATCTTTCCTTCCTTTAGGATGGTTAGTTCTCCGGCTTGGTTCGCGGTGCACAGGATGTTAGTTCACCCCTCGGCTACTTCTAGTGTTGATAGTTAGTAAGGGGATAGCGGCCAGATTAGTTGCCAATGCTCTTGTCACCTTTTACCAATGATTTGTGGTGGTCTTCCATGGTTCCAGATCATAACACCTGGCGTGGCTGCGGCCTGGTTCAGCGTCGCCGGGCATCTCTCCAGGGACCGCGGGCATGGCAGCGGGGGTCGGGGCACTCGCGCCGGCAGGGGCATAAGATGACTCACCCCTCAGCAGCATCTCCGGTGTGCATGTCGTTTGCCTCGCCGTCCACTTCTCATGGACCCAGGCAACTCCAGCCATCTCGCTGAGCTCTCCGCGTGCTTCCCGGATCTGCTGCATCACCTTTGCCTCCAGCCTTTCACACCACTGGTCCAGCTCCCAGTCCCACAAGGCAGCGGAGCACAGCTCTGGATCGCTGCATGTGAATGCCATCCTCTCTGCACGATCTTCTCTCAGCAGCAGGCTTGTGGCTTCCTCTTGCAGCTTTTCCTTTAATAGCAGACTTTCGCTTTCTCCTTCTTATTCCACCAGCCTTGTACTTTGCCTCCGGGTAAGGTCAGAGATCCTTCCATCACATCCGAGGTCAGTACGCTGCAGGGGTTCTCTCTCAGTAACTAGCCACACCTCTTTGTGGGCGGTAACTTCTTCTAGCGCGGGCTCCTGTTGTTCTTTGGCGCGCTTTTCATGGTGGCAATATGGCGGCGCTTCCAACTTTTCAAGCGGACCGCCCAGGCACATGGTCACCTGTCTTAACAGGTCTAGTCCTTATCCTGTTCGTGACGCCAGATGTGAAGCCCCACAGGTGTTGTGTCGGTGCATGCCTTCAGGGACTCCACGTGGAGGGAACAGTATGGTCACAGGTAGGGAACCTTCTTTTAGGATTGTCGTGACGCTACTCTCGGTATTGCGGTCAGGGTGACCGCCACTGCAGATTAAGGGGTGCCTGGGGCTAATGGTGGGTGCAGTCAGTTGTCGTGGCCTCCCGAGATTGAGGCAAGCCCCAGGGCTCTGTGTAAGTTTGTGGAACCACAAGGTGCAGAATGACTCAAACACAAGCAGAATGTCTTTCAGGGGTTTTACTCACATTAGGTGGCAGGGTGAGTAACCCGGGCGTAGCTGGGATGAACCAGGCTGGAACCAGGTGTCCTTCCGGCTGGCTGATGAGGGCAACTACCAACTCGCCTTCCTTAGCCCTTTGTGTTTTTGTGGTGACCTCGACTTGAAGTCCCTACGGGAGTCACCCAGGGAAGTTGCTGCTGCCTGTTCTCCCCTCGTTTCGGTCCGTTTGCTTGTAGCTTGGACCAGGTCACTCCGGCTGCTTGTCTCCTGAGAACTATGGGCCCTCTCTTTGCTACGTGGTTGCGGACTATGTGGTGGTATGGTGTGGGTCTGGAGTGCCCCTACCACCAAGTTTGGCAGAAGAAAGGTGAATCTATCTCTGCACTGGGACCTGTTACCCCTGCAGGCCTGGTACCTTCCAGGCAGTCCCCTTACTCAGCCACCCCTTTGCTCTCTCTAGCCTTGGGTGGATTTTGGGTGGCACTACCAGGTGACCGATCTCCCCCGTCGGTAGTCACTGCGCGTCCGCTGTCCGCTTGTGACAGACTCCAGGGTCTGCTACATACGTCTGCTCTCCCTGAGCTGCACTCACTAACTGGCTCACTACTTCCTCCTCTCCTCTCTACTTCCTCTTTCCACTGTGCCTGCCTACGCCACCTAGCAACCAGGCTCTCTACCACAGCCTTTGAGTGGACATGGAGGCTACGCCCCCTCCTGGATTCCCCAGGGGTCCTCCCAAAGGTAGATGTGTGAGACCTGATTACTATGCGCCTGTGTAGTCACACCTCGGTCAGCCTTCTGGATTACCTGTATTGTACTGCCCCCAGCATGGGTGCAGTACTTAGTGGTGCCTGACCAGGTCAGGGGCGGCACATATATTCTAGCGAAAAAACAGAGTGGTCACGTGTATGCGATATGCAGATTTCCTAGCCAGATTTCAACTAGACATGCACAGCCTCATTCATTTCACTCATATTGAGCAAGGCCACTCACATCTCATTGGAATGTGGCTTGGAGTATGTGAAAGATGATACAAACGCATTGCCATAGCGCAGGGTTCCCCAACTCCAGTCCTCGAGGGCCGCCAACAGTGCATGTTTTCAGGATTTCCTTACCATTGCATGGGTGTTGGAATCATCAACTGTGCAGGTGATTAAATTATCACATGTGCAATACTAAGGAAATCCTGAAAACATGCACTGTTGGCGGCCCTTGAGGACTGGAATTGGGGACCCATGCCATAGCGTCTCCACTCTCCTTTACCAGAAAGAGTCAGTATGTGTGTTTGACTTGGGTCGGGTGTGTGACACTGTTTTCTTTGGGTTGGTGTCCATCACCCCGCAGCCGGTTCCTGTTGTAGATGCAGTAGGAAAACACGTGTCACTGGAGATAATTATTTCCACACTATGACAGTCATGGCCTCAGTCCTGACGGTTCTGCTGTTACTGTATTTTTGGGTTACTCTCACTATCCTCGCTATCTTGGATCTTGCCCACATGCTGCCAGGCACCTGTGTCTCTATCTCCCCACACTTCTTCTCCCCGCTGTCCACTTTTGGGCACTGAAGCCTTACGACTTACCTAAGCCTGTCGGGGTGAGCCATAGGCTCCGGAGTTTTAAGAGGTTACCACAGGTTTTCCTGACTGGCTCCTGATATCAGGCCTGTCTCTATAACCAAACCCTGGCCATCTGTCACTTCTCTATCTTATCTAAATTCTGATTCTCCACTGCTCTTGCCTGACCACAAGATGGCGCCGGCCGCTACACGGTCCCGGCTTTGCTACATTGGGGACCCACACTTCACTGTCAGCAGTAGTCATTTTATCAAATATATTAACAGCATACTTGGTAGCTAAAACACATTATCTTCACAACACAGACAAATAGCATGAAACAGTAGATGGGGCATGACCACCTCCTACATATGCATATATCAATCATGTGGTCACATAACAGCCCCGTCTTTCTACTGGCCCCAGAGAATCCTGAAAGTTTACACTGTAAGGATTCAGAAGTTTGTAGTCACCACCTAGAGTGACTGCAGGTTTTCATGATAAATGTGAACAACCCCTTTAAACAATGTAGCATTGTCATAGCGAATGTCATATATCTGGAAAACGTTTGCTAGTAGGTGCTCTGGCTGTGCTGGTAACACCCCCTTTCATTTAAAATAACCTCTGGAGGCAGATTTTCAGGGAGAATGTCCCACACATAGATCTTAGCAGCTCATTTACATATTCAGAAAATGTGGAATTCTCTGGAATAAGACATCAAATCACAGATATCAAGGTATCATTGTATTCACATCCTATGACCAGCATGACCACATAGTTGGCTTAGGAGGGTTGACTCTACCAATGGATTATATTTCATGTATTCCAAAGTTTTTGTGGAAAATTATACAATGTACAAAAGTTATATCACCTTGAATACAAACAGGGATTCTGAAAAAAAGAAAAAAAAAACACTGGTGCATATTGTGCATTATTTATTTACAAAACCACTAAATCCAAATTAATAAAAAAAAACTAACCTGATTGCATCATGCTGAGTGTGCAAAACCTATAAGGGTATGTGCCTATGATGGGTTTTACTCACGGTTTTGATGCTACGCTTTTTTTGCTGCATCAGAAATGCAGCATTTTACAGAACAAGAAAGGTGGATGGAATTAATAGAAATCTCATGCCCACTGTGCTTCTATTTTAAGCTGCATAAACTGACCTGCAGTGTGTTTTTCCAATCCGCAGCATGTCAATTTCTCTTGCTAGCACGCTAACTTATCAATGTGAAATTTCCCCATACACTTGCATTAAATGCGTAAAATCCCTAGGTAAAAAACGCATGTGTTATTAGTAAGTTAATGCAGCGTAAAAGCACCACAAAAGGCATCTAAACAAAACATATCAGGTATCAATAAAGTTGATTGAAACATAGGCAGAAGAAGGAGGCTCCACACGCTCCCTGGTACCTGCCTGAACCACGACAGAGCCATTGGCCTATACCTTATTAACCCCTTCACGACCATGGACAGATATATCCGTCATGGAGCGTGTCCCGTTAAGCCCCGCCCCCTGCCGCGGGCAGGCGGCGGTGGTCGGCACACATATCAGCTGTTCTCAACAGCTGACATGTGTGCCTGCTAGCCGCGGGTGGAATCGCTTCCACCCGCGGCCATTAACCCCTTAAATCTTGCTGCCAAAGTCTGGCAGCAAGATCTAAATGCGCGCGGTCATGTTTTTTACTTACTGCTGCCCCCACCGGAAGTCATGTGCGTGATCACGTGACTATCGGTGGTTGCCATCGTAGCACAGGGTCATGTGATGACGCCTGCAGCTATGATGTTTCACTTTCGTTTTCCCTCGGCTGAGAGCAGAGGGAAAAAGAAAGTGACTGTATCTGCTGTTTACAGCTGTATAGCTGTGATCAGCAGATAGTGCAGAGCGATCGGATTGCTGATCGCTATAGCCCCCTAGGGGGACTAGTAAAATAAAAAAAAAGGAAAAAAAAAAGTTTTAAAAAATAAAAAAAAAAAACCTAAAAGTTCAAATCACCCCTTCCCCCCATTGAAAATTAAAGGGTTAAAAAATAAATAAATATACACATATTTGGTATTGCCGCATTCAGAAATGCCCGATCTATCAAAATATAAAATCAATTAATCTAATTGGTAAACGGCGTAGTGGCAAAAAAATTCCAAACGCCAATATTACGTTTTTTGGTCGCCGCAAGTTTTATGCAAAATGCAAGAACAGGCGATCAAAACATAGCATTTGTGCAAAAATGGTACCATTAGAAATGCCAGCTCGAGACGCAAAAAATAAGCCATCACTGAGCCTCAGATCTCAAAAAATAAGAACGCTATGTGTTTCGGAAAATGGCGCAAAACGTGCGCCACTTTTATTCGACAAACTTGAGAATTTTTTTTAACCACTTAAATACAAGTAAACCTATACATGTTTAGTGTCTACAAACTCGCACCGACCTCAGGCATCATACCCATACATCAGTTTTACCATATAGTGAACACCGTGAATAAAACATCCCAAAAAGTATTGTGCCATCACACTTTTTTTGCAATTTTTCTGCATTTGGAATTTTTTTGCTGTTTTCCAGTACACCATATGGTAAAACTTATGGTTTCATTTAAAAGTACAACTTGTCCCGCAAAAAACAAGCCCTCATCATATGGCACGATTGACGGAAAAATAAAAAAGTTATGGCTCTCGGAAGAAGGGGAGCAAAAAACAAAAACGCAAAAACGGAAAGTGCCCCGGGGCTGAAGGGGTTAAAGACCCACATGTACTTCATTGTAACTGGGAGCTATCCATCTATTGGATCTACACATCTCTCCTTGTTCCTCAAGTAGTCTGAGCCTCACTCTTGACGGTTTACTTGCTGTTTCGATACAGGTACCACGTACCTCCCATATCATACTTGATATTTCCGAATATTTACTCACAGCACAAGGTGTCCACACACCTGGTTTTTCCATACATCACTTACTATTGTCTGATTGACACCTATTTATACAACAAAGGCAACTGCAGGTATACCCCTATACCCCTATGAGTACTCTCCATCTCACTAAGCTAGGATGGATATTTTTCCTCAGACAGACCTATCTACTCTACCGATAGTATGTTACTATATGTACATTAATTTGGACGTCTTCTCCTTCAGAAACACCATGATCTCTCTGAGAAATATTACCTTTCGGTGCTCCTTGCGAAATATTCCTTATATCTATAGACAAAAGTCCTTAATAAAGACCCACAATGTTGAAACGTTGGACAATGTCTTCCATGAATATACCAAAATAAAATATACATTTTTGAGCACCAATTTGCACTTTTCATCATTCATATTAGTGTGCCAGAGTATTTTTTGTACATTGACTTCCTTTTTCTCCAGAGCACCTGATTTATGATAGTTGAGCCAGGTTTAACCCTTCTATATTGTTCTGAGATCTAGCTTTGAGGTGCCATAGCCTTTCACCCAGGTATACAAGGAACGTAGTGGGAACCTCTGGACCACATTGGAGAAGGATACTTTCCTTTTTAAAAAATTGATGAATGAGGGGCAGTCTCTTCTTTTTATTTCTCACCTCCTATGTCTTCCATGTTTCCAATTGTGGGCTTTTGTAGTAATCCCTGGACTACAGCAAACCTACATGCCTTTTATATATATATATATATATATATATATATATATGTATGTGTGTATGTAAATAAGTATGTGTATATATATATATACATATATATATATATATATATATATATATATATATATATATATATATATACACAGTTAGGTCCAGAAATATTTGGACAGTGACACAATTTTCGCGAGTTGGGCTCTGCATGCCACCACATTGGATTTGAAATGAAACCTCTACAACAGAATTCAAGTGCAGATTGTAACGTTTAATTTGAAGGTTTGAACAAAAATATCTGATAGAAATTGTAGGAATTGTACACATTTCTTTACAAACACTCCACATTTTAGGAGGTCAAAAGTAATTGGACAAATAAACCAAACCCAAACAAAATATTTTTATTTTCAATATTTTGTTGCGAATCCTTTGGAGGCAATCACTGCCTTAAGTCTGGAACCCATGGACATCACCAAACGCTGGGTTTCCTCCTTCTTAATGCTTTGCCAGGCCTTTACAGCCGCAGCCTTCATGTCTTGCTTGTTTGTGGGTATTTCCGTCTTAAGTCTGGATTTGAGGAAGTGAAATGCATGCTCAATTGGGTTAAGATCTGGTGATTGACTTGGCCATTGCAGAATGTTCCACTTTTTTGCACTCATGAACTCCTGGGTAGCTTTGGCTGTATGCTTGGGGTCATTGTCCATGTGTACTATGAAGCGCCGTCCGATCAACTTTGCGGCATTTGGCTGAATCTAGGCTGAAAGTATATCCCGGTACACTTCAGAATTCATCCGGCTACTCTTGTCTGCTGTTATGTCATCAATAAACACAAGTGACCCAGTGCCATTGAAAGCCATGCATGCCCATGCCATCATGTTGCCTCCACCATGTTTTACAGAGGATGTGGTGTGCCTTGGATCATGTGCCGTTCCCTTTCTTCTCCAAACTTTTTTCTTCCCATCATTCTGGTACAGGTTGATCTTTGTCTCATCTGTCCATAGAATACTTTTCCAGAACTGAGCTGGCTTCATGAGGTGTTTTTCAGCAAATTTAACTCTGGCCTGTCTATTTTTTGAATTGATGAATGGTTTGCATCTAGATGTGAACCCTTTGTATTTACTTTTATGGAGTCTTCTCTTTACTGTTGACTTAGAGACAGATACACCTACTTCACTGAGAGTGTTCTGGACTTCAGTTGATGTTGTGAACGGGTTCTTCTTCACCAAAGAAAGTATGCGGCGATCATCCACCACTGTTGTCATTCGTGGACGCCCAGGCCTTTTTGAGTTCCCAAGCTCACCAGTCAATTCCTTTTTTCTCAGAATGTACCCGACTGTTGATTTTGCTACTCCAAGCATGTCTGCTATCTCTCTGATGTATTTTTTCTTTTTTTTCAGCCTCAGGATGTTCTGCTTCACCTCAATTGAGAGTTCCTTAGACCGCATGTTGTCTGGTCACAGCAACAGCTTCCAAATGCAAAACCACACACCTGTAATCAACCCCAGACCTATTAACTACTTCATTGATTACAGGTTAACGAGGGAGACGCCTTCAGAGTTAATTGCAGCCCTTAGAGTCCCTTGTCCAATTACTTTTGGTCCCTTGAAAAAGAGGAGGCTATGCATTACAGAGCTATGATTCCTAAACCCTTTCTCCGATTTGGATGTGAAAACTCTCATATTGCAGCTGGGAGTGTGCACTTTCAGCCCATATTATATATATAATTGTATTTCTGAACATGTTTTTGTAAACAGCTAAAATAACAAAACTTGTGTCACTGTCCAAATATTTCTGGACCTAACTGTATATATATATATATATATAATTGCCTTATTCTGTCTGTCTGTCTGTCTGTCTTGCACCAAAATTGTGTCGTTACAGTGACAGCTGTCGGATTGGCCGCTGGGCTCGGCCTGGCCCGGCCCCCACCACGGATTGGCCGCTCGCCTCAGCCTGGCGCCGCCCCCCGCATGGATTGGCCGCTCGCCCCGGCCCTCCACACGCATTGCCCGCTCCAGCGTACACCGGCTCCCGGTACACATAACTTTGCGATGCTGGGATCGTGACGGAGCCGGTGTACGCTGGTAACCATGATACACATCGGGTAACTATAGGAAGCGCTTCCCTTAGTTACCCGATGTGTATCATGGTTACCAGCGTACACCGGCTCCCGGTACAAATGTGCAGGGAGCCGGTATATGCTGACGCATCGCCCGCTTGGCCACGCCCCAGCACACGTTGGCACGCTCAGTCCTGCACCCGGCGGCCCGCTTGGCCAATGGGGGGTGTGCAGCATGGAGGATGGAGCACGATGGGAGGTGCGCAGCATGGGGGATGGAGCACGAAGGGGGGTGTGCAGCATGGAGGATGGAGCACGATGGGGGGTGTGCAGCATGGGAGATGGAGCATGATGGGGGGTGTGCAGCATGGGGGATGGAGCACGATGGGGGGTGTGAAGCATGGAGGATGGAGCACGATGGGGGGTGCGCAGCATGGGGGATGGAGTACGATGGGGGGTACGCAGCATGGGGGATGGAGCACGATGGGGGGTGCGCAGCATGGGGGATGGAGCATGATAGGGATGAGCAGCATGGGGGAAGGAGCACGATGGGGGGTGCGCAGCATGGGGGATGGAGCACGATGGGGTTGCACACCTCCCTCCAAAACACACACACACCGCCACACGCACACTGCACAACACACCACACACACACTGGGAACCACAAACACCGCCCTACACAGACACTCACACACACACAGACAACGCCGCACACACACAACACCCAACACACAAAAACCGCGGCATACACAAATATACGCACATACCGCGCAACACACACACATTGCACAAAACATACCTCCCCAAAACACACACACGCACCCCACAGCCACACCCACACAAACCGCGCAACACACACAGCACCACACACAATGCTGCAGACACACAGTGCTCCACAAACAACGCAACACACACAACGCAACACACAAACAACACCGCTCTCACACACACCCACACCCAGACAACACCCAGAACATTTACAGTGCCCTACACAAACACTTGGCAACTACACACAACATCTATATATATAACAAAAATCATACATTAACTACACAATACGTAAATTCTAGAATACCCGATGCGTTAGAATCGGGCCACCTTCTAGTAAATATACATATGCATATATATATATATATATATGTATATATATATATATATATACTGTAACTATAATGGTGGATCAGGGAGAGTGTGGGGGAGTGTTTTTCAAATAAACTATTTGTATGGTGTCTTTTTCTTTTCACTTGGTTGGTTAGCAATTAAGGTGTCTGATAAACGCCTCTTCATTACTAACACCAGGGCTTGATGCCAGCTGACACTGCACAGCTGACATCAGCCCCAACTATATCTTTATATTTTTAGTGTCTGCATATATGTTTGTATTGGGACATGGGCAGTTATAGTGTTTCTTATGAGATGGTGGATGTTATAATTATGCATTATTTTGTACCACTATAATCTAAAATAAACTTGCTTTTTTGCTTTGGGCAACTTTCTATTTGCTTTGTTGCCTTTGTTTCAAACAACTTTAGTAAGACAAAAACGCAGCGGTAAAAATCGCATACAAAAACGCAAGGAAAAACTCAAGCGACCTTAGGTGATTGATGTGGAAATTCAGCTGCATCAATAACTCAACAAACACTGTTCATGGGAACATAGCCTCAATGGATGAATTAAAAAAGCTGCTGTAATTGTTCAATCCTGAGCCTCAAAAAGAGAAAACAAATGACCCACCTTTAGGCCTCCTTCACATGTCCGTGTGTCCAGTACATGTCTGGTCTGTTTCCTTACGTAGACACAGACATACGTAGAACCATTATAATCATTGGTTTTGCGCTCATGTGCGTGTTTTGCCATGAGTCATGTGTTCATGTGGAGCATACGTGTACCCGTGTACTCCACACGTAGACATGTCCCTTTTTCTCCGGCATCACGGGTGTCACACGGACCGCACACGTGTCACACACATGGGAGAAAGCATACGTGTCTGTGAATTAAAAGGAATTTCTATACTCACCTTCTCCAGCGCTGCTTTCTCTGCCGCTGCTGTCGCTGATTGCATATTCACTCCACTGCGGGCCGAAAGCAGCAGCAGCGGGGAGTCGGTAGGGCTGGAGACCATAGATCAGCACCACGGACAGCAATGCCAGGGACAAGTGAGCAGAAAGTTCCTGTTCTACGTGTGTTATCACGGATAGCACATGGAGAACACACGTGTGCCATAAACACGGCACACGAAGGGCAATACGTACCTTTGACACGTCCGAGAAAAATGTGCGTGATTTTCACAGACATGTGAAAGAGGCCTTATGGTGAGCCTCTGGCACAGCCATTATCTCACAGTATCATACAAGTGGATTGGTTTTCTTTACTATGGTAGCTAGAATCGCCCATAGTCTCGGCTAAAGTGTTGCGTATGGAGATAACTTGTTCTCCCTGCTGTCAATACAGAGAAAATTCATTATTGCCATTAGAGATTAAATACTCAAATATTAACGTCCTCCCTGACCTATGACATAGTGTTACACAGTGGCAAACAAGCTCCTGCAAACCACCATGACCGTAAAATCCAAACCACTGAAATTGTACATGACTTAGGAAAGACTGACTGTCGGCCCTATTTTGCCGTACCACCAAAACCATTTAACCACCTTTTCCGCTTCTCAACCCCAAATAAGACACAGACTGCGTGACATTGGATGTAAAAGGCCACAGCAGCCTTGTTTATTATCACCAAATAATCAATAACATTTTATTCACAAATATAGTAATAACTCCATAAAACATAACCACCAGCAAAGGAGGGGGGGTAAGTGAAGAGTCCCGTTGTATATGATTGCAACACCAGCTCCACCATGTGCCCTCAGCCGCACCACACCGACTCGAGGACACCCAGCCGAGTGTTGCTCCACCATGTGCCCTCAGCCGCACCACACCGACTCGAGGACACCCAGCACATTAACATGCCCTGCTGTGACCCAGCACAACAGGGTCCCACGTTAACATGTCCCGCTGTGACCGAGCACAGCAGGGACCCACCAACCATACCATTGCACCACGAGGGGTAAGCCGTTCCTTCGTGCTCTTTGTGCAATCCACCGACTTCAAATACCCCCCTCCTTTCCGCCAACTGCTGCAACAAGGTCAATCCTCTTCGTTTCTTCATGTCGATCTCCCGAAATCCTGAAATAGGGCGGGTGGGCGGGACAATTCCAGACGTCTTCAAGGTATTGAATGAGCCTCCCACCTCATAATTCGGCCCTATATATATACTCCCCTACTACTGACAACCCCCTGACCAATTACATGGCCCCATAGCCCTTATAACCCCACCTCCCACTTTTCCCGCACAAAATGCCCTACACCTTAACCCCTTGCTAACCCTCAGGCCTAGCATCCCTCCTCAGTCATGTTGCCCTCCCTTGAGCCCCTTCAGGGCAGGCATCCGGGCTTTTCTTGACTTAGGAAAGACTGACTGTTGGCCCTATTTTGCCGTACCACCAAAACCATTTAACCACCTTTTCCGCTTCTCAATCCCAAATAAGACACAGACTGCGTGACATTGGATGTAAAAGGCCACAGCAGCCTTGTTTATTATCACCAAATAATCAATAACATTTTATTCACAAATATAGTAATAACTCCATAAAACATAACCACCAGCAAAGGAGGGGGGGTAAGTGAAGAGTCCTGTTGTACATGATTGCAACACCAGCTCCACCATGTGCCCTCAGCCGCACCACACCGACTCGAGGACACCCAGCCGAGTGTTGCTCCACCATGTGCCCTCAGCCGCACCACACCGACTCGAGGACACCCAGCACATTAACATGCCCTGCTGTGACCCAGCACAGCAGGGTCCCACGTTAACATGTCCCGCTGTGACCGAGCCCAGCAGGGACCCACCAACCATACCATTGCACCACGAGGGGTAACCCGTTCCTTCGTGCTCTTTGTGCAATCCACCGACTTCAAATACCCCCCTCCTTTCCGCCACAGCGAGCACGTATGACACCTTGTACGTGCGAGTACCACCACCAAAGCCCAACCTGAGCCAACTCCACTGCTCAGGTAACCAATGCTTCAGTACCAATACCAATCAAACAAAACTGACCCCCATTAGACCTCACAATGCCAAACCTGCACCAAGCCACCAGTACAACAAGGTCGGACGCACCCAAGACCTGCAACTAGCCGACCGCGTCATCCAATCCTATGCACCGCCTGCGCGACCAGTCCCCAACGAGCCACCTGAGCCGCCTCCCCACCCCCATGGAATAGGGGGTAAACTCTGCCTCGTTGAGACCGCAACATTGCAGGCGCCTATGAAAATTGCACAGCACATAATTAAGCAAAGCCAACCATAAGTCCTGGAAACCAAAGAACCTACACTGGTTCCCCAACCCCAGCCAATTCCTAAAACGTGCCCGGTAAAATACACTATGTAGTCATCCCAAATGGGAGCCACTATGAACAACAACATGAGCATGGCACCCAGGTAGGAGGAAATGGACCAAGGCATTCAGGCCCGATGTCACGGATCAAGCCCCTTGACGCCCCAGTGACCCAGTCTCCTCCCCCCCACGTGCAGTACCCAAACGCCGTTAGTCCCGTCAACCGAGCATGATAGCACCGATCTTGTAATGTCCACCCAGCTCAATAGCAAAACAATCTAACCCGTAATCACTTTGACCCAGAACTGAAGACCGTCAAGCTGAACACCAGCCTAAAGAAAAGACCCCAACTGTTTACTCATGTGCCATAACAACCCCGCCATCAAGGCGGCCCCAACACCTAAGTCAAAGTACCATTTCTAACACCACATATTGCTCCATGACCCATAAAAAGGGAAGGGGGGCCCACATGACCACAATTAATTGGTGCATCGCCCTGGAACTTGAACCCCAAAGCACGACACAACATTGCCACCCTCTTACCAAAGTGGAATGTACTCCGCACCCAATCCCCGCTGAACTGCTGGTTCGACACTACTCACACAATGAGGGAAAAGCACTCCACACTCCCAAATCCAGGAAAACTCAGACACTCATACCACATTATTCCAAAACTCCAGACACCCAACACCCGGGCCATCCGTCAAAACATTGCACCCACCAGGTGCCCCACGCCTGTCTGCCACTCGGCCTTAAAGCACCGCAAAACACCTCCAAATGGGGCACTGCCCCAGACGAGTACCTGGTATATAAATTAAAAATCAATGCACCGCACCAGCTTACCCTGCCATGGCATGACACCCTCTTGACATTAAGGAAGGTATTGTTCTAGTTGCAACCTGCACGCACACTGCTTCAAATACACCTCCCCGCAGCTGCGCCGCGCAACGATCCTGTATAGCCATGTAGTGCCAGAGAGGCTACACCACCGCGGGAGACCAGTCGCTTGTCATTGAAACAACATGTCCCGCCTCATGCTCTATCCAGAAATCCCGACACATGGAACAACACCCGCCATCAGCACTGGCCAGCTAGATAACCAAACAATTCGCCAACCGGAGACTCCTGATACCAGTAAATCACACACGGGGTCACCCAACTGAAATGCTACACAGTCCTTGCGCCGACATTACCATAGGCCCCACCGTGCGGGGGCACCATAAAAGAAGCCACTCCAAAGCAAGCCATGTACCCGCAAGGCAATGCAAAGCCCGCTGTCCCAGAAGCAAACCCCAAAACCCATCGTAAGCAAGAACTACTTCTCATCATATAATTAACCCCTATGAAGCTTCTATCAACGGCTGTAATGAATATGACCTGATAAGGTCTGCCCAAAACGCAGCCGGCAACCCTAAAAAACCACAGTAAGAACCCCCAGTCCGCGCGTATAAAATTTCCTACAACTGCCCCTGTGCAGCCACGACCAGCAGACTCCCGAACGCACCCCATGTAACTGCAGGTCATGCAAAAACCCCAAGCGGCACATAGACCCACATATTCAATAAACCAAACACCCCCCAGAAGCATCATGATATACATGGGAACATAATAATGACCCGTGTCCTGACTTCCGACATAGGGCCCCACCCAGACAAATCAAACCCGTAGACCTATCAACACACATGCTAACCGCGAGGACACCCTGGGCATGAAAAACACCTCGGTATTTCTATGTTGGACCAGGAACAAAAAGACGCACTCAATCATCCCATCCCCAACTACCGGCCAGAACCTCAACCACGGGCCGCAACCACCAAACATTGAGCAACTATAAAACCCGGCCCCACACAATATATATGTACCCCAAGAAATCGCCGACAAACACTGAAAACCCAAGTGCAGGAAAAGGCAACAAACACCTTCTCCGACCAAGCATGATAATGCCACACCATTATTATCAGTTTTATATTTTTTTTTTTTTTTTTAATACCTTAATCCGCCAAATACTTTCCATTAATCAGCAGCTAGCCTGGAGACCAAATCCAGTAAATGGTCAACTCCAAGACACCCAGGGAGATAACATCTACCCCTACCATAAAGGATAGGTTCCCGAAAGATCTGCCGTCCCAAACATCTTTACCATCTCCTGAGCGTCTGACCGCAACAAAACATATCGCCCACCAGTGAACATGATAACCCATCGTACACACACAACCCCTGTACCGAGGCATATAAAATATAAAACACGCCCTATTGAAAACGGAACCACCTGTCCCAGCACCTTTTACCAACAATAGCACTCACCCAACATTAAACGCGAAAGATTAATCCGCCAAGTGTGTCCCCCCCCAAAACGGTTCACCATGTCAGCAAACTACCATTGAAATGCTTATACAACACTGGGGCGCACCGATAATCCTCTAGCCGAAAGACCCCCATGACTATTATAGTAAGCCATGAAACCGCCATGAACATGACATTCACCACCGCTTTGCCAATATCCGTATCACCACCTGAATTACGCGCAAACCGCCGTGAAGTCACATACAAATCACACATATAATGCAAGCACATTTACACCAACCAAAAGAAAATATGTCTTCACCTGCAAACATACACACTTTCATGAAAACACATTATCAGGAAAAAAAACAAAAAAAAAAAAAACCCCGAACACTCATGAAGCGTACAAAAGGCCTACTGTACCACAAAGCAACTACTCCCACAAAATGAACGCTGGCCACAGGGCACCATTCCGAAACCCACTGACAAACACCCTGCCACCCTAGTGCACCCGAAACCATATATATATATATATATATATATATATATATATATATCAACCCTTTGCCACTCCCCATAATCCAAGCATTAAAACAAGGTTTAAGTGAGCCTTATTCTTACTAGGCTGACTCCATGGCTTCCCACGGAACAGCCGTCGCATATCCTCCGCGTCGAGCACCGCCATCTTCTCCATAGGTAGACAGGTAGACGCAGGATGCAGCCCTCCTGGGCCGCACCGAAAGCGCCCGGACTAATCAACCATCCGGGGACGCTTGGCAAAAGGTCACCGGCTCTGAGCCACAACTGGGAGGGGGTGCGCTCCAGCCGCTCAGCCGCCTGTGGGAATCCGTATCCAGAGTTGGATCTGCTACAATAACCATGCGCAATTGCGCAGGGCGCAGCTCCTGAATCTTGCACCAGATGCTGAGGGCACATGACGGCAACGCCGGACCACGTGACCGCGCCACGGGCCACGCGGACGCGCCACCCAGGTTGTCACACCAAACCCCCACGCCGTAGCCCTCCTGCGATGTTGCCCCATCATGTGCCGCCGGACTGCTGGCCGGGCCCTATGCGGCTGTGCAGGCCGCACTGGTGGAATCAGAGGTATCACTCACCCACTCTGTTGGACGACATCCGCCGCGAACTCCCTGATGGCCAGGCCCTGCACAGATGTGCCGGCCGCACTTCCTTGCTGCTGATGGCTCGGTGACGTGTCCAGTAACCGTGTGATCGCGCCATCAGAGGGCCTCGCACCGACGTGCAGGCCGCGCCTCCTGGATGATGCCGGTCACGTGACCACCCAGCAAGCCACGTGGAAGTGACGTCGAAGGGCACGCGACCGCGCCGGCCCCACGTGACCGCGCCGGCCCCACGTGACCGCGCCGGCCCCACGTGAACGCGCCGGCCCCACGTGAACGCGCCGGCCCCACGTGACCGCAAAGCATCGGGTGAGCCCCGGCGGGTCGGGTGAGCGCGGCGGGTCGGGTGAGCGTGGCGGGTCGGGTGAGCGCGGTGGGTCGGGTGAGCGCGGCGGGTCGGGTGAGCGCGCCATTTCACGCAGCCGCAATGCGCCCGTCACCACTGGCCACTGCGACCCGGGATCCCATACAGGCCCTGCACGGCTGCACAGGCCGCACTTCCGGGTTCAACGCCCGGTCACATGACCGCACCGCAGGGCCATGTGACCATGACGTCAGGACGCCGGGGCCATGTGACCGTGACGCCGGACCACGTGACCATGGCCCGGGTCACGTGATCGCGCCGCCCACATCACTATGCCGACCCAGCGCCGCAACACCACAGAAGGAGGCCGGTGACGTCACTCACCGCCCCGCTGCTGCCGAAATCTCCGTCGCTTCCCCCGACGTCCTGCGATGCTGCTGCCAGTGCCGAAGGGGGGTCCCGGGGCCCATCTGGATCCAACTCCTGCGAGGGCCTTGACCCCCTCCCAGAGGCACCGGGAGCTCGACCACCTCCGCCGCCTGATCATCCACCGTCCACCGCCGCTGTGTCCACTGGAGCCAGCGCTACCCACGCCGCTCCGCCATAGACGACCTCCTTTGGGACAGGGACTTCCTCTCCGGACTGTCCTGGGTACAACGACAATTCCGGACGTCTTCAAGGAATTGAATGAGCCTCCCACCTCATAATTCGGCCCTATATATACTCCCCTACTACTGACAACCCCCTGACCAATTACATGGCCCCATAGCCCTTATAACCCCACCTCCCACTTTTCCCGCACAAAATGCCCTACACCTTAACCCCTTGCTAACCCTCAGGCCTAGCATCCCTCCTCAGTCATGTTGCCCTCCCTTGAGCCCCTTCAGGGCAGGCGTCCGGGCTTTTCTTCACGGTTATAGTGTGGAATCAGTAGGTAACCAATCCATATTCTATAATAATGAATACATGTTTCAAGCTGATATGGAAAACTTTGGAAAGAATGTTAAAAGTGTTTATCTAGAGATGTGACATGATCTCTCTACGAAGCGTGTTATAATTAGAGAGCGACAAGGAAGCAGAAGAACTTACAAAGTCCTTGAAATTACTTGAAAAGGATAATATGGCTTCCTGGTGAGTTTGCTCCGTCCTCAGGCTATCACAGATTGCTCTCAGTGACAGTGCCTGACAGGACACATATATTAATAGTGTCTGAAAATATACTGAGACAGAAAATCCCTTGAATGCCAATTTTATTACAAAACAGTTGTGTGCTTTACAAACAGTATTCCTCTGGGAACATGCATCAAAAATTGAAAAGTCACTTACAAGAGAGATAAAATAAATACAATTTAGACACTGGGGGACACAGACAGAAGGGGTCCCTGTGCAAGAACACTATATGGGCCCTTTATAGACCAATAACTCATCATAATGCACAATACCACCTGCTTTTGAGGCTATAAATTATCCCCCTCTCCTCTTGAGCACCTGTGGGGCTGCACCGGTTGCACCAATGATATGTCTGCTCCTGAATTTAGTGTATAGAATAAAGCGGGCTTTACACGCTGCGACATCGCTAATGCGGAGTCGTTGGGGTCACGGAATTCGTGACGCACATCCGGCCGCATTAGCGATGCCGTTGCGTGTGACACCGATAAGCGATTTTGCATCGTTGCAAAAACGTGCAAAATCGCTAATCGGCGACATGGGGGTCCATTCTCAAATCTCGTTACTGCAGCAGTAACGAGGTTGTTCCTCGTTCCTGCGGCGGCAGCACACATCGCTGCGTGTGATGCCGCAGGAACGAGGAAGCTCCCCTTACCTGCCTCCTGGCCGCTATGAGGAAGGAAGGAGGTGGGCGGGATGTTACGTCCCGCTCAGCTCCGCCCCTCCGCTGCTATTGGGCGGCGGTTCAGTGACGTCGCTGTGACGCCGCACGGACCGCCCCCTTAGAAAGGAGGCGGTTCGCCCGTCACAGCGACGTCGCCGGACAGGTATGTATGTGTGACGGCTGTTGTGCGACACGGGCAGCGATTTGCCCGTGTCGCGCAACAGATGGGGGCGGGTACCCACACTAGCGATATCGGGACCAATATCGCAGTGTGTAAAGTAGCCTTAACATTGATGCTTTAATAAGCAGTGCAGATGCTTTAGAAACAACTATATATATATATATATATATATATATATATATATATATATATATATATATATATATGTATATTTATTTTTATATATATATATATATATATATATATATATATATATATATATATATAGTTATTATTACTATTTTTAAACTTAAACTTACATTTTTATATATTTTAAAATAGGATTATGGTAATTACCTTATATTGCTGCCTTCATAAAGAAAATAAATGTTGCAGTGTGCTTTACAAAGTGCTGGGATCTTTACACCATATTTGAAGTACAGATCTCTTAAGGGTACGCTCACACGAGCATGAAAATCGGACGAGAGCAATGCGAGAAATTCTCGCATTACACTCGGACCAATGTTATTCTATGAGTGCGAGCTGTTGGTCAACTGTTCTCGCATCCAGATTCTGGATGCGAGAAAAGTGGCAGCATGCTGCGTATTCATATGTAAAACGTCTCTGACTCGATAATACAAGTCTATGGGTGCGAGAAAAAAACGGATGGCACACGGACGGCAGACGGACGGCACACGGACCATCCTAGTGACATCCGTTTTTATGAATACAATTCTATGATGTAGTATAGAACACTGTAAATGTTCATGTTGTTGACTGTAAATGACTAATAGCTGCTGAGAAAAAACGGATTGCACACGGACAGCACACTGACAGCACACTGAGAGCACACTGATGACAAGTGAGAAAAATTCATCCGACTCTCGCAAACGAGAATGGGACCGTTTTTTAATACGTTCGTGTGAGTCCAGCCTAAGTATGAGCATGGGAGGAAGGGGGGAGATGGCGGTTCCACAGTGCATAGGCAAATTCTTTATAGATATCAGTCCCAGTGAGAAAGGTGTAGAAACGGGCTCCACAAGGTACTCTTAGGGGCCCTTTGCAAACTACGACATCGCAGGTGTGACATCGGTGGGGGTCAAATCGAAAGTGACGCACTTCCGGCGTCGCTCTCGACATCGTATTGTGTAAATAGTTTTAACTACGACTACCGAGCACAAAAGCATTGGTATCGTATGATCGGTGTAGTGTCGGTCGTTTTCATTATTTTGGCTGCATCGACTGTACGATGTTGTTCCTCGTTCCTGCGGCAGCACACATCGCTGTGTATGAAGTCGCAGGCACGAGGAACATCTCCTACCTGCGTCCTGTCTGCAATGCGGAAGGAAAGAGGTGGGCGGGATGTTTACGTCCCGCTCATCTCCGCCCCTCCGCTTCTATTGGCCGCCTGCCGTGTGACGTCGCTGTGACGCCACACGACCCGCCCCCTTAGGAAGGAGGCGGGTCACCGGCCAGAGCAATGTCGCAGGGCACTTAAGTGCATGTGAAGCTGCCGTAGCGATAATATTTGCTATGGCTGCTATCACAAGATATCGCAGCTGCGACGGGGGCAGGGACTATCGCACTCGGCATCGCAGCATCAGCTTGCGATGTTGTAGTGTGCAAAGGGCCCCTTACTGTGATTGTAGTTTATGCTTTTCTTTACACTCATATTTTGAAGTGAACGTTTTACCATCGCGCTTATCATCAGGGTTAGAAACTGCCTAGGGCAGTCACCAGGGCCCTACTTAGGGACAGAGCTCTCACCATGGCTGCCACATTACCCTCACTTTTCCCATTGTGACTGTAGCAAACATCCTTGTATAGTGGGGAACATGTTCCAGTCCCTCTTCTTCCCGGGACCATAGATTGCCTTTCTGCTTTTCCTATAAGCACGCCAGTTCTTTGCTCCTTCACAACACTTTCTGTATCACTACAGAATGGGATAACTAAACTCTAGACAGCTTAATTCACAACTAAAAAACAAAACCTCTAAAACCAATGACTATTGCATGAAGCTAAAATCCCAGGCAAACATACCAAACAAACAACATGAAAATAGTGGTGTGTATGGTCTACACCAGGGTAACTCTTGGGACATAAAGTAGTAGGGGTAACAGAAAGTGATGACCCTTGAGGGTCAGGGCATGGGTAGTCCAAAATAGTTAAAGGACAGGGACCTAGGAGCGAAAGTGACGGTGCTCACCATAATAGTGACAGGGAGACAGCAGGGAAACATTATCCTTTACACTGCTTCTCCTATTTTGGATTCGGGAGAGGTATTAGGCGTATGCGGGAGGTGTTTCCGGTATGTGGAATGCATTTGCATTCCACCTGGTATGCCTCTTCCTGTCAGGTGACATTGGTCACCTGACTTTGTACGGAAGTATACGCTGGTTTATTTAAACAGCATGGCACCAAAGCACTGATACTTACCACAATTGTAGCCGGGACACAGGATCCTGCCTTATGCCCCATGTGGATTATATGCATTGATATATGCATCTGAAGAGGACCTCATATAAGTAATACGTGGTCTTTTATTTTACATCCTTTCTGTTATTAGTCGAACAGGTATATGCAAGTATTCCTATTGTGGTCTATTTCTTCTAAGTGGCCCCTCTTGTAGGACTTTATTAGTCCCCCGACCCCTGAAGAACCCCAAAGGAGGTGGGAAATGCATCAGGATTTTCTGCTGACAGCGAGGATCCTGTTGGTTTGGTAAATCTTTGTTTGAAACTATCAACTGGACGCTAAATATCCCTTAAAAAGGGTCATTTTTTTCCCCTGCCATTATTTTCAGAATCTCATTTTAAGGTGTGTTAATTAACTAACTGTGGTGATATTTTTCTGGTCTGAGAACCTTTTTCCTGGGATACTAGGTTGACTACTGACTAACACGCAAAGGTCCCCACAAATTAGAGTCGTATTTTCCTACCACTATCCATCACATGATTATATTCCTCTGATCAATGTATGTGGTGGGAAGTTTGTAATGCATGTATACACAGGCATTAGTGGCAGATATATCCAGGGGTGGGATTTAAATTTTTAACAAGTTTCTCTGTAAACCTCGCCCAGTTGAAAACCCCACCTATTCAGTAACCATACCCATTTTGTTAGCCACACCCATTTACATGCACTTTCCTCAAGCAAAAAATACAAGTAATTTAAAGTAAAATCTCTTTCCCCTCCTGTACCGTCACTCTCCTGTCCAGCAACAGTTGTTCCAGTCGCTGTCAATCATATTATATTAAACGTTTTTTTTTAGAATTTTTAAAAATTATTACTAAAAGAGGGACCCTATATAACAAGAAAAAACAGCATAAAAACAACCTCCACTCAAAAATATTATGTATTGCAAAGTGTGCACAGTACCAACATTCCAAGCTGTACTATTGAAAAAATGAGATTTTTGGCAAAAAATTGCAATTTTTCGAGCCACCCCGCCAACGTCACGGCAAATCTCCTGGGGCAGTCCTAACACTAAAATATTTTTATTTAAAGTGTGCCATGTGGCCTCACATATGCAAAATTAGGACTGCACAGCACGTACCTTGTGCTTTTCAGTCACCGTCTCCATGACTGATTCATGGTTGTGGGCGGGACAGGCCCGAGCACATGCTGCTTAGAATAAATAGCCAGTGGACGGGGTTGGATGGCCAGTGTGAACAGCCACCAACCGCCAAAAATCAGGACAGATGGAAAAATAAACATGAGGTGCACTGCAAGATGAGAACCAACTGGGACCCTATATAACAAGAAAAAACAGCATAAAAACAACCTCCACTCAAAAATATTATGTATTGCAAAGTGTGCGCAGTACCAACATTCCAAGCTGTACTATTGAAAAAATGAGATTTTTGGCAAAAAATTGCAATTTTTCGAGCCACCCCGCCAACGTCACGGCAAATCTCCTGGGGCAGTCCTAACACTAAAATATTTTTATTTAAAGTGTGCCATGTGGCCTCACATATGCAAAATTAGGACTGCACAGCACGTACCTTGTGCTTTTCAGTCACCGTCTCCATGACTGATTCATGGTTGTGGGCGGGACAGGCCCGAGCACATGCTGCTTAGAATAAATAGCCAGTGGACGGGGTTGGATGGCCAGTGTGAACAGCCACCAACCGCCAAAAATCAGGACAGATGGAAAAATAAACATGAGGTGCACTGCAAGATGAGAACCAACTGGGACCCTATATAACAAGAAAAAACAGCATAAAAACAACCTCCACTCAAAAATATTATGTATTGCAAAGTGTGCACAGTACCAACATTCCAAGCTGTACTATTGAAAAAATGAGATTTTTGGCAAAAAATTGCAATTTTTCGAGCCACCCCGCCAACGTCACGGCAAATCTCCTGGGGCAGTCCTAACACTAAAATATTTTTATTTAAAGTGTGCCATGTGGCCTCACATATGCAAAATTAGGACTGCACAGCACGTACCTTGTGCTTTTCAGTCACCGTCTCCATGACTGATTCATGGTTGTGGGCGGGACAGGCCCGAGCACATGCTGCTTAGAATAAATAGCCAGTGGACGGGGTTGGATGGCCAGTGTGAACAGCCACCAACCGCCAAAAATCAGGACAGATGGAAAAATAAACATGAGGTGCACTGCAAGATGAGAACCAACTGGGACCCTATATAACAAGAAAAAACAGCATAAAAACAACCTCCACTCAAAAATATTATGTATTGCAAAGTGTGCACAGTACCAACATTCCAAGCTGTACTATTGAAAAAATGAGATTTTTGGCAAAAAATTGCAATTTTTCGAGCCACCCCGCCAACGTCACGGCAAATCTCCTGTGGCAGTCCTAACACTAAAATATTTTTATTTAAAGTGTGCCATGTGGCCTCACATATGCAAAATTAGGACTGCACAGCACGTACCTTGTGCTTTTCAGTCACCGTCTCCATGACTGATTCATGGTTGTGGGCGGGACAGGCCCGAGCACATGCTGCTTAGAATAAATAGCCAGTGGACGGGGTTGGATGGCCAGTGTGAACAGCCACCAACCGCCAAAAATCAGGACAGATGGAAAAATAAACATGAGGTGCACTGCAAGATGAGAACCAACTGGGACCCTATATAACAAGAAAAAACAGCATAAAAACAACCTCCACTCAAAAATATTATGTATTGCAAAGTGTGCACAGTACCAACATTCCAAGCTGTACTATTGAAAAAATGAGATTTTTGGCAAAAAATTGCAATTTTTCGAGCCACCCCGCCAACGTCACGGCAAATCTCCTGGGGCAGTCCTAACACTAAAATATTTTTATTTAAAGTGTGCCATGTGGCCTCACATATGCAAAATTAGGACTGCACAGCACGTACCTTGTGCTTTTCAGTCACCGTCTCCATGACTGATTCATGGTTGTGGGTGGGACAGGCCCGAGCACATGCTGCTTAGAATAAATAGCCAGTGGACGGGGTTGGATGGCCAGTGTGAACAGCCACCAACCGCCAAAAATCAGGACAGATGGAAAAATAAACATGAGGTGCACTGCAAGATGAGAACCAACTGGGACCCTATATAACAAGAAAAAACAGCATAAAAACAACCTCCACTCAAAAATATTATGTATTGCAAAGTGTGCACAGTACCAACATTCCAAGCTGTACTATTGAAAAAATGAGATTTTTGGCAAAAATTGCAATTTTTCGAGCCACCCCGCCAACGTCACGGCAAATCTCCTGGGGCAGTCCTAACACTAAAATATTTTTATTTAAAGTGTGCCATGTGGCCTCACATATGCAAAATTAGGACTGCACAGCACGTACCTTGTGCTTTTCAGTCACCGTCTCCATGACTGATTCATGGTTGTGGGCGGGACAGGCCCGAGCACATGCTGCTTAGAATAAATAGCCAGTGGACGGGGTTGGATGGCCAGTGTGAACAGCCACCAACCGCCAAAAATCAGGACAGATGGAAAAATAAACATGAGGTGCACTGCAAGATGAGAACCAACTGGGACCCTATATAACAAGAAAAAACAGCATAAAAACAACCTCCACTCAAAAATATTATGTATTGCAAAGTGTGCACAGTACCAACATTCCAAGCTGTACTATTGAAAAAATGAGATTTTTGGCAAAAAATTGCAATTTTTCGAGCCACCCCGCCAACGTCACGGCAAATCTCCTGGGGCAGTCCTAACACTAAAATATTTTTATTTAAAGTGTGCCATGTGGCCTCACATATGCAAAATTAGGACTGCACAGCACGTACCTTGTGCTTTTCAGTCACCGTCTCCATGACTGATTCATGGTTGTGGGCGGGACAGGCCCGAGCACATGCTGCTTAGAATAAATAGCCAGTGGACGGGGTTGGATGGCCAGTGTGAACAGCCACCAGCCACCACTTAGAGGTGTCTTAAAGACACTAACACAGATGAATACAGGGAACCGGATCGCCAGAGCTGTTTCTTGCCGGTTCGGGGAACCGGCTGCTATTTTAACAACCGGTTCGCCCGAACCAGACAGAACCGGCTGAATCCCATCCCTGGATATATCTGTATATTCTTAGCCTTAATGTGTCTACATGATTCTTTCTGTACTTGCACTATGTGAGGTTTGGTAGAGGGTATACATTTAGTGGCAGAGAAGGGAGGATGTTATAATTCAGTGACCGAGGAGGATCAAAAATGCGGAAACCCAAAAAGTAACCAGAGTGGCTGGAACCTTAACGGACTGCAGACCTAATCTTGACACACAACTAGAAGTAGCCGTGGGACGAGCCTACGATCACCTAGTCGTCTCAACACAGCCGGAGAGCTAAATATTCTTACAGATAGAAATATAAGAAAAGCTAATCTGCCTCGGAGCAATCCCCAAAGATATAGATAGCCCCCCACATGTAAAGACTATGGTGATATAGGAAAACACAATACAAAGCTAGAAAACAGATTCAGCAAAAATGAGGCCCAAACTATCTTTATAGGAAAGGATAGTAAGGAGCACTGTCTGTAGTCGTAAAAACCCTAAAAAATCTCAGCACGCCTGATATGGAAAAACCATGAGCCCTCACATACTCTCCCCCACTATATCAGTACTCTGATGTTACTAGGATCCAAAAACACTAATATAGATGAGGGACTGAATTTAATACCAAGCATGACAAAACACAATACATAGCAGATTCATTGAGCTAATTAAACAGACACTCCCAGCAGGGAATGATCCAATTCCCCCAAGAACTCCACACAGGCAAACTAGGAATTAAGCATTAGTATCAAAACAGAAAAAACACCAAGAAAGTAGAAAAAATAAGCAGAGGTACAAAAACAACTTATCTGAGAGGAGTTCTGGTAGAGAAAAGGGCTGGTTTCAAAATGTTCTTAGCACACAGGAGATCCATTGAGCACCGGCAAGTAACAGGAGAAAACTACTCAGTTATATAGGCCCAATCTGACAGACATGATTGTCAGTCCTCCACAGGTGTCTGGCTCGCATTCCACAAGTCTACTGCACCACCAGCACTGACCACAAGAAGGAGCCCCAAACTGGAAAATGTATTCACAACAGGAGTAACAGGGACAAATTAGGTTGATAATACCTCCATTGTCAGGCAGGCTATAAGTCTAAGGCAAGGTCCCTGTCCTTTAACTATTTTGGACTACCCATGTCCTGACCCTCAAGGGTCATCACTTTCTGTTATCCCTACCGTTGTATGTCCCACGAGTTACCCTGGTGTAGACCATACATGTTGTTTGTTTGCTATGTTTGCCTGGGATTTTAGCTTCATACAATAAAGAGTCATTGGTTTTAGAGGTTTTTTTTTTCTGTTTTAGGTCTTACTCTTATACCTCTATTTTTGTAAAAATTATTTTTGGTGTTATTCTTAATTCACAACTGCCATTGTCAGTATTTTGGCTTTATGGTTTGATCTAGGTTTTCATAAAAAAACATCAGTCTTGATTAATTACCCCATAAAGGGGTTGTCCGGTCTAAAACGATAAGCCTGTAGTCACTTTATTTGACTGCAGACTTATTAATCCTCCCAGTGAATGCACTGTGCACTGTGAGGATTTTCCAGTGTCAGAGCCAGGAACGTCAGTCATGTGACCGTGAGTATGTGATATACATACTCCTGGCCAGAACATGGCTAGTGGGCAAAGCCTTGCTAAATACAAATGTATTCAGAAAGGCTGCACCCACTAATCAGATGCTCCCACTGGATGGGAGTGGTCTCACTCCACACACTTCAATTCAGGCCACGCTCTTTTGTTGGGTTCTGGCAGGGATTATGCATATTGTATACCTGCAATCACATGACTGCTGTTCCCAGCTCAGAAACCGGAGAATCTTCACAGCACACAGGGTGTGCTCTGGGAAGATTCTTAACTCTGTGGTCACAGAGAGTAACTGCAGACATCATTTTAGGCTGGACAATCACTTTAAAGAAGAGAATTCCTGGGAAATGAGCAGCCCAGTGGATTAGTGATTAGTAGTGATGAGCGAGTACTAAAAAGCTCGGGTGCTCGAGGCTCGGGCCGAGCATCCCAAGATACTCGTGTACTCGGCCCGAGCACCGAGCCCAATGTTATCCTATGGGAGACCCGAGTATTTTTGTGAAATGACCACCGGCAGCATGTAGAAACCCTAAAAATGTCACAAAAGTCTCAGAAAAGTGCTCAAATGACATGGCAACAGCATGGGGAAGACCCCTTGAAGCATTTATCACTCAAAAGTCACAGCTGTGAACAATTTTGTCCGTGTTTTACGCCATTTTTACGGACTCACCAGAAAACCTTCCAAAATGACACCAAAATGAATTTTCATGGCGGAAATGTTAAGGGCACATACCCAATAGTGAGATAGAGCTAATGTATGTTACTTTTTGAGATCAATACATGAAAGATTTTACGTAAAACATTGTGTGGCACTCCGATGTCCCTGAGAAGAGACGTACATAAAGGCCTCTGAGTCTAATGTGCCCATTTTGAGGAACTGAGTCTTTGTAGTATTTTCCTTTGCCAGGGCAGTCCAAAATTTTGAGGTTCACCAATGCCCCTGCATACAGACGTGCATGATGGCCTGTAAACCTGAAGTGCCCATTGTCAGGAAGTGGGTCTATTGCAGTATAGCCCTTAGGCAGGGCAGCCAAAAATTGGGAGACTCCACGTTGTCCCTGGATAGAGACGTGCATGATGACCTGTAAACCTGAAGTGCCCATTGTCAGGAAGTGAGTCTATTGCAGTATAGCCCTTAGGCAGGGCAGCCAAAAATTGGGAGGCTCCACGTTGTCCCTGGATAGAGACGTGCATGATGGCCTGTAAACCTGAAGTGCCCATTGTCAGGAAGTGGGTCTATTGTAGTATAGCCCTTAGGCAGGGCAGCCAAAAATTGGGAGGCTCCACGTTGTCCCTGGATAGAGACGTGCATGAGGGCCTCAAAACATTAAGTGTCCATTGTCAGGAAGTGGGTGTATTATAGTATAGCCCTTTGGCAGGGCAGCCAAAAACTGGGAGGCTCCACGTTGTCCCTGGATAGAGACGTGCATGAGGGCCTCAAAACATTAAGTGTCCATTGTCAGGAAGTGGGTGTATTATAGTATAGCCCTTTGGCAGGGCAGCCAAAAATTGGGAGGCTCCACGTTGTCCCTGGATAGAGACGTGCATGAGGGCCTCAAAACATTGTTCCCATTGCAAAGGAGCGGGTCTCCTGTCGTTGTAATGTCCATTCTGCAAAGAATGGGCGAAAAAATTTACCACTGGGGGTATACCTGAAACAAAGGCCTAACTATTGTAACGGTCATCATGGTGGCGCATGAGGAGAAGGAGGAGCAGTCCAGCGATTATCCAAAGTCCAGAAGTGTGTACCCATGGGTGACTGGAGGTACATGGCAAATTCCCGTTACAAACTTTAAATTGCGCTCTCCTTTGCTGGTGGTGTGGGGAAGTCTGGCCCAATCCAACCCTTGTTCATCTTGATCAGAGTCAGCCTGTCAGCATTTTCAGTTGACAGGCGGGTGCGTTTATCTGTAATGATTCCACCTGCGGCACTAAAAACACGCTCTGACAAAACGCTAGCGGCAGGGCAGGCCAGGACTTCCAAGGCGTAGAGAGCCAATTCATGCCACGTGTCTACCTTGGATACCCAATAATTGTAAGGCACAGAGGAATGTCGGAGTACAGTTGTTCGATCTGCAAGGTACTCCTTGAGCATCTGGGCAAACTTAGGATTTCTTGTGGTACTACCCCGCACCTCAGGGGCTGTGGTACGTGAGGGGCTGAGAAAACTGTCCCACATCTTAAAGACTGTTCCCCTACCTCTGGCGGATTGGACTTGTGCCTCTCTCGGCTGTACGCCTTGGTTGTCCACTGATTCCTGACCTATGCCGCTAGCGTTTTGTGAGGGGAATGCTTTGCCTACTTCCGTGACTATGGCCTTCCGGAACTGCTGCATTTTGGTTGACCTCTCAGCCTCGGGAATAAGAGACATAAAGTTCTCCTTGTAGCGTGGGTCTAACAGTGTTACCAACCAGTAATGATTGTCGGCCAAGATGTTCTTAACGCAAGGGTCACGAGACAGGCAGCTTACCATAAAGTCAGCCATGTGCGCCAGACTCTTAACAGCCAGGACTTCAGTAGCCTGACCAACACGATGACTGAACATGCTGTCCTCCTCCTCCTCCTCCTCCTCATCTACCCTGTCCTCTGGCCAGCCACGCTGAACCGAGGATATGACTGGTGTGCATGTCATATCCTCAATTTGGCCGGAGATTTGCTCCATGTCTTCATCCTCCGCCTCGTCATAGTCCTCCACTGCACGTTGTGATGAGACGAGGCTGGGCTGTGTGTTATCACCCACACCCACTACTGTTTCTTGCTGCAACTCATCGCGCTCCGCCTGCAATGCATCATGTTTGTTTTTGAGCAGAGACCGTTTTAGAAGGCAGAGTAGCGGTATGGTGACGCTAATAATGGCGTCATCACCACTCACCATCTTGGTGGAGTCCTCAAAGTTTTGGAGGATGGTACATAGGTCGGACATCCATCTCCACTCCTCAGGTGTTATGTGTGGAGTTTGACCCATTTCCCGACGACTTAGGTGATGCAGGTACTCAACAATTGCCCTCTTCTGCTCACATATCCTGACCAACATGTGCAGAGTTGAATTCCAACGCGTGGGGACATCACACACCAGTCTGTGAGCCGGAAGATGCAAACGGCGCTGAAAGCCGGCAAGGCCGGCTGAAGCAGTAGGTGACTTTCGAAAATGTGCAGACAGGCGGCGAACTTTTACCAGCAGATCAGACAGCTCTGGGTATGACTTTAGAAACCGCTGAACCACGAGGTTGAGCACATGGGCCACGCATGGAACATGTGTCAGCTGGCCTCGCCTCAAAGCCGCCACCAGGTTCCGGCCATTGTCACACACGACCTTTCCTGGCTTTAGGTTCAGAGGTGTGAGCCAGTGATCTGCCTGCTGTTTCAGAGCTGTCCACACCTCTTCTGCATTGTGGGGTTTGTCACCTATGCAGATTAGCTTCAGCACAGCCTGTTGCCGCTTCGCCGAGGCAGTGCTGCAGTGCTTCCAGCTTGGGACTGGTGTGGAGGGTACAGTGGATGAGGATGCGCAGGAGGAGGAGGAGGCTGAAGAGCATGACATTCCGGAGCTGTAGAGTGTGGGTGAAACACTGATTGAGGTAGGGCCTGCAAACCTTGGTGTGGGAAGGACGTGTTCCGTCCCTCGCTCAGACTGGGTCCCAGCTTCCACAATATTAACCCAGTGTGCCGTCAACGAGATGTAGCGGCCTTGCCCACAAGCACTTGTCCACGTGTCTGTGGTTAGGTGGACTTTGGGTGAAACAGCGTTGTTCAGGGCACGTATGATGTTTTGTGACACGTGGTTATGCAACGCGGGGATGGCACACCGGAAGAAATAGTGGCGGCTGGGGACCGAGTAACGTGGGACAGCTGCCGCCATCAGGTCGCGGAATGCTTCTGTCTCCACCAGCCTAAAAAGCAACATTTCCAGCGCAAGCAGTCGCGAAATGTTAGCATTTAGAACTGTGGCATGTGGGGTGTTGGCAGTGTATTTGCGCCTGCGTTCAAAGGTTTGCTGAATGGATAACTGAACAATGCGCTGGGACAAGGACGTGCTTGATGATGGTGTTATTTCTGCGTAGGCAACTGCAGGTGCAGGACCGGAGGAGGCTTGTTCGCAGGCAGCATGGACAGGGGATTGGCTCGCATGCACAACCAGCGAAGACGTAGCAGTGACATCAGCAAGCACTGCTCCTCGACTCTGTTGTACATCCCACAAAGTCGGGTGCTTGGCAGACATGTGCCTGATCATGCTGGTGGTGGTCAGGCTGCTAGTTTTGGTACCCCTGCTGATGCTGGCACGGCAGGTGTTGCAAATGGCCTTTTTAGAATCATCTGGAGCCAACTTAAAAAACTGCCAGACTCGGGAAGACCTAACATTTGTACAGGCACCTTGTGTCGTGTTGTTGTTCCGGGGAACTGTTGCCTGACTTCTGCCTGGAGCCACCACCCTGCTTCTTACTGCCTGTTGGGATGCTACGCCTCCCTCCCCCTGTGCACTGCTGTCCTCGCTCTGCATATCCTCCTGCCAGGTTGGGTCAGTTACTGGATCATCCACCACGTCGTTTTCCTCTTCCGCACCCTGCTCCTCCTCCTGACTTCCTGACAATTGTGTCTCATCATCGTCCACCCCTTGTTGAGACACATTGCCAACTTCGTGAGAACGTGGCTGCTCAAATATTTGGCCATCTGTACATACGATCTCCTCATGACCCACTTCAACATGAGCTGGCGAGAGGCCAGAATGTGCGAATGGAAACGTGAACAGCTCTTCCGCGTGTCCAAGTGTGGGATCATTAATGTCCGAGGACGTGTACTCAGCCTTGTGGTAGGAAGGAGGATCAGGTTCTGAAATGTGCGGTGCAGTATCACGGCTACTGACACTTGACCGTGTGGAAGACAGAGTGTTTGTGGTGGTGCCAATCTGACTGGAAGCATTATCCGCTATCCAACTAACAACCTGTTGACACTGGTCTTGGTTCAAGAGCGGAGTACTGCTGCGGTCCCCAAGAATTTGAGACAGGACGTGCGAGCGACTAGATGTGGCCCTTTGTTGTGGCGAAATTAGAGCTTGCCCACGACCTCGGCCTCTGCCTGCACCACCATCACGTCCACTTCATTGTTCCTTGCCAACGCCCTTGCGCATTTTGCAATGCTGTGCTGACGTGTATTCACTAGACTTGGGCGTTATATCCAAGTTTGTGCAAATCGTGCACCTGTACGCTGCCACCGACAGGCACACACGTGCGGTTTTTAAATGCAAGCACGGACGCACTAAGAACCTAACAGGTTTTAGGAGCAAAAATTAATGAGAACTCTGACACTATCAGCCACTGCTGACTGACGTGTATTATACACTACACTTGTGCGTTATATAATAGTTTGGTAAAAACGCACACAAGTGCACCTGTACGCTGCCACCGACAGGCACACACGTGCGGTTTTTAAATGCAAGCACGGACGCACTAAGAACCTAACAGGTTTTAGGAGCAAAAATTAATGACGAGAACTCTGACACTATCAGCCACTGCTGACTGACGTGTATTATACACTACACTTGTGCGTTATATAATAGTTTGGTAAAAACGCACACAAGTGCACCTGTACGCTGCCACCGACAGGCACACACGTGCGGTTTTTAAATGCAAGCACGGACGCACTAAGAACCTAACAGGTTTTAGGAGCAAAAATTAATGAGAAGTCTGACACTATCTGGACTGTTTTAGACTGTGTACACCAGCCCCAGATATGATGAAGGCTGGTATACGGTCACCACTAGGAATGGCTATATACCCTGCCTGCCTGCCTGCCTGTATACTGCTACAATAGTCCTGACAAGGACTCTTCTGGTCACTAGCCTGTATTCCGACCTGGCTATACCCTGCCTGTATACAGCAACAATAGTCCTAGAAGGACTCTGCTACTGTACTCCGACCTGGCTATACCCTGCCTGCCTGTATACAACTAGAATAGTCCTGAGAAGGACTTTTGGTCACACTGTTTGCAGCCCTGCTACGGAAATAGCTATAAAGGGCCGCAAACCTTTCCCTGAAGCAGCGACACTTTCCCTGCATTGACTGTCTGGATGGCTGTGAGCAGAGCACAGTGCGCCGGCCGGTATAAAGGCTCGGTCACGCTGTGCGGGCCGACCAATCACTGCAATTCCACAACTAACAGGGCTGTGGCATTGCAGTGGTCTGCCAGCCAATCCCTGCATGAGGGCTGGCTCTCAAAAGAGTGCCAACATGCAGGGATGAAGACCACGAGTACAGCACGAGTATCGCGAGATTACTCGGTCCCCGCCGAGTAGCCCGAGTACAGTGATACTCGTGCGAATACCGAGTAGTAACAAGCATGCTCGCTCATCACTAGTGATTAGTAATGATGCTTGGAACTGTGTGCTGAAGTCCATCTTCATTGAGATCGTATGATCTTCCTGTGTTTGTGTGGTCTTCCCTAAAGACAATCTGATACAATCATTGGTCCCAATTTATCATTTGCACTTTTTTTTCTAAGTTACTTTCCTGTTTTCACTTATGGCATTAGTTGCCATTTTTGGTGCCAAATTTTTCAATATGGCGCATGTGAGCTATTTATTTGGTATAAAGTAAAACGGATTGTCTGCGTTGTTTTTGTGTCTTTTGGTACCAAGAGTAGAGATGAGCGAACCGGTCCCGGTTCGGCTCGAGGCGGTTCGCCGAACGGGGGGTCTGGCTCGAGTTCGGCTCGTCGAACGTTCGACGAACCGAACTCGAACGTATAGGCTATAATGGGAGGCAATCACAAACATATAAAAATGCATTATAAATGTACACAAACAGTTAATAAACATTGCCATAACACTTACCGGTCCTCGCGATCCCTTCTGCACTCTGTCTCCTGCCGCTATTCCATCCGATGATCGCTGAATCCTCCCGGTGACCTGCAC
Source organism: Anomaloglossus baeobatrachus (assembly GCF_048569485.1). Lineage (NCBI taxonomy): Eukaryota > Metazoa > Chordata > Amphibia > Anura > Aromobatidae > Anomaloglossus > Anomaloglossus baeobatrachus. The sequence continues at coordinate 341,399,638 of NC_134353.1, read as the reverse complement.
TGCCAGCAGAGAAGCAGGACCTATCGTGACGTCAAAATAGCCATGTGACCAGTCACGTGGCTATTATCTCATTGGCTACAGACTGGTCACATGACTATGACACGTCATGTAGGACCTGCGAGTGCATCTCTCCGGTACACGGTGCACATATGTGTATCGCCGTGTACCGACGACATGCTCTAGCACACGGTCGACTCCCCGTTCCGTTAGGGACCGGCTGACACAGCCGGTCATTAACGGAGATCACCGTTGCCATAGCAACGCAGTTAGCGGTGACGTCACCGCTAACCGCGGCTCCGAGAGCACCGTTGCTATGGTAACGCGTCTGTCAGCGTTACCGCTAGCAGCCAGCAGTGATCACTCACGGAGTGAAGGCTGCACGCTGCTTCCCGATTGTAGTGAGCATTGTAGTTAGGATGGAGGTTCCCCAGCCCCAAGTGATGAGCTGGTGAATCTCATCCTTCCTCACTACAATCGTCACTACTACTACACTAGAAAGAAAGAAGACAGAAGAGCAGGATCGTGGAGGGCTGACAGGGGTAATAAAGATGGAGTCTCTAATGTGTCTGTGTATTTATTTCTATTAAAGTATTTTTTCTCTGTGTGGTGTCTTTTTTTAACCCTTTATTGGAGATTCTTAATGGCCGGGTCAAACGTGCCTGACATTAAGAATCTCTGGCTTAATACTGGCTGGTAAAACAAAGCCAGTATTAACTCATGATTACCCAACAAGCCACCCGGCTCCAGGGCTGTTGGAAGAGTTGGATACAGCGCCAGATGATGGCGCTTCTATGAGAGCGCCATTTTCTGGGACGGCTGCGGACTGAAATCCGCAGCAGAGGCGCCCACAAACCTCGGGCTAACCTGTGCTGCGGATTCCAATCCCCAGCTGCCTAGTTGTACCCGGCTGGACACAAAAATAGGGCGAAGCCCACGTCATTTGTTTTTTAATTATTTCATGAAATAAGTGAAATAATTAAAAAAAAACGGGCTTCCCTATATTTTTGGTTCCCAGCCGGGTACAAATAGGCAACTGGGGGTTGGAGGCAGCCCGTGGCTGCCAGCTGTACCTGGCTAGCATACAAAAATATGGCGAAGCCCACGTCATTTTTTTGGTGGGCAAAAAACTTCTGCATACAGTCCTGGATGGAGTATGCTGAGCCTTGTAGTTCTGCAGCTGCTGTCTGCTCTTCTCCATACAGACAGACAGCAGCTGCAGAACTATAAGGCTCAGCATACTCCATCCAGGACTGTATGCAGAAGTTTTTTGCCCCCTGAAAAAATTATGTGGCTTCGCCATATTTTTGTATGCTAGCCAGGTACAGCAGGCAGGTACGGCTGCCCCCAACCCCCAGTTGCCTATTTGTACCCGGCTGGGAACCAAAAATAAAGGGAAGCCCTTTTTTTATTATTTCATGAATTTCATGAAATAATTAGAAAACAAATGACGTAGGCTTTGCCCCATTTTTGTGTCCAGCCAGGTACAACTAGGCAGCTGGGGATTGGAATCCGCACCACCGGTTGGCCTGAGCTTTCTGGGCCCCACTGCTGCGAATTGCAGTCTGCAGCCACCTCAGAAAATGGCATTTTCATAGAAGCGCCATCTTCTGGCGCTGTATCCAACTCTTCCAGCACCTGCCTGCTATACCTGGCTAGCATACAAAAATATGGCGAAGCTCACGTCCTTTTTTTGTAGCTTTTTGGCAAAAAAAAAAAAAAAAAATGCTTCCCTGGATTTTCCATTGCCAGTGAAGGTAACACCAAGCAGTGGGGGTTAGCAGCCAGTAGCTGCTTGGATTACCCTTAGCTAGCAATACAAAAAATGCAGTGGGAGCTAACATATATTTTTTTTAATTATTTATTTAAATAACTAAAAATAAAATGGGCTTCCCTGTATTTTGATTGCTGGACATCACAGTGCTGTAAAAATAAATCTTTAAAAAAATGACGTAGCGCTCCGCGGTATTTTTGATTCTCAGCGCAGATAAAGCAGACAGCTATGGGTTGCCACCCCCATCTGCCTGCCGTTACCTTGGTTGGCAATCAAAATACAGGGAAGCCCATTAATTTTTTCTATTTAAAAAATAGTTAAAAAAAAAAAATTACGTTGGGTCCCCCCATTTTTGATAGCCAGCTAGGGTAAAGCAGACGGCTGTAGCCTGAAAACCACAGCTGGCAGCTTTACCGTGGTTGGGGATCCAATGTGGAGGTCCCCTCAGGCTCTTTTTTATAATTATTTTATAAATATTAATAATTACACAATAAAAGTAGGGGACCCCCCAAATTGGATCACCAGCCAAGGTAAAGCGGACAGCTGTGGTCTGGTATTCTCAGGGTGGGAAGGTCCATAGTTATTGGGCCTTCACAGCCTAAAAATAGCAGGCCGCAGGCACCCCAGACGTGGCGCATCCACTAGATGCGCCAATCCTGGCGCTTCACCCCAGCTCATCCCGTGCCCTGGTGCAGTGGCAAACGGGGTAATAAATCGGGTTGATACTAGCTGTAAAGTCACCTGAGATCAAGCCCAGCAGTTTGTGATGTCATGGCGTCTATTAGATACCCAACATCATAAACTGTCAGTACTAACAAAAACAAAAAATCGACAAAAGAAATTTATTTGAAAAAACAGTCCCCAAAACATTTCCTCTTTCACCAATTTATTGTAAGAAAAAAAATAAAGGGGTCCCACGACGACTCTGGACCGTCTAGAATATGGGGGGGAGACACTCAGGGAACGTATCCCCCATTTTCTAGGAGTGCGGACCCTTCATGTGAGGAGTGTGGGTGCAATGAATCTGCACTCACTCTCCCCGGGTCCACAGCAGCAGAGTCCATGTCGTAATGGTTGCTACCAAAGCTGCAATGCCCTGCTCATGAGGTAAGGGCATGCCTAATCAGGAGAACTACTGTAGAGGAAGCTCTGCTCACTGGTATATAGGTGCTCAGAGGTAATAATAGATAAAATTAGTGAGTAACCTCGGCACTCTATATCTCCCAGACTAAGTCAGTAAGTCACAATGGATAGTAATGCAAAATCACTCTTTATTGGTCCGTATTAAGAAAATTTTTTTTTCATAAGCATATATGTTTTTGTCCAAAACAAGTTACAAATGACGTTTCGGCCTGAGCCTTCGTCAGATTGGACTTATCTGCATGTAATCATGAAAAATGACAATAATCAGTATCACATAAGAGTGAGAGAACAATAACATAAACTCGAACAATGTAGAGGTACAATTGGGATGCAGCAAAAAAATTGCAACACAGCAAGAAATGAAACACATGATACAAATGTCATAATACAGTACAAGGACAATATAGTAATGACAAATATGGGGTCAGAGTAGACTTAGACAGCTCTGGTACGAAAGAGATGTCAATCATAAAGTAACATGTGCAGTAGGTGTAGAGCTACACTATGCATGGCAGAGCTAATGGGTAGACCGACCATAGAAAAAGTAGAGAAAAAGTGGAGAAAAAGTGGAGAATAAGTGGAACATAAGAGGAGAAAAAGTGGAGAAAAAGTGGAGAAAAAAGTGGAGAAAAAGTGGAGAAAAAGTGGAGAAAAAGTGGAGAAAAAGTGGAGATTAAGAGGAGAAAAAGTGGAGAAAAAAGTGGAGAAAAAAGTGGAGAAAAAGTGGAGCATAAGAGGAGAAAAAGTGGAGAAAAAGTGGAGAAAAAAGTGGAGAAAAAGTGGAGCATAAGAGGAGAAAAAGTGGAGATTAAGAGGAGAAAAAGTGGAGAAAAAGTGGAGAAAAAGTGGAGAAAAAGTGGAGCATAAGAGGAGAAAAAGTGGAGAAAAAAGTGAAGAAAAAGTGGAGAAAAAGTGGAGCATAAGAGGAGAAAAAGTGGAGAAAAAGTGGAGAAAAAGTGGAGAAAAAGTGGAGCATAAGAGGAGAAAAAGTGGAGAAAAAGTGGAGAAAAAGTGGAGCATAAGAGGAGAAAAAGTGGAGAAAAAGTGGAGAAAAAGTGGAGAAAAAGTGGAGCATAAGAGGAGAAAAAGTGGAGAAAAAGTGGAGAAAAAGTGGAGAATAAGTGGAACATAAGAGGAGAAAAAGTGGAGAAAAAGTGGAGAAAAAAGTGGAGAAAAAGTGGAGAAAAAAGTGGAGAAAAAGTGGAGAAAAAGTGGAGAAAAAGTGGAGAAAAAGTGGAGAAAAAGTGGAGATTAAGAGGAGAAAAAGTGGAGAAAAAAGTGGAGAAAAAGTGGAGATTAAGAGGAGAAAAAGTGGAGAAAAAGTGGAGAAAAAGTGGAGAAAAAGTGGAGCATAAGAGGAGAAAAAGTGGAGAAAAAAGTGAAGAAAAAGTGGAGAAAAAGTGGAGCATAAGAGGAGAAAAAGTGGAGAAAAAGTGGAGAAAAAGTGGAGAAAAAGTGGAGCATAAGAGGAGAAAAAGTGGAGAAAAAAGTGGAGAAAACGTGGAGAAAAAGTGGAGAAAAAGTGGAGAAAAAGTGGAGCATAAGAGGAGAAAAAGTGGAGAAAAAGTGGAGAAAAAGTGGAGCATAAGAGGAGAAAAAGTGGAGAAAAAAGTGGAGAAAAAGTGGAGAAAAAGTGGAGAAAAAGTGGAGCATAAGTGGAGAAAAAGTGGAGAAAAAGTGGAGAAAAAGTGGAGAAAAAGTGGAGCATAAGAGGAGAAAAAGTGGAGAAAAAAGTGGAGAGAACGTGGAGAAAAAGTGGAGAAAAAGTGGAGCATAAGAGGAGAAAAAGTGGAGAAAAAGTGGAGAAAAAGTGGAGCATAAGAGGAGAAAAAGTGGAGAAAAAGTGGAGCATAAGTGGAGAAAAAGTGGAGAAAAAGTGGAGAAAAAGTGGAGAAAAAGTGGAGCATAAGAGGAGAAAAAGTGGAGAAAAAAGTGGAGAGAACGTGGAGAAAAAGTGGAGAAAAAGTGGAGCATAAGAGGAGAAAAAGTGGAGAAAAAGTGGAGAAAAAGTGGAGCATAAGAGGAGAAAAAGTGGAGAAAAAGTGGAGAAAAAGTGGAGAAAAAGTGGAGAAAAAGTGGAGCATAAGAGGAGAAAAAGTGGAGATTAAGAGGAGAAAAAGTGGAGAAAAAGTGGAGAAAAAGTGGAGAAAAAGTGGAGAAAAAGTGGAGAAAAAGTGGAGAAAAAAATGGAGAAAAAGTGGAGAAAAAGTGGAGAGAAAGTGGAGAAAAAAATGGAGAAAAAGTGGAACACCCTTTGGTACCTTTCATGTGGCACTAAGGGGTGCTTAGCTTTGTATTTAGCCAAAAAAATGAAAAAAAAATGACATAGGGTTCCCCCTAGTTTTGTAGCCAGCTAGGGTAAAGCAGACGGCTGCAGCCTGCAGACCACAGCTGGCAACCTCACCTTGGCTGGTAATCCAAAACTGAGGGCACCCCACGCTGTTATTTTAAATTAAATAAATAATTAAAAAAAAAAACACGTAGGGGTCCCCCAAAATTGGATCACCAGCCAAGGTAAAGCAGACAGCTGGGGCCTGATATTCTCAGACTAGGGAGGTCCATGGTTATTGGAATCTCCCCAGCCTAAAAATAGCAGGCCGCAGCCGCCCCAGAAGTGGCGCATCCATTAGATGCGCCAATCCTGGTGCTTCGCCCCAGCTCATCCCGCGCCCTGGTGCGGTGGCAAACGGGGTAATATTTGGGGTTAATACCAGATGTGTAATGTCACCTGGCATCAAGCCCTGGGGTTGGTGAGGTCAGGCGTCTATCAGATACCCGACATCACCAACCCAGTCAGTAATAAAAAAAAATAGACGACAAACACATTTTTATTTGAAAAAACACTCCCCAAAACATTCCCTCTTTAACCAATTTATTAGATTGAAAAACAAATCCAGGTCTGGTGTAATCCAAGGGGTTGCCATGACGATCCACACTGTCCCAGTCAATGAAGAGCAGGATGTTCCCCATTGACTGGGAGAGCAGTGCAGTGACCTGAGCTAACATCAATGGGTCAGCCCAGGTCACTGCAGGGGGGTGACAAGTGCTGCTGTCAGCGAGGTACATTACCTGCGCTGATCTCCAGCACACTGACAGCCCCTGTCACTGAGGTCAATGACCGGCGCCTTCACAGCAAGTATCGCGAGAGGTCCGTGACGTCACCGCTAGTCAGTCTCGGGTCGGAAGCGATAGGTGATGTGACAAGCGGCGGCCATGGAGGACAGTGACAGCGCTGAGGTCGGGATGGCGGGACTTCATCACCGCAGGTAAGCCGAGCGAGCGAGCGAGCGAGCGAGCGGGCGGGCGGGGGGGGGATGGGGGGGATGGGGGGATGGGGGGGGATGGGGGGGGGGGATGTGTGTGTGTGTGTGTGTTTGTGTATGTATGTGTACATGCCGCGGGCAGGAGGGGGCGGAGCGAGCTGAGCGGGAAAGTGTGGGCTTCCTGCACGTAACTAAGATAAACATCGGGTTACTAACCAAAGCGCTTTGCTTGGATACCCGATGTTTATCTTGGTTACCAGCTTGTGGCAGGCTGCCAGCGATGGCTCCTGCACACTGTAGCTGTAAAAAGCCCTGCTTTTTGCTGCTAGAACCGTTCTCGAACGTATCTAGAACTATCGAGCTTTTGCAAAAAGCTCGAGTTCTAGTTCGATCTAGAACATGCCCCAAAATCACTCGAGCCGCGAACTGGAGAACCACGAACCACGAACCGCGCTCAACTCTAACCAAGAGTCTCACAAATTGCCTCAATGTGTTGGCGTATTCAATAATATAGCAATAGAAGTAGTGAAGTTCTGAAGGAGTTAGGGGAGCAGGGACAGGTGTGACATTGTCTATTATAATTTATGGATTCTTTGTTATCAGCTGTGATTACATATGTTACTTATCATTGTAATCCTGCCTCTTCTGATAAGAAAACACTTGTGAATTTGCGGATTCTTTACAAAATGACGAGAGTTAAACAGGGTTGTTCACTACTTTCCATGTCCCTTTCATGTGAACTAACAGCCATAGATAGGCATTTCACTAAGGGTACCTTCACACTTTAGCGATGCAGCAGCGATCCGACCAGCGATCTGACCTGGTCAGGATCGCTGCTGCATCGCTACATGGTCGCTGGTGAGCTGTCTAACAGGCAGATCTCACCAGCGACCAGTGACCAGCCCCCAGCCAGCAGCGACGTGCAAGCGACGCTGCGCTTGCACGGGGCCAGCGTCTGGAAGCTGCGGACACTGGTAACTAAGGTAAACATCGGGTATGGTTACCCAATGTTTACCTTAGTTACCAGCGCACACCACTTAGCTTAGCGTGTGCAGGGAGCAGGAGCCGGCACTGGCAGCGTGAGAGCTGCGGAGGCTGGTAACGAAGGCAAATATCGGGTAACCACCTTGGTTACCCGATGTTTACCTTGGTTACAGCTTACCGCAGGCTGTCAGACGCCGGCTCCTGCTCCCTTCACATTCAGGATTGTTGCTCTCTCGCTGTCACACTCAGCGATGTGTGCTTATCAGTGGGAGAGCAACAATAAAAAAATGAACCAGCACTGTGTGTAACGAGCAGCGATCTCACAGCAAGGGCCAGATCGCTGCTCAGTGTCACACACAGCAAGATCGCTAATGAGGTCACAAAAAACGTGACTCAGCAGCGATCTCAGCAGCGATCTCGCTGTGTGTGAAGTACCCCTAATTGCTTTTATTTGCCAAATCCTACTGTAACCTGAGCTGATCTTCTGGCCACATGACCTTGGGCTGATACTCTCCTGCTTCCTGTGATTTACCGTATGGGCGTGCACAGATTGCTGTACGGGTAGGCGAGGCTGCATTCAGCAGAGCTCACTTGATATCAGTGAATGCTTCCTGCTCTCCCATCAGACTCAAATCTCTTTCCATCTGTATGAATACAGCAGGGTGTATATACGTTGTAAGTGGTTATTAACTATGGCAGTGCTTGAGGTTGGCACAGGTATTAAGTGCAAATCTGGACATTGGTAATGCACTTGATGTGAGTTATTTGGACTTTGCAAAGGCATTTGATACTGTACCACATAATAGCCTTATACTAAAGCTCCAGAAGCAAGGACTAGGGGAAACTATATGCAACTGGGTAAGGAATTGGCTAAAAGATAGGAAACAAAGAGTAGTCATAAATGGTACATTCTCTAAATGGGTTATAGTCAGCAGTGGGGTGCCGCAGGGATCTGTGCTTGGACCGATTCTTTTTAATCTCTTTATTAATGACCTTGTGGATGGGATTGATAGTAAAGTGTCAGCCTTTGCTGATGACACCAAACTATGTCGGATATTAAAAACTGACCTTGATAGTACAATATTACAAAAAGATCTGGATAAGATGTGAGAATGGACAGATACTTGGCAAATGAGATTTAATGTTGATAAATGTAAAGTAATGCACCTAGGACGGAGTAATCCTATAACTGCGTATATATTAAATGGAAGTAAACTCGGGACTACAGAACAGGAGAAGGAGAAGGGTATTCTAATTACAAATAAGCTGAGCAGCAGCACTCAATGTCAGGCAGCAGCTGCTAAAGCTAACAAGATTTTAGGCCCCCTTCACACATGCGAGTAAATCACGTACGTGTTATGCGTACTGTTTTTCACGTCCGTGTTGCGTTTTTAACGTCCGTTTTCTGGCTCCGTGTGTGATGCGTGTGACATCCGTATGTCTGTATGAGATGTGCGTGTGTCTGTGTTTGTAGTCCGTGTGTAATCCGTATGCCATCCGTATGCCATCCGTTTTGTTAGTACGTGTAGCTGGAAAAAGTCATGTAATTAATGGGATAATATGTTGCTGCTGTGTTCATTTGTTAGATTAACAATATAAAAAACAAAATCACCTGAGTTTGAGTTGCCGTACTATACTGTATAAGTTTGGTTTGGAAACAATAATACAATCATTGTCATATTTTTTAAAAAACGGACACGGACCATACGGAGATGCATCCGTGTCCCGTACGTGTGCTCACGGACCCATTGAGTTTAATAGGTGCGTGTGTGCGTGTTCCGTGAGGAAAACGGACATGCATCCGTGTTTTATGGACAAACAAACGTATCACACACACGGACACACGCACCGTATGGAATAACGCACGTGTGACTCCATACATTGATTAACATTGGAGTACGTGTGTTCGTGTCTTCGGTACGTGCAGGAATGGACCTAACACGTACCGGAGACACGTGCGTGTGAAGGGGGCCTTAAGGTGTATAAAAAGAGAGATTAGATCCCTGGATCCCAATTTATTGTTACCCCTCTATACAGGGCCGGCTCCAGGTTTTTGTGGGCCCCGGGCGGAAGAGTCCCAGTGGGCCCCATAAACACGCAGACACAGGTACATACACGTACATATACATATTTAAAGACAAACTCACAAAAATACATATAAACAGACAAATCTATACAGTCATATACACTGACATACATAGATACACATCATACATACATACAGACACACACACTGCTATGCTGCATACATACATACATATAGACAGACACACACATACTGCTCTGCTACATACATACATACATACATACAGACACACACATACTGCTCTGCATGCATACATACATATAAACAGACACACACACACTGCTCTGCTACATACATACATATAGACAGACACACACATACTGCTCTGCTGCATGCATAAATACATACAGACACACACATACACTGCTCTGCTGCAGACATACATATAGACAGACACACACACACACACACTGCTCTGCTGCATACATACATACAGACAGACACACATATACTGCTCTGCTGCATGCATACATACATACAGACACATACTGCTCTGCTGCATACATATATATAGACAGACAGACACATACTGCTCTGCATGCATACATACAGACAGACACGCATACTGCTCTGCTGCATACATACAGACACGCATACTGCTCTGCTGCATACATACATGCATACATACAGACACGCATACTGCTCTGCTGCATACATACATGCATACACACAGACACGCATACTGCTCTACTGCATACATACATGCATACATACAGACACGTATACTGCTCTGCTGCATATATACATACATACATACAGACACGCATACTGCTCTGCTGCATATATACATACATATAGACACGCATACTGCTCTGCTGCATATATACATACATACATACAGACACGCATACTGCTCTGCTGCATATATACATACATATAGACACGCATACTGCTCTGCTGCATACATACATGCATACACACAGACACGCATACTGCTCTGCTGCATACATACATGCATACATACAGACACGTATACTGCTCTGCTGCATATATACATACATACAGACACGCATACTGCTCTGCTGCATATATACATACATATAGACACGCATACTGCTCTGCTGCATATATACATACATACATACAGACACGCATACTGCTCTGCTGCATATATACATACATATAGACACGCATACTGCTCTGCTGCATATATACATACATATAGACACGCATACTCCTCTGTTGCATGCATACATACATACAAACACACACCTTGCTCTGCGGGGCCCACACACGTGGCTTCGGGGGCCACACACGCGGCTCCGGGGCCACACACGCGGCTCTGTGGGGCCCACACAAGCGGCTCTGCGGGGCCCACACAAGCGGCTCTGCGGGGCCCACACATGCGGCTCTGCAGGGCCCACACATGCACGGGGGGACAGGGAGGGGCAGGGAGGGAGTGATGTCCCACATACTGATCAGGTCACGGTGCAGATGGGGCCCACACAGCGCTGGAGGGAAGTGATGTGCTGGGGGTCGCTGGCTGGCACTGTGACTCCTTCATCTGTGCGACCGAGCAGGACGCCGGGCGGTAGCTCCGCCCACAGATGATGCTCAATGCAGGAGAACACAGTGAACGCTGTGGTCTGCGGGCCTTAAAGGGCCAGCAGCCACAGTTTCCAGTGCCAAGGACTGCTGTCCCCGGAACTCGGCCCGGGGGCAGCAGAACTGACGAGGCCGAGTGGGCCCCCCCAGCTCTCCAGGGCCCCGGCATTTGCCCGGGTATGCCGCGTGCTGACGCCGGCCCTGCCTCTATAAATCACTTATAAGGCCACATCTGGAATATGGGATCCAATTTTGGGCTCCACATTTTAAGAAGGACATACAGAAGTTAGAATCAGTTCAAAGGCAGCTAACTAGACTACTACAAGGAATGGAAGAGTTCTCATATGATAAGAGGTTGGAAAAGTTAGACATGTTTAGCTTAGAAAAAAGACATCTCAGAGGAGATCTCATTTATATGTATACAATATAAATATAAAGGACTAGCACATGACTTATTTCTTCCAAAGACATTACTAAGGACCAGTGGACATACACTGCGAACAGCTAAATAGGAAAGGGTTCTTTACAGTTAGAGCAGTCAGACCGTGGAATGCCCTACCACAAGAGGTAGTGATGGCAGATAGTATAACAGCTTTTAAAAAAGGGCTGGATGATTTCTTCAGTACACACAACATTGTTGGTTATAAGTGACTAAAGCGGGCTTTACACGCTGCGACATCGCTAATGCGGAGTCGTTGGGGTCACGGAATTCGTGACGCACATCCGGCCGCATTAGCGATGCCGTTGCGTGTGACACCGATAAGCGATTTTGCATCGTTGCAAAAACGTGCAAAATCGCTAATCGGTGACATGGGGGTCCATTCTCAAATCTCGTTACTGCAGCAGTAACGAGGTTGTTCCTCGTTCCTGCGGCAGCACACATCGCTGCGTGTGACGCCGCAGGAACGAGGAAGCTCCCCTTACCTGCCTCCCGGCCGCTATGCGGAAGGAAGGAGGTGGCCGGGATGTTACGTCCCACTCAGCTCCGCCCCTCCGCTGCTATTGGGCGGCGGTTCAGTGACGTCGCTGTGACGCCGCACGGACCGCCCCCTGAGAAAGGAGGCGGTTCGCCCGTCACAGCGACGTTGCCGGACAGGTATGTATGTGTGACGGGTCTGGGCGATGTTGTGCGACACGGGCAGCGATTTGCCCGTGTCGCGCAACAGATGGGGGCGGGTACCCACACTAGCAATATCGGGACCGATATCGCAGTGTGTAAAGTAGCCTTTAGGGACAAAATGTAGAATTGGTGGAGGAAGGTTGAACTAGATGGACCTAGGTCTTTGTTCAACATATGTAACTATGTAACTTTAAACCCTTCTAACTTCCTTACAAAAAAACATTTTGTTTAAAAAATTATGCTGGTGTAAAGTAGTCATGTGGGAAATGTTATTTAGTAACTATTTTGTGTGATATATCTCTCGGCTTCACGGGCATAAAATTTCAAAGTTTAAAAATTGCAAAATTTTCAAAATTTTCATCAAACTTCCAAAATTTTCACAAATAAATGTAAAAAATATTGGCCTAAATTTACAACTATCATGAAGTATAATATGTCATGAAAAAAACATTCTCTGAATCACCAGGATCTGTTAAAGTGTTCCAGAGTTATAACCTGTGACAGTGGTCAGAATCGTAAAAAATGACTGTCAGAAGGGTGTTTTAGTGCCGGGGTTGAAGGGGTTAAATTATTATTTGAATACTACATCATTTTTTAAGCATCATATGGGAATGTTAGTAGGTCATAACTTGTTTTTACTGGACAACCTCTTTAAAATTTGCAAATTTTGCTAATTAACAAAATTTGCTAGGAGAGGTTACATTTTAATTGTAACTTTAAAATAACATACATCTATATTTTGTCATTGGTCAATATTTTCAGTGATAGAAAAAATAGTTTTTAATTCAGCATGTAATTTCGCCTAAACAAACCATTAACTATAAATGTCTGGTTGGTCTGCAGTGACTTTCTAAAATACCACTGCAAAATAAGCAGCTGAACAGGATCGGACGGATGCCGGAATGGGGAGAAAGTTGTAAGAAACAGCTAGACTCCCCATAGAGTAGGCAGAAATGTTTTTTTACCATCTCTGCCTTACTGATCAATGATTACTCAGCACGGTTGAAATACTGATTATACTGTATCGGACCCAATGATCAAGTGATCAATGGATGACAGGAGGGAGGGGGATCTTCTTGAAAGTATCAGACCCAGATCAGTTCTGATATGCAGTCAGTAGGCTGAATTTGCTTTGCAGTTGGGGTAGTATACTAGCCCCAGTTACAGGGTAAATCAGCAATATACAGAATGTATTTAAATTTTGGAATGGTCTTTAAAGGTCTTTTATGACCTTATTAAGAACATAATGTGTAAACTGAACTATAAAAATAAAATAAAACAGAATGAAAAAAAGAAAGCCACTGCCAGTCCGAATCGCTGTTGGTAGCCCTGCTCTCATCGAAATAAAACATATGTCCAAAATCAAAAAATAATTTCTTCAGAAAGAACACAATTTAAATGATTTTAGTGGTTTCTTGTGGTCAATAACAAGAAAAAAAATGTGAAAAACAAACAGTAATTTCTACTATTTTTAACATTTTCCTGCAGGAATATAGCTCAAAAAAGTAATCTAAAAACAATATGAAATTAGGCACCATGTATCATTAAAGAAAAGTCAAAAACTATTTGAATATGCCAAAAAATGTTGGGACTTTTAAAAACATATATACAAATAAATCTCAAAAGCTTGCATGGTCAAATGGGCTGGTTATGACCTAGTTATGAACTAGTTAAATTAATTTTCCCATTTACTTTATGATTTACTTCTGGTTTTCTTTCTTGAAAAACTGTGAACCTTTATCTCAAGTGAATAAAATGTTCATATAGTTATTATAAAGTAAAACAAAAGACATATATAGTTAATGTAAATAATGCTGTCTTCTGATAAATGTAATTAATTAGCACCATCTGGTGGTCCATTTCACTCTATTTCATAAATGTACCAAATAATTGACCCTTGAATTGAAATCTGATGATGTGAACTATAAGGAAGAGCAGAAATAGTTAATTGGACTGATATTCCCAGTGCATATATCAATAGTTATCATTTCGTTCTTATAAAACATTATTAATCTTATACAGAACCAGCATTCAGTGTTAGTCCCGTTTATAGAAAACATTAATTTTAATCTACCTTATTTAGCTTTTCTATTGAATATCAATACAGTGCATGGAAAGGGTTAATTGTTCACTTCACTTGTTTTTCATCAGCTTTTTGATGTTTTTTAATATTTTTTGTGTTAGGGTTTCTATTTATTTGTTGTCATCGTTGATTTTACTCAGTTTGAATTGTGCAAGACAAATGGAATGTGAATATCTTTCTCATTAAGAAACCTTTGCAGTATTGACTTTAAGAATCACATTAAGGAGCATTTGTTTGTGAAGTCTTGCTATGGCTCAATAAAATTTATATCAAAAGAGGCAAGAATCCAGCATCAAGGAGAATGTAGAAGAGTAAAAATTTTTTCTTTTATTGGAATTTTCTTAAAAGTGAATATTCAATCCAGTAAGCACAGAGGCACAAGTATTTTAGCGGATTATCCAACGCGTTTCGACCAGAAGGTCTTACTCATGGCATGTATATTACCCCAAAATGATCACATATAAAGGGTGCACATAGACGTCATTGGCGGAACTGGGTGCTTAATTATAATTAAAAACAGACAGGTGCAAATTCCCATGCAGTGAGAAAATGCATGGGATAGAAATAAAAACATATATAAAAGAAACCGCAATTTGAGAGAAAGTGTATAAATATATACATATACACACAGATCATACAGCACTATATAGGAATAAATTCATTCTGGGAAAATGTATATTTATAGAGATGTGCAAGTGTAACAATAACTATTGGATTGATGAAATGGGAATATAGTTGTTTGCAAATAATACTGACATCTTGTCCCAGTAAATATACCAGCTATGCAATATCTAAGTATCCCATCTGAAGGAAAATAATTGTAAATAATTGTAAATGGGACTCACTATTAAAAAATCCTTTTTTTTTTTTTTTTTTTTTTTTTTTCTGTTATTATTTGTTTCCTTGTTGTTATTTCTGCTCCCATTGATTACTTCTCTAGCCGTTTTAATGATCCAATATAAGATATCTATATATGTCAAAGGGTCCCTGTATACTATAGAAGAGCCAAAAACGGCTGTGATATTAAGGACAAAGACTAGGAGCCAATATAAGAAAAACATTTTTTTGGAAATATATAGAGTAAATTTAGGAGCTAATATAATTATAGGAAGGGAAACATTATTTTAGGAGTATTGTAAGATCAAGTCCTGTCGGGTGTTCAGACCATGCGGTACCCTGGTACCAAGTCTGAAAATCCAAAAGGACTCTCTGTTAAGGAGTTTTCTCCTGTGGTTACCTCCTCTGGTCGGCTTGGTAACCCTTTCAATACCCATGAAGGTTAGAGAATCCATACACCTGTCGTGGATATTGACAAAATGACGTGAGACCGCAGAAATATTGGAGGCATTAACATTTAAGGTATCCGAGAGATGGCGCCTAATTCTTACTTTTAATGGACTCCCTGTACAACCTATGTATTGGATCCTGCAAAGGGTACATTCGATTAGATAAACTACAAAAGATGTGTTGCAGTTAATATAATTGTTAATATCATAAGAATGGCCTGTATGTGTAGACATAAAGGTTTTGCTAATTTTGGCATGTTTGCAGGCAGTGCAATAATTATGACCGCAGCGAAAAAATCCTTTGCAAGAAAGCCAATTTTTTTGTTGCACCGTAGAGCCCATAACCACACTGGGGGAGAGGATATTTGCTAAACTAGCCGCACGTTTAGCAACGAAGTTGATATTGTGTTGCTCTAAGATATTAAAAAGAGTTTTATCCTGGTGGAGTAAAGGTATATGTTTTTTGATGATTTTAATTATATCATTATATTGGGGAGAATAGATGGTACTGAAAGTGATTGTATCAGACTCACCACTTCTTGTTAGCTTTTTTTTGTTTTTTTTATTTTTCAACAAATCAGCTCTATCAATGTTTTGTACTATATTACAAGCTCTTTTGAGACACCAATTAGGATAGCCCCGATTTTTTAATTTGTTTATAGTAGTTTTGCTTTCCTGTGGGAAGATATCAGCAACCGAACAATTCCTTTTGGTTCTGATTAATTCTCCCACAGGGATGTTTTTTATTATGTGTGCCGGATGGCAAGATTTAGCCAGCAGCACTGAATTGCAGTCAGTGTCCTTACAGTATGGAATAACGTCAATACGACTTTGATTCCCCACCAACGTGACATCAAGATACTGTATTCTTTGTGGATCAGTATTATACGTGAATTTCAAATTAAAGGGATTGCTGTTGATGTAATCAATAAATTCTGGAATTATTTGGATGTTACCCTTCCAACTTAACAGTAGATCGTCTATATATCTAGTATAGAAAATAATCTGGTCTGAAAAATGATTATGGGAAAAGTCAAAGATGTACATTTCCTCAAAAACTGCCACAACTATATTGGCTAAAGAGGGGGAAAATTTCCCCCCCATACTGACTCCACACTTCTGTAGATAAAATTCTTTATTAAAGGAAAAATAGTTGTGTGTTAAAAGGAAATTGACTGCTGTTACAATATAATCCTGTATTTTGGAAGGATAAGAGCTATGTTTAGAAAGAAAATATTCTAGACATTCTAGTGCCACATGGTGGGGAATAGAAGGGTACAGACTCACTATGTCACAAGTGATCCAATTGTAGTCCGGCTGCCAGGTGTGTGAGTCAAGATTGAACAGGAGGGCTTTGGTGTCTCTCAAAAAACTCTGTCTCTGAGAGACAATAACACACTGGTTTTCAGAGAAGCTGATAAGGGGGGGGGGATTGTTGTGTTAGACTTACCTCTGTATATCAAACTGAATACTGAGATATTACAAGACACTAATACCTATATCCATCTTAAGGGAGACCCCACTATTTTGTTCAAAAACAAGATCGACAAATTATTAGAGGATGGGTTTACATGTGGGATTTTTTCACAAAAGGTTTTTGAATTTTTAAAGGTAGATTTTCCAGTGATCCCCATCTACCATGCCCTTCCCAAGATCCACAAGGGGGTTTTTCCCCCCCCCTTCAGACCCATCATTTCGGGTATTGGATCGTTAGGGGAGAAACTTGGCTCTTGGGTTGATCACTTTCTACAACCGCTTGTGAAAGAATTACCTGGTTTTTTGAGACACCAAAGCCCTCCTGTTCAATCTTGACTCACACACCTGGCAGCCGGACTACAATTGGATCACTTGTGACATAGTGAGTCTGTACCCTTCTATTTCCCACCATGTGGCACTAGAATGTCTAGAATATTTTCTTTCTAAACATAGCTCTTATCCTTCCAAAATACAGGATTATATTGTAACAGCAGTCAATTTCCTTTTAACACACAACTATTTTTCCTTTAATAAAGAATTTTATCTACAGAAGTGTGGAGTCAGTATGGGGGGGAAATTTTCCCCCTCTTTAGCCAATATAGTTGTGGCAGTTTTTGAGGAAATGTACATCTTTGACTTTTCCCATAATCATTTTTCAGACCAGATTATTTTCTATACTAGATATATAGACGATCTACTGTTAATTTGGAAGGGTAACATCCAAATAATTCCAGAATTTATTGATTACATCAACAGCAATCCCTTTAATTTGAAATTCACGTATAATACTGATCCACAAAGAATACAGTATCTTGATGTCACGTTGGTGGGGAATCAAAGTCGTATTGACGTTATTCCATACTGTAAGGACACTGACTGCAATTCAGTGCTGCTGGCTAAATCTTGCCATCCGGCACACATAATAAAAAACATCCCTGTGGGAGAATTAATCAGAACCAAAAGGAATTGTTCGGTTGCTGATATCTTCCCACAGGAAAGCAAAACTACTATAAACAAATTAAAAAATCGGGGCTATCCTAATTGGTGTCTCAAAAGAGCTTGTAATATAGTACAAAACATTGATAGAGCTGATTTGTTGAAAAATAAAAAAAACAAAAAAAAGCTAACAAGAAGTGGTGAGTCTGATACAATCACTTTCAGTACCATCTATTCTCCCCAATATAATGATATAATTAAAATCATCAAAAAACATATACCTTTACTCCACCAGGATAAAACTCTTTTTAATATCTTAGAGCAACACAATATCAACTTCGTTGCTAAACGTGCGGCTAGTTTAGCAAATATCCTCTCCCCCAGTGTGGTTATGGGCTCTACGGTGCAACAAAAAAATTGGCTTTCTTGCAAAGGATTTTTTCGCTGCGGTCATAATTATTGCACTGCCTGCAAACATGCCAAAATTAGCAAAACCTTTATGTCTACACATACAGGCCATTCTTATGATATTAACAATTATATTAACTGCAACACATCTTTTGTAGTTTATCTAATCGAATGTACCCTTTGCAGGATCCAATACATAGGTTGTACAGGGAGTCCATTAAAAGTAAGAATTAGGCGCCATCTCTCGGATACCTTAAATGTTAATGCCTCCAATATTTCTGCGGTCTCACGTCATTTTGTCAATATCCACGACAGGTGTATGGATTCTCTAACCTTCATGGGTATTGAAAGGGTTACCAAGCCGACCAGAGGAGGTAACCACAGGAGAAAACTCCTTAACAGAGAGTCCTTTTGGATTTTCAGACTTGGTACCAGGGTACCGCATGGTCTGAACACCCGACAGGACTTGATCTTACAATACTCCTAAAATAATGTTTCCCTTCCTATAATTATATTAGCTCCTAAATTTACTCTATATATTTCCAAAAAAATGTTTTTCTTATATTGGCTCCTAGTCTTTGTCCTTAATATCACAGCCGTTTTTGGCTCTTCTATAGTATACAGGGACCCTTTGACATATATAGATATCTTATATTGGATCATTAAAACGGCTAGAGAAGTAATCAATGGGAGCAGAAATAACAACAAGGAAACAAATAATAACAGAAAAAAAAAAAAAAAAAAAAAAAAAAAGGATTTTTTAATAGTGAGTCCCATTTACAATTATTTACAATTATTTTCCTTCAGATGGGATACTTAGATATTGCATAGCTGGTATATTTACTGGGACAAGATGTCAGTATTATTTGCAAACAACTATATTCCCATTTCATCAATCCAATAGTTATTGTTACACTTGCACATCTCTATAAATATACATTTTCCCAGAATGAATTTATTCCTATATAGTGCTGTATGATCTGTGTGTATATGTATATATTTATACACTTTCTCTCAAATTGCGGTTTCTTTTATATATGTTTTTATTTCTATCCCATGCATTTTCTCACTGCATGGGAATTTGCACCTGTCTGTTTTTAATTATAATTAAGCACCCAGTTCCGCCAATGACGTCTATGTGCACCCTTTATATGTGATCATTTTGGGGTAATATACATGCCATGAGTAAGACCTTCTGGTCGAAACGCGTTGGATAATCCGCTAAAATACTTGTGCCTCTGTGCTTACTGGATTGAATATTCACTTTTAAGAAAATTCCAATAAAAGAAAAAATTTTTACTCTTCTACATTCTCCTTGATGCTGGATTCTTGCCTCTTTTGATGTTGCCTTCCGCCCGGGCCAGGGCGTTCCTTGCATCGGTGTGGAGTCCGGGAGTGAGGAGGGGTGAGCTGACATACATTCTCTTGTTCAATAAAATTTATAGCACTTATTTCACAATAATAAATACATTTTAGGCTTTTTTCTTTTGTTTAACCTCTTACCGAGATCCGCTGTATATGTACAGTGCATGTCGGTTGTAAAGGCCGCTTTACACGCTACGACATCGCTAAAGCGATCTCGTTGCGGTCACGGAATTTGTGATGCACATCCGGTCGCTTTAGCAATGTTGTTGTGTGTGACACCTATGAGCGATTTTGCATCATCACAAAAACGTGCAAAATCGCTCATCGGGGACATGGGGGTCCATTCTCGAATATCGTTGCTGCTGCAGTAACGACGTAGTTCGACGTTCCTGTGGCAGCACACATCGCTCCGTGTGACACCGCAGGAACGAGGAACCTCTCCTTACCTGCATCCCACCCGCAATGAGGAAGGAAGGAGATGGGCGGGATGTTACGTCCCGCTCATCTCCGCCCCTCCGCTTCTATTGGGTGGCCGTTTAGTGACATCGCTGTGACGCCGCATGGACCCCCCCTTCGAAAGGAGGCAGTTTGCCGGTCACAGCGACATCGCTAGGCAGGTAAGTAGTGTGACGGATCTGGGCGATGTTCTGCGCCACGGGCAGCGATTTGCCCGTGTCGCACAACCGATGGGGGCGGGTACCCACGCTAGCGATATCAGTAAAGATATCGCCGCGTGTAAAGCGGCCTTTAGCGTATGGAGCATGTTCATTAGGTTACATCACCTTATTCTAGGATGATAATGTGACACACAGTCCGGACCTGCCTCTAAGGCTATGTTCACACGTGGCATCTATGAAGAGAAAAAAGAAGAGGAGGGCACTCACGCTCTCTGAATTTCTTGATTCACACGTGGCATCTTTTTTGTCAGTACATCTTGAGTGCATCTTAAAATGCACCAAAAACGCACCGCAACAAAAACGCATCAAAAAACGCAATGAGTTTTTACTGCGCATTTGACACGTTTTACCTCGCTTTCATCGCGTTTTGCCCAATGCGTTTTTTAAGTCAAATCTATTGACTGGAAGAGCTCAAAAGCACAGTAAAAACGTGAAAAGAATTGACATGCTGCATCCAACAAAGATGCAGCCAACAAAAAATGCCCAATGTGGACATCAAAATCTCATAGACTTTGCTGGGAGAAGGAAATGCATGCATTTTGGTGCATCGTTGTGACCTCAAAAATGCACCAAAAATGCAGCAAAAGATGCCCTGTGTGAACTTAGCCTAATAGCTGCGAATGGGGTGGAGCTCTGCCCATGACTGTTGACCTGTTAGATACCAGTAACAAACTTTGACAGCAACATTAAAAGCATATAAGCATAGGGATACAGCATTCTATGCACAATTGTGAGGCACAAATGGTTTGCTATGACAGATGGCTATCTGTTGAAGACCTCTGTGCCAGTCATCCCAGAGTTCCTTCGAAAACCCTGCTTGTGGCTTGGCTTTAAAGAAGGCTGTGATTTCTACTACAAATGGCAAAACTGTAATATTGCTGTGTTTAGTACAAGCTATAAAAGCGATCACAGGTTCAAGTGCTCTAAAGGGATTAAAAATACAGTGAAAAGTAATGAAATTAAAAAAAAATTAAAAAAATAAATTGGAATCATCCACCTTTTCCCCTATTAAAATAAAGATAATAAAGAAAAAATAAAAATACACATACAGTTAAAACCAGACGTTTACATCCACTATCTAAAAAGACACGTCGCATTTTTTCTCACTATCCAACATGAAAGCAGAATAGATCTTTCCCATTTTCTGTCAAATAGAAATACCAAAATTATTTATATTTGCCAAATGCCAGAATAATGAGAGAGAGAATGTTTTAAGGCATTTTTATTACTTTCTGTAAAGTTAAAAGTTTCCATCCATTTCATTAGTATTTGGTCTCATCGCTCTTAGACTGTATGACTTGGGTCAAACTTTTAGGATATCCTTCCACAAGCTTCTTACAATAGTTGTATAAATCACTACCAAAGTTGAAATAATTCATATATATTTTATTAGACATAAATACAAACAAGGTCAATACAATATAAAAAAAGTGCATTGTGCAGGACTACAAACAAGGTCAAGCTCCTAGTGCCAAGTAACAGACATCCATAAAGAAGGAGTCATGTCTCCAAAGGGATACGTGTATATAGGTGGTGAAGTCAGGTAGATCTAACCACTCTAAAAGAAAGTAAATGCAGATGATATTTAGTACACTCACCCATAGTAATCTCAGTAAATATATTGCACTGTGTACTAAATAAAGTCTGTCTCTGTGTGTTTCTGTGTGTCTCTGTCTGTGTGTTTCTGTGTGTCTCTGTCTCTGTGTGTTTCTGTGTGTCTCTGTCTCTGTGTGTCTGTCTCTGTGTGTCTGTCTCTGTGTCTCTTTCTTTGTGTCTCTCTGTCTCTGTGTGTCGCTGTCTATGTGTCTGTCTGGCTCTACTAATATACAGTTAGGTCCAGAAATATTTGGACAGTGACACAAGTTTTGTTATTTTAGCTGTTTACAAAAACATGTTCAGAAATACAATTATATATATAATATGGGCTGAAAGTGCACACTCCCAGCTGCAATATGAGAGTTTTCACATCCAAATCGGAGAAAGGGTTTAGGAATCATAGCTCTGTAATGCATAGCCTCCTCTTTTTCAAGGGACCAAAAGTAATTGGACAAGGGACTCTAAGGGCTGCAATTAACTCTGAAGGCGTCTCCCTCGTTAACCTGTAATCAATGAAGTAGTTAAAAGGTCTGGGGTTGATTACAGGTGTGTGGTTTTGCATTTGGAAGCTGTTGCTGTGACCAGACAACATGCGGTCTAAGGAACTCTCAATTGAGGTGAAGCAGAACATCCTGAGGCTGAAAAAAAAGAAAAAATCCATCAGAGAGATAGCAGACATGCTTGGAGTAGCAAAATCAACAGTCGGGTACATTCTGAGAAAAAAGGAATTGACTGGTGAGCTTGGGAACTCAAAAAGGCCTGGGCGTCCACGGATGACAACAGTGGTGGATGATCGCCGCATACTTTCTTTGGTGAAGAAGAACCCGTTCACAACATCAACTGAAGTCCAGAACACTCTCAGTGAAGTAGGTGTATCTGTCTCTAAGTCAACAGTAAAGAGAAGACTCCATGAAAGTAAATACAAAGGGTTCCCATCTAGATGCAAACCATTCATCAATTCCAAAAATAGACAGGCCAGAGTTAAATTTGCTGAAAAACACCTCATGAAGCCAGCTCAGTTGTGGAAAAGTATTCTATGGACAGATGAGACAAAGATCAACCTGTACCAGAATTATGGGAAGAAAAAAGTTTGGAGAAGAAAGGGAACGGCACATGATCCAGGGCACACCACATCCTCTGTAAAACATGGTGGAGGCAACGTGATGGCATGGGCATGCATGCCTTTCAATGGCACTGGGTCACTTGTGTTTATTGATGACATAACAGCAGACAAGAGTAGCCGGATGAATTCTGAAGTGTACCGGGATATACTTTCAGCCCAGATTCAGCCAAATGCCGCAAAGTTGATTGGACGGCGCTTCATAGTACAGATGGACAATGACCCCAAGCATACAGCCAAAGCTACCCAGGAGTTCATGAGTGCAAAAAAGTGGAACATTCTGCAATGGCCAAGTCAATCACCAGATCTTAACCCAATTGAGCATGCATTTCACTTGCTCAAATCCAGACTTAAGACGGAAAGACCCACAAACAAGCAAGACCTGAAGGCTGCGGCTGTAAAGGCCTGTCAAAGCATTAAGAAGGAGGAAACCCAGCGTTTGGTGATGTCCATGGGTTCCAGACTTAAGGCAGTGATTGCCTCCAAAGGATTCGCAACAAAATATTGAAAATAAAAATATTTTGTTTGGGTTTGGTTTATTTGTCCAATTACTTTTGACCTCCTAAAATGTGGAGTGTTTGTAAAGAAATGTGTACAATTCCTACAATTTCTATCAGATATTTTTGTTCAAACCTTCAAATTAAACGTTACAATCTGCACTTGAATTCTGTTGTAGAGGTTTCATTTCAAATCCAATGTGGTGGCATGCAGAGCCCAACTCCCGAAAATTGTGTCACTGTCCAAATATTTCTGGACCTAACTGTATTACCTCACACATAAGCATCTTATATGAAGAATGTCCTTCATTGCTTATAGCAACCAATCAGAGCTTCTATTAATAACCTGTAGCTTCCAGCTCCATTGACTTTAATGTAAGCACGGTTTTTGGTGAATAACTGTAAAGCGCAGGGTTAAATTTTCCCCTGAAAACATAGTCTATGACTCTCCCTGAGTCAAATTGGGTGTCTGTGCAAAATTTTGTGATTGTATATGCGACGGTGCAGATTCTTTTAGCAGACATACACACATACAATTGTAAAGGGAATCCTCTGCACTCAAAAGTGAATCTACTGGTACACGCTGTTTACTCACATAACAAGAAGTTATAGGACCTTGGGACTATAAAAACCCCTCCTTTTCCCACTACATTCCACCCCAACATTGGTGCACGTAGTGTTGCATGTCCAGGATTCATTCATTTATTTCAGGTATGATATTTTATTGGGCATTTTACTATAGATAGGAAAATTATCACCATAATTCATAGCTTACATTAATTATGCTTTACGTTTTAGTTGGGTCTTTCATATACTTTCTTCAATTTGAACTTCAAACACATTACACTAGTCAGGTAAATTTATATTGTTTTACACTCTTGGTGTTCTTTTCTTATAGCCGGCGCACATTTCAGATTCTTAATCATTTGTATAATATTACAAGGAAGAATTTGTCATTATATGGTTTTTCATCTCAGGCACTATGTTATATTATCCATATTTAGAGATATATGTATTTGCTCTTTTGACTCTTTTGAGAAAACAATTTACCGTATATGCTCTAGTATAAGCCAACCCGAGAATAAGCCGAGGCACCTAATATTACCACAAAAAACTGGAAAATGTATTGACTTGAGTATAAGCCTAGAGTAGGAAATGCAGCAGCTACGGATAAAATTTAAAAAATAAAAAGATACCAATAAAATGTAATGCCCCATCCTTGCTTGCCCCTTGTAGCAATGTACCCCATCCTTGCATGCCCCTTTTAGCAATGCACCCCATCCTTGCTTGCCCCTTGTAGCAATGTCCCCATCCTTGCTTGCCCCCTTGTAGCAATGTGCCCCCATGCTTGCTTGCCACTTGTGGCAATGTGCCCCATGTTTTTTTAATGTCCTCATTCAGGTCCCCTTCTTGTCTCCTACTCGTATTATGCCATTCAAATATATATATATATATATATATATATATATATATATATATATATATATATACATACAGTCATATGAAAAAGTTTGGGCACCCCTATTAATGTTTAAAACAATTTGTGTTTTTGCAACAGCTATTTCAGGTTCATATATCTAATAACTGATGGACTCAGTAATATTTCTGGATTGAAATGAGGTTTATTGTACTAACAGAAAATGTGCAATCCGCATTTAAACAAAATTTGACCAGTGAAAAAGTATGGGCACCTCAACATAAAAGTGACATTAATATTTTGTAGATCCTCCTTTTGCAAAAATAACAGCCTCTAGTCGCTTCCTGTAGCTTTTAATGAGTTCCTGGATCCTGGATGAAGGTATATTTGACCATTACTGTTTACAAAACAATTCCAGTTCAGTTAAGTTTGATGGTCGGCAAGCATGGACAGCACGCTTCAAATCATCCCACAGATGTTCAATGATATTCAGGTCTGGGGACTGGGATGGCCATTCCAGAACATTGTAATTGTTCATCTGCATGAATGCCTGAGTAGATTTGGAGCGGTGTTTTGGATGATTGTCTTGCTGAAATATCCATCCCCTGGGTAACTTCAACTTTGTCACTGATTCTTGCACATTATTGTCAAGAATCTGCTGATACTGAGTTGAATCCATGCGACCCTCAACTTTAACAAGATTCCCGGTGCCGGCATTGGCGACACAGCCCCAAAGCATAATGGAACCTCCACCAAATTTTACTGTGGGTAGCAAGTGCTTTTCTTGGAATGCCGTGTTTTTTGCCTCCATGCATAACGCCTTTTTGTATGACCAAACAACTCAATTTTTGTTTCATCAGTCTACAGGACCTTCTTCCAAAATATAACTGGCTTGTCCAAATGTGCTTTTGTATACCTCAGGCAACTCTGTTTGTGGCGTGCTTGCAGAAACGGCTTCTTTCACATCACTCTTCCATACAGCTTCTCCTTGTGCAACGTGCGCTGTATTGTTGACCGATGCACATTGACACCATCTCCAGCAAGATGATGCTGCCGGTCTTTGGAGGTGGTCTGTGGATTGTCCTTGACTGTTCTCACCATTCTTCTTCTCTGCCTTTCTGATATTTTTCTTGGCCTGCCACTTCTGGGCTTAACAAGAACTGTACCTGTGTTCTTCCATTTCCTTACTATGCTCCTCACAGTGGAAACTGACAGTTTAAATCTCTGAGACAACTTTTTGTATCCTTCCCCTGAACAACTATGTTGAATAATTTTTGTTTTCAGATCATTTGAGAGTTGTTTTGAGGAGCCCATGATGCCACTCTTCATAGGAGATTCAAATAGGAGAACAACTTGCAAGTGGCCACCTTAAATACCTTTTCTCATGATTGAATACACCTGCCTATGAAGTTCAAAGCTCAATGAGGCTACAAAACCAATTTAGTGCTTTAGTAAGTCAGTAAAAAGTAGTTAGGAGTGTTCAAATCAAGAAATTGATAAGGGTGCCCATACTTTTGCACCGGTCAAATTTTGTTCAAATGCAGATTGCACATTTTCTGTTAGTACAATAAACCTCATTTCAATCCAGAAATATTACTGAGTCCAACAGTTATTATATATATGAAACTGAAATACGTGTTGCAAAAACCCAAATTGTTATAAAGAAAAAAGGTTAACATTAATAGGGGTGCCCAAACTTTTTCATATGACTGTATATATATATATATATTCTCACCTTTCCTCCATTCCTGTGGTTCCTCAAAGGCCGGGGTCACGTTTGCGGGCAACTCTCACATCACCCTGCACTGCCGCACGGTCTCCTCACAGGAACGGGTCAGCTGCATGTATTTCTATGCAACTGAGACAGGAGAATGTCAGGCCGTGCCCGGTGATGTGATGCGAGACTCTGGCTTTACATATTCTTGCAGACCGCTGCCACACAGACCTCCTTCCGTGATCACTGAAGGTGTACAAAGCCGTCGCTGGCGTCTGACATCATCGCTCTGCTGCAGTTGAATGCTTTGCGGCCGCAAAGCAGTCAACGGCAGTAAAGCGATGACATCAGGGTAGATGCTAGAATGTATGGGCTCCTTCCTGGTATGATGCGGTGTCCTTGTGCAGCGATCAGGGGTTCTGTGTGCCTGTGGTCAGGAAGAACCCGGTAAGGGACAGCGCAAGAATGGAGGACAGGTGAGAATTTTGTGTTTTGTGTTTTTTTTTTTACCTGACTCAAGTATACGCCAAGGGGGGGTGCATTTTCAGCATAAAAAATAGGCTGAAAAACTCAGCTTATACCAGTTTTACAATTCTGACTCAACTGTGGTGTGAATACCTTACCCTTAGTTAAAACAAAGAAGGTGTTGGTACCATGTTAGCCAGTTGAAAAATGATTCATTGTTCTTACTGAGAAAAACAAAAATATATATTGTTGTAGTTGTGATACTTTTTAATGGCTAACTAAAATAAAATGATGTTACAAAGCAAGCTTTCAAGCCTTCTCAGGTCTCTTCATCAGGCTTGGCATGAAAAAATATATGAAGAATCACAAATATATACACAAACAGAGCATAGGCATGGCATAATAAAAGGGCATTTAAATAAACAAACACTGAGCTTAGAGAGTGAAAGTTTTAGTGTCCCAATATCCATGTAGGATCAGAGGCCTTGTGCCCTCAGTCTCTAAGGACTCTGCCACACTCACGTGAAAATCACGCACGTGCCGCGAGACACATATTTTCCCTGCGTGTATGTGTCTCCGGTACGTGCGGGACACGTGTGTTCTCCGTGTGCTATCCGCGATAACACACCGAAAACTGGTAATTTGCATACTCACGTGGCCCTTCCTGCTGTCCAGGGTACTGATCTTCGGTCTCCAGCCCTGCCGACTCCCCGTTGCTGCTGCTGCTGGCCGCAGTGAAGTGAATATTAAATGAGCATAATGAGTGGCGGTCGGCAGCAAGTGACAGCAGCGGCAGAGACAGGAGGGCTGGAGAAGGTGAGTAAACATTTGTTAGTTTTTTCTCTGACATGTGAGTTTTCTCCAGCGCATGTCACACGGTACCGCTTCCACACTACATCCGTGTGGTACGGGTGCGGGCCGTGTGACACCCGTGCTGCCGGGGAAAAACTGACATGTCAGCGTGTTGCAAAACGCACACACGTACAAATGGACATGGACACACGTTCCGTGTGGTTTTACATGTGCGCCTGCTAATATAGGGTAGCATTAGTGTACATGTCACCGTGTCGCCGGTACGTGCAAAAACGTATCAAACACGTACCGGCGGCACGGATGTGTGTCGGAAGCCTAAAGCAGACTCCTCAGCTTTTGTAGTGTTATAAATAGAGTTGAGCGCGGTTCGTGGTTCGTGGTTCTCCAGTTCTAGGCTCGAGTGATTTTGGGGCATGTTCTAGATCGAACTAGAACTCGAGCTTTTTGCAAAAGCTCGATAGTTCTAGAAACGTTCGAGAACGGTTCTAGCAGCCAAAAAACAGCTAAATCTTAGCTTGGTTTCTGCTGTAATAGTGTAAGTCACTCTGTGAATCAAACTATTATCACATTTCAGTGTATAGTGTGCGTGAACAGCGCCTTCAGATCACTGCTGTTTCTATAATGGCGATCGCCATTTTTTTTTTTTTTTTTCTTGTCTTCCTTCCCTAAGCGCGCGCGTCTTGTGGGGCTGGCCAGCATGTCAGCCAATCACAGACACACACACACCTAAGTGGACTTTGAGGCAGAGAAGCAACGGCATGTGTGATAGGATCTGCATGTCACATGTCCCTGCATTATAAAACCGGACATTTTCTTCACGATCGCCATTATCTGCCTTCTGCGTCTTTGGTGTCAGACATCACTGTCGCAGTTCCGTCCTTTGTCCTATCGCCGATACAGCTGTATGCGCTGCATACACAGCGTTAGACAGCTTAGGGAGAGCACATTCTAGCAGTCCTTTTAAGGGCTCGTACCGGCAGGGTCAGAGAGCCATAGGTGACAGGTCCTGCAAACAGCAACAGCGTCTGTGTAGCCCAGGTCAGGGATTTCCTCCCTGCATTTCACCATTAGGAGGGAATAGAAAGGCAGGCTTCCATTCCTCTACCCAGAGCACCACAATCCTGCCACTGTACCCTCTTGTCCTCTGCACACTCCAACTCATTCTAAGTAAGCCATTATACTAGCAAACACTCAGTGTACCTAGTGGCATCCTATCTGTGGCTATTGGACTTTGCTATAGTCCCACTAGTGCAAAGACATTTGCAGAGCACATCTGCCTGCATTGCACACTCCAAGTTTTTTAAACTCAGCCATTATACTAGCAAACACTCAGTGTACCTAGTGGCATCCTATACGTGGCTATTGGACTTTGCTATAGTCCCACTAGGGCCAAGACATTTGCAGAGCGCATCTGCCTGCGTTGCACACTCCAACAAATTATAACGAAGCCATTATACTAGCAAACACTCAGTGTACCTAGTGGCATCCTATACGTGGCTATTGGACTTTGCTATAGTCCCACTAGTGCCAAGACATTTGCAGCACGTCTGCCTGCGTTGCACACTCCAACGAATTATAACTAAGCCATTATACTAGCAAACACTCAGTGTACCTAGTGGCATCCTATACGTGGCTATTGGACTTTGCTATAGTCCCACTAGTGCCAAGACATTTGCAGAGCGCATCTGCCTGCGTTGCACACTCCAACTAATTATAACGAAGCCATTATACTAGCAAACACTCAGTGTACCTAGTGGCATCCTATACGTGGCTATTGGACTTTGCTATAGTCCCACTAGTGCCAAGACATTTGCAGAGCGCATCTGCCTGCGTTGCACACTCCAACAAATTATAACGAAGCCATTATACTAGCAAACACTCAGTGTACCTAGTGGCATCCTATACGTGGCTATTGGACTTTGCTATAGTCCCACTAGTGCCAAGACATTTGCAGAGCGCATCTGCCTGCGTTGCACACTCCAACTAATTATAACGAAGCCATTATACTAGCAAACACTCAGTGTACCTAGTGGCATCCTATACGTGGCTATTGGACTTTGCTATAGTCCCACTAGTGCCAAGACATTTGCAGAGCGCATCTGCCTGCGTTGCACACTCCAACAAATTATAACGAAGCCATTATACTAGCAAACACTCAGTGTACCTAGTGGCATCCTATACGTGGCTATTGGACTTTGCTATAGTCCCACTAGTGCCAAGACATTTGCAGAGCGCATCTGCCTGCGTTGCACACTCCAACTCATTATAACTAAGCCATTATACTAGCAAACACTCAGTGTACCTAGTGGCATCCTATACGTGGCTATTGGACTTTGCTATAGTCCCACTAGGGCCAAGACATTTGCAGAGCGCATCTGCCTGCGTTGCACACTCCAACTAATTATAACGAAGCCATTATACTAGCAAACACTCAGTGTACCTAGTGGCATCCTATACGTGGCTATTGGACTTTGCTATAGTCCCACTAGTGCCAAGACATTTGCAGAGCGCATCTGCCTGCGTTGCACACTCCAACTAATTATAACGAAGCCATTATACTAGCACACACTCAGTGTACCTAGTGGCATCCTATACGTGGCTATTGGACTTTGCTATAGTCCCACTAGTGCCAAGACATTTGCAGAGCACATCTGCCTGCATTGCACACTCCAAGTTTTTTAAACTCAGCCATTATACTAGCAAACAGTCAGTGTACCTAGTGGCATCCTAAACGTGGCTATTGTACTTTTGTCAATTCACAGTATTGGAACGTTATTTGCAGCACGTCTGCCTGCATTGCACACTCTATCTTTTTTAAACTCAGCCATTATACTACCAAACAGTCAGTGTACCTAGTGGCATCCTATACGTGGCTATTGGACTTTGCTATAGTCCCACTAGTGCCAAGACATTTGCAGAGCGCATCTGCCTGCGTTGCACACTCCAACTAATTATAACGAAGCCATTATACTAGCAAACACTCACTGTACCTAGTTGTATCCTAAACGTGGCTATTGTAC
The DNA here is from genome assembly GCF_048569485.1 of Anomaloglossus baeobatrachus. NCBI lineage: Eukaryota > Metazoa > Chordata > Amphibia > Anura > Aromobatidae > Anomaloglossus > Anomaloglossus baeobatrachus. Next base: position 341,368,853 of record NC_134353.1, on the reverse strand, counting down.
TTTTGTCAATTCACAGTATTGGAACGTTATTTGCAGCACGTCTGCCTGCATTGCACACTCTATCTTTTTTAAACTCATCCATTATACTAGCAAACACACAGTGTACCTAGTGGCATCCTATACGTGGCTATTGGACTTTGCTATAGTCCCACTAGTGCCAAGACATTTGCAGAGTGCATCTGCCTGCGTTGCACACTCCAACAAATTATAACGAAGCCATTATACTAGCACACACTCAGTGTACCTAGTGGCATCCTATACGTGGCTATTGGACTTTGCTATAGTCCCACTAGTGCAAAGACATTTGCATAGCACGTCTGCCTGCATTGCACACTACAACTTTTTTAAACTAAGCAATTTTACTAGCAAACACTCACTGTACCTAGTTGTATCCTAAACGTGGCTATTGTACTTTTGTCAATTCACACTACTGCAAATCTATGTGCAGCACCTCTGCATGACAACCTCGTGCTCTGTTTTTAATAAGCTATAATGATAGCACAAAATACTGCCATTTTGTGGCATCATAGAACTGGCTGTTGTATTCCATTAGTGCCCCACTGGTGACAAGCTATTTCTAGCACCTCTACATCACACCCTCATGCACATTTTGCTACGCTAATGTTATAGCAAACTCATGGAATTCATTACTGCATTTCATAATTCGGAGGGATAGAAAGTCAGGCTTCCTTTAGCTTTTCCTTCTGTTCATAGACAGCATCTCCAAGACAAATTTCCCCTCCACGTCTAAGTGTGGAGAGGCAGCTAGTGCGCATGCGTGTGCCGATGTACCCCAGCTGCAGCATAATTACAGTGTTTCGCCTAGTGAGTATGCTCAGCCTGACTGTGCCATTCCTGACGCTAAGTTTTCATTTCGGGATACAGCGCATGCTCCCACACTAAGTGTGAAAAGCCTCTTTGCACAGGTGCTTGCATTCCGTGCCGGGTCTAAGTCCTGTTTTGGGCATAGACACCATGCTAAAGCTGATAGTCTTTTTTCAGAGACTGTATTTCATGCTACTGAGCATGCTCAGGCACTTCCTGCATCAGAGACTAGGTCCGGTAATGAACTCTTTGGCCCTGGCCCTGATGTGGGGGTCCCATATAGACCACAGGGCATCAGGTGTCCTCCCAAATGGCTTGCAGAGGCCCACACCTATGACTTGTCACCGCATTATTGATGCTCAGACGATGACTGGTGAGGTGTTTGGGTCATGGCAGCCATGAGGTCATCATTGAAGTTGCGTTTCCAAATAGGACGCTAGTTATGCCACTCATGACGTGTCACTCTACTTTTGTCTCCAGGAGGTGCATTGTGGTTCACCCTGGTTTGGGGCGGACCCAGGTTATAAAAGGGGCTGGAGCCAACACGGAGGTGCGCAGTCTTCTATTATGCTCCGAAAGAGCACACCTCCATGTGTTGAACCCATTGCGGCTTTAGGCCAGAGGTAGGCAGGGATCGGGTGGTGGATGCAGGCCACCACCACAGTTGGTAACGCAGAACGGTTAAGACCAGCTCCTGTCCTAACAGTCCTGCTTGTGCAGCCCAGTGGCATTAACAGGCCTGCTGCTGCTGATGCGCCTGCTGTCCACAGGTGTGGCCCCTACGCACACGGTCAGCATACTCAATGGCCCCTGTGTTGTTAACAGGGAGTTCCTGGGCTGGGTGGGCATGTGGACCCTGTGACGCTAACAGGGCTCACAGTCTCCAGATCCGAATGGCGTCTAACTCGGTTCAGGCTACTATTAGTTTCATAGCCACACAGCTCTGTATCCTCCACCAAACCTTCAAGTTGCCAACCTCTCCTTTTCCAACTGGGAGCACGGTGGACACTGACTGCTGATGGGGATATATACCTTTCTCTTTCTTTTCTTATTAATTTTCGTTATATAGCGGTCACAGATTATATACCACTTTATCCAAATCTGCCAGTCCCACTGTAACAGATGTTGTTTCTTCAGCAAATGTTACAGTTGCTTAACCACCAAATCCACGGACCAAAACTTTTTTCCCCTTTCCAACACACCTGTTCCCCTTTCCAACAGCATCTGTCCTTTTTCAACTCATTTTGGGATATGACCAAAAGTGCAACTGTGCAGGGACACCCTACTCAATGCCATCTCAGCACAGCAGCCATCCCTCGGTCCCTCCGATGTGGACAAGTAAAAGACCATTTCCTCCTATCCATGACAAAGCGTTGAGATTCACTCTGTGCAGCACTGGTGTTTAGTGGACAAGTAGATCTAAGATTGCGTACCACATTCTGCAGATACTCCTGTATACGTGCGTCTATTTCTATGGCAGGAATTAGTTCGCCAAATTTTGTCTTGTACCGGGGATCTAACAGTGTGGCAACCCAGTATTCAGGATTAGTTCAAATTCATACAATCCGAGGGTCATGTAGGTAGTGCAGCAAGAAGGCGCTCATGTGTCTTGTGCATCCAGGAGGACCAAGTCCTTGGTGTGTTGGTGGCAGAGAGGTGAGAATCGTGCATCCTTCCTCTGCCCTCTACCCACAACCTCGCACAACCGAAATGTGAGCAAGCTCTCACTCATCTGCTGAGTCTTCCATGCCCATCGCCAGTTCGTCCTCCATTTCTTCATGGGCTCCTGCACTTTCATCAACACTTTTTGCTGATACTATGCGCCCTTGTTAATCCCTCTCCCTCACCATGAATGCCGCATAGGTGCCGCTGACCATCTGGACCTCGTAGATCTTGTTATCCCTTCCGCATATGACTCCTCCTGTACTTCCTCCCCTTCCTCTTGTCCCAACACCTGACTCAGAATAATAATTACAGTGTGCTCCATCATGTAGATGACCAGAATTGTCACGCTGAGAATGACATTGCCAGTGCTAAACATCTTCGTCGACATTTCAAAACTGTGTAGCAGGGTGCATAGGTCCTTGATCTGACACCACTCCAGCAGCGTGATCTGCACCACCTCTGGATCAAGTTATCCCAGGCTATATGTCTTACCGTATTTCAGCAAGGCTCTGCGGTGCTGCCACACACGCTGCAACATGTGCAGATTCCAATTCCTGCGTGTCGAAACATCGCATTTACGGCGTTTAACTGCCAGACCCTAAGACTTCCGGAGTGATGAAAGTTGTTGAGCTGCTGTGTGCGCACGATGGAAGTGAGCACATAGCGAGCGTGCCCACTGCACAAGGCCATGTAGGCCGTGATGGTGTTTTAAAAATTGCTGGCGAATTCGGTTCAACACGTGAGCCCTAAAAGGCACGTGTGTCACATTGCCCTGAGGATGGCCCGCAGCCAGGTTTGCATCATTGCCGCACACGGCTGTTAAGTCACCAACGTAGTCCGCTCCGTCAATTTGTACTCCGGTTGCCAGGTGACAACGTGTTCCTTTCATGAATAGTGCTGATGATGTGAGAGTAGTCGATGCCAGCGGCGCAGGTGGACGCAGGTTATGCTCACCCACTGGGCTGCATTACCTTGACAGATGCAGAATCTCTGGCTGAATGTAGCTGGTGGGTATCTCACAGATGAAATACCATCATTCAGCTACAACCAATGGGAAGACACCACACCCTTTTTTATGCCCATCCTGTCTGCAGACCACTGCCAGACATAGCTATGAACCTCTGGTTAATTTTACCCCCAGTTCAGTTTTATGATTTTGTGTGCTTGTTACCTGACTACTTTTCCTGCTTGCTGTTTATGTACCTTGTTGGCCGATACGCATTTCAACTCTGCTTGTTTTCTGATTCTTTCCTGGCCGTCCCATTCTGTTCCTGTTCCTCAATTAATGTTTTGACCCTGCCTGACTACTATTCTCTGTAATAGCGGTGTGACTCACATTTCCCATACATTTCAAAGTAAAGCTTTGACCGCCTGATGGCATTGAGCTCTGCTGCCAGCATAGTAAGGAGGTGTGTGGTAGTCCTTGTGCGCAGTTGCAAGGAAGGGTGGCCTGACCACACAGGGTTTGCGCCAAGGTAGAGGACCCACACGAGGTTGAAGAGGCAGAAGCAGTGTATTAACTTCTACATACAGAACAAGGATTGAAACAACTCGTGGGGACGGCAAGACTTGTACAGCAGACCCTTCTCCATCTCTCACCATAGTTTGCCAGTGCCCAGTCAGTGACATGTAATGACCCTGTCTATGCTTACTGGTCCAAGTATCTGTGTTGAAATGCACCCTGTTGCACACAGATTTTCTCAAGGAAGTGGTGATGTTGTGTGCGACATGCTGGTGTAGCGCGGGCATGCTTTTCTTGGAGAAGCAGTGGTGATTGGGCATGTGGTACTGGGGCACAGCGACAGACATAAGGTCTGTAAAATCCTGTGTGTCCACTACGCGTAAAGGCAGCATTTCGGTAGCCAACAGCTTACAGAGGGATAGAGTCAACCACTTAGCTTTGTCATGGGTCGCAGTAAGTGGCCTTTTATTTGACCACATCTGAGGGAAAGAGATCTGGCTGCTGTCTGTAGACGGTGTTGAGTAGGGTGTCCCTGGAAAAATGCAGGTTTGTGAGAAAAGTGCAGGCGGAGACATGATGTTGCCTTCATCTTGCCTTCAGATCTGTTCATCTTGTATCATTTTTAAAAAACACATCAAGCAAGGGTTTCTCCAAGCGGAGTCTACCTTTTTTCCCAACATTGGGCACACAGACACCCCATCAGTGGCAGCACTTGTGCCCTAGTTGCAAACAGGATGTTTTGATTTGCATCAAGCACATTCCAAATCCACAAGCATTTACTCTCCCCAGGATGACACAGGGGTAGTAAATTCCTTCTGGATCCATGACTTGTTCATTTTGATGAACGTCAGTGTGTCCACATTGTCACTGGACAGACGCGTGCGCTTATCTGTCAGCACACACCCAGCAGCACTGAAGAAGACACGTTCTGAGACAACGCTGGCAGCTGCACACGACAAAATCTCCAAGGCGTAACTGGAGAGCTCTGTCAATTTTTCTAGATTTGAAGCCCAAAAGGAGCAAGGCTCCATTTGCAAAGTCATTGCATCGATGTTCATTTGGAGATACTCCTGTATCATCCTCTCCATCCGTTGACTATGTGTCAGACTTGTTGTCTCTGGTGGCCTTGCAAAGGAGGGTCTAAAAAAATTATGAAAATATTCCATAAAATTGCTGTTACCAGCACCAGATACGGTCCTACTGGTACGGGTAGACTGTTGAAGATGACGATGCCGTCCCATGTTTGTCAAGTTACAACTGGGAGAATCACTCCCTTCACCTGCACGGTTGTTTGGTGTAAAAGCCGAGCTAAGATCGAGTAACAGCTTATGCTGATACTCCAGCATACGTGCGTCCCTTTCTATGCGTGGAATTATGTCACAAAATTTGGACTTGTCCCGGGGATCTAATAGTGTGGCAAGCCAGTAGTCATCATCACTTCTAATTTTGACAATCCGAGGGTCATGTTGGAGGTAGTGCAACAAGAAGGCACTCATGTGTCTTGCGCAGCCATGCGGACCAAGTCCACGCTGTGTTTGTGGCATAGAGGTGCTAACCGTTCTTTCTTCCTCTGACATCTCCCCCCAACCTCTTTCAACTGAATTTTGACCAAGGTCTCCCTCATCCGCTGAGTCTTCCATGTCCATGGACAGTTCGTCCTCCATATCTTCATGTCCTCCTGCACCTTCCTCAACATCTCGCCTGCTACCATGCGCCCTTGTTGATCCCTGTCCCCCATGGTCCCATGCCTGCCGCGTTGGTGATGATGAACGTCTGGACCTTGGTGATGTTGTTGTGTCTTGCGCATATGAATCCTCCTGTAGTTCCTCCCCTTCCTGTTGTCCCACCCCCTGACTCCGAATAGTGTTTAGCGTGTGCTCCAGCATGTAAATGACTGTAATCGTCATGCTGATAATGGCATTGTCAGCGCTAAACATATTCGTCGCCATGTCGAAACTGTGCAGAACGGTGCATAGGTCCTTGATCTGAGATCACTCCATCAGGGTGATCTGCCCCACTTCTGCATCTCGTTGGCCCAGGCTATACATCATGACGTATTGCACCAGGGCTCGCCGGTGCTGCCACAGTCGCTGTAACATGTGGAGAGTTGAATTCCAGCGTGTCGCCACATCGCATTTCAGGCGATGAACCGGCAGGCCGAAAGACTTCTGGAGCGATGCAAGTCGCTCAGCTGCGGCGGTTGAACGGCGGAAGTGAGCACTGCAGACAGTTTACGTGCCCTGGTCAGAAGGCCATCTAGGCCGGGATAGTGTGTTAAAAATTGCTGGACAACAAGGTTCAACACGTGAGCCATACAAGGCACGTGTGTCACCTTGCCCAGGCGAAGGGCCGCACCCAGGTTTGCAGCATTGTCGCACACGGCCTTACCAGGCTGCAGGTTGAGTGGAGACAACCATTTATTAAACTCGGACCGCAGAGCTGACCACAACTCCTCAGCTGTGTGACTCTTATTCCCAAGACATGTCAAGCTAAAGACCGCCTGATGCCGTTGCGCTCTGCTGCCAGCATAGTAATGAGGGGTGCGTGATTCCTTCTGCGCAGTGAGAACGCTGGTGGCCTGACCAGGCAGGCTTGGGGCGGAGGTGGAGGACCCAGATGAGGTGGAGGATGCAGAAGCAGTGGCGGAACTTGGACAGACAGAGGATTGACACACAAGTCGTGGGGACGGCAAGACTTGTGCAGCAGACCCTTCACCATCTATCAACATAGTTACCCAGTGCCCAGTCAGCGACATGTAACGTCCCTGTCCATGCTTACTGGTCCAAGTATCGGTGGTGAAATGCACCCGTTCACACACAGAGTTTCTCAAGGAAGCGGTGATGTTGTGTGCGACATGCTGGTGTAGCGCGGGCACACCTTTCTTAGAGAAGTAGTGGCGATTAGGCATCTGGTACTGGGGCACAGCGACAGACATAAGGTCTCTAAAATCCTGTGTGTCCACTAGGCGGAAAGGCAGCATTTCGGTAGCCAACAACTTACAGAGGGATAGAGTCAACCTCTTAGCTTTGTCATGGGTCGGAGGAAGTGGCCTTTTATTTGACCACATCTGAGGGACAGAGATCTGGCTGCTGTGTGTAGACGGTGTTGAGTAGGGTGTCCCTGGAAAAATGCAGGTTTGTGAGGAAAGTGCAGGCGGAGACATGATGTTGCCTTCATCCAACGTAGGTGCTATCGATGTCTGAGAGAGCTGTACACACTCACTTGTTTCCCCTTCCAAACCAACTGACGACCTACCAAGCAAACTGCCTGTTGCGGTTACAGTGGTGGAAGTTTTGCGTGGAAAAACAGGTGTGACAGCTGTCCCCACAGTCCTAGAAGATGAAGAGCGCGCGGATGCACTGGAAGGGGCGGGCGGTGGATGGTTCGCTCCGCTAGGCCGCATTGCAGCACAGTGAGCTTCCCACCGGGACCTATGATATTTATTCATGTGACGATTCATGGAAGAAGTTGTCAAACTGCTGAGGTTTTGACCTCTACTAAGAGAATCATGACAAATTTTACATATCACATGATTTGGGCGATCTTTTTCTATGTCAAAAAAGGAACAGGCTAGGCAAGGCTTAGAGGCCATGCGACCTGTTGATGCACCCCGAATAATGCTCATAGGCAGAGTGGTGGCTGAGGATGCAGTTGTAGACGTGCTACCAGTGCTCCGACTCTGTCCAGGAAGGCGCAAGGTAATTTCGTCGTCGGTTGCATCCTCCTCCACCGCCTCTGTTGACCTCCTCGAGTGCCTGACTGGGGGTTGACAGTAGGTGGCATCTAGAACTTCATCATCAATTGTTGTGTTTGCACTCCCCTCCCCCTCAGACCGAGCCTCTTCTTGCCCTGACCGAATATTTAAGTTGTCATCCCAATCGGGTATCTGCGTCTCATCTTCATCAGTATGTTCCTCATTGCCTATAACCACAGTTGTTGGAAAGGCAGCATTTTTTCACCTATTGTACCATCACCCATTCCCTGTAGACTGTGAGCCCTCGCGGGCAGGGTCCTCTCTCCTCCTATACCAGTCTGTCTTGTACTGTTAATGATTGTTGTACGTATACCCTCTTTCACTTGTAAAGCGCCATGGAATAAATGGCGCTATAATAATAAATAATAATAATAATAATAATAATAATTTTGGTAGCCAACAGTTTGCATTTTATGAAAGTCAACCTCCAAGCCATGTCATGCCCTTCTAAAAGCATGTATAACACAGCGAGGGGACTCCAACCACAGTCTCCCTCGTTTCCACTCACTGGGCCACACACACCCCACTTGACTGGCATCGGTTGAGCTCCCTTTTGAAAAAGAAAAAGATGCTTTGCATGAAGCACTCTCAAAAATACGCGTGCCTTTCCCGTCCCCTGGCTGACCCAGGGGAAGAAAAGTCCTCTGAGAGCCATGACTTGTTCATCTTGGTTCTTTTAGAGACACAGCGAGGGGACTCCAACCACAGTCTCCCTCGTTGCCACTCACTGGGCCACACACACCCCACTTGACTGGCATCGGTTGAGCTCCCTTTTGAAAAAGAAAAAGATGCTTTGCATGAAGCACTCTCAAAAATACGCGTGCCTTTCCCGTCCCCTGGCTGACCCAGGGGAAGAAAAGTCCTCTGAGAGCCATGACTTGTTCATCTTGGTTCTTTTAGAGACACAGCGAGGGGACTCCAACCACAGTCTCCCTGGTTGCCACTCACTGGGCCACACACACCCCACTTGACTGGCATCGGTTGAGCTCCCTTTTGAAAAAGAAAAAGATGCTTTGCATGAAGCACTCTCAAAAATACGTGTGCCTTTCCCGTCCCCTGGCTGACCCAGGGGAAGAAAAGTCCTCTGAGAGCCATGATTTGTTCATTTTGGGTCTTTTAGAAACACAGCGAGGGGACTCCAACCACAGTCTCCTTCGTTGCCACTCACTGGGCCACACACACCCCACTTGACTGGCATCGGTTGAGCTCCCTTTTGAAAAAGAAAAAGATGCTTTGCATGAAGCACTCTCAAAAATACGCGTGCCTTTCCCGTCCCCTGGCTGACCCAGGGGAAGAAAAGTCCTCTGAGAGCCATCTGGACCTCGTAGATCTTGTTATCCCTTCCGCATATGACTCCTCCTGTACTTCCTCCCCTTCCTCTTGTCCCAACACCTGACTCAGAATAATAATTACAGTGTGCTCCATCATGTAGATGACCAGAATTGTCACGCTGAGAATGACATTGCCAGTGCTAAACATCTTCGTCGACATTTCAAAACTGTGTAGCAGGGTGCATAGGTCCTTGATCTGACACCACTCCAGCAGCGTGATCTGCACCACCTCTGGATCAAGTTATCCCAGGCTATATGTCTTACCGTATTTCAGCAAGGCTCTGCGGTGCTGCCACACACGCTGCAACATGTGCAGATTCCAATTCCTGCGTGTCGAAACATCGCATTTACGGCGTTTAACTGAAAGTTGTTGAGCTGCTGTGTGCGCACGATGGAAGTGAGCACATAGCGAGCGTGCCCACTGCACAAGGCCATGTAGGCCGTGATGGTGTTTTAAAAATTGCTGGCGAATTCGGTTCAACACGTGAGCCCTAAAAGGCACGTGTGTCACATTGCCCTGAGGATGGCCCGCAGCCAGGTTTGCATCATTGCCGCACACGGCTGTTAAGTCACCAACGTAGTCCGCTCCGTCAATTTGTACTCCGGTTGCCAGGTGACAACGTGTTCCTTTCATGAATAGTGCTGATGATGTGAGAGTAGTCGATGCCAGCGGCGCAGGTGGACGCAGGTTATGCTCACCCACTGGGCTGCATTACCTTGACAGATGCAGAATCTCTGGCTGAATGTAGCTGGTGGGTATCTCACAGATGAAATACCATCATTCAGCTACAACCAATGGGAAGACACCACACCCTTTTTTATGCCCATCCTGTCTGCAGACCACTGCCAGACATAGCTATGAACCTCTGGTTAATTTTACCCCCAGTTCAGTTTTATGATTTTGTGTGCTTGTTACCTGACTACTTTTCCTGCTTGCTGTTTATGTACCTTGTTGGCCGATACGCATTTCAACTCTGCTTGTTTTCTGATTCTTTCCTGGCCGTCCCATTCTGTTCCTGTTCCTCAATTAATGTTTTGACCCTGCCTGACTACTATTCTCTGTAATAGCGGTGTGACTCACATTTCCCATACATTTCAAAGTAAAGCTTTGACCGCCTGATGGCATTGAGCTCTGCTGCCAGCATAGTAAGGAGGTGTGTGGTAGTCCTTGTGCGCAGTTGCAAGGAAGGGTGGCCTGACCACACAGGGTTTGCGCCAAGGTAGAGGACCCACACGAGGTTGAAGAGGCAGAAGCAGTGTATTAACTTCTACATACAGAACAAGGATTGAAACAACTCGTGGGGACGGCAAGACTTGTACAGCAGACCCTTCTCCATCTCTCACCATAGTTTGCCAGTGCCCAGTCAGTGACATGTAATGACCCTGTCTATGCTTACTGGTCCAAGTATCTGTGTTGAAATGCACCCTGTTGCACACAGATTTTCTCAAGGAAGTGGTGATGTTGTGTGCGACATGCTGGTGTAGCGCGGGCATGCTTTTCTTGGAGAAGCAGTGGTGATTGGGCATGTGGTACTGGGGCACAGCGACAGACATAAGGTCTGTAAAATCCTGTGTGTCCACTACGCGTAAAGGCAGCATTTCGGTAGCCAACAGCTTACAGAGGGATAGAGTCAACCACTTAGCTTTGTCATGGGTCGCAGTAAGTGGCCTTTTATTTGACCACATCTGAGGGAAAGAGATCTGGCTGCTGTCTGTAGACGGTGTTGAGTAGGGTGTCCCTGGAAAAATGCAGGTTTGTGAGAAAAGTGCAGGCGGAGACATGATGTTGCCTTCATCTTGCCTTCAGATCTGTTCATCTTGTATCATTTTTAAAAAACACATCAAGCAAGGTTTTCTCCAAGCGGAGTCTACCTTTTTTCCCAACATTGGGCACACAGACACCCCATCAGTGGCAGCACTTGTGCCCTAGTTGCAAACAGGATGTTTTGATTTGCATCAAGCACATTCCAAATCCACAAGCATTTACTCTCCCCAGGATGACACAGGGGTAGTAAATTCCTTCTGGATCCATGACTTGTTCATTTTGATGAACGTCAGTGTGTCCACATTGTCACTGGACAGACGCGTGCGCTTATCTGTCAGCACACACCCAGCAGCACTGAAGAAGACACGTTCAGAGACAACGCTGGCAGCTGCACACGACAAAATCTCCAAGGCGTAACTGGAGAGCTCTGTCAATTTTTCTAGATTTGAAGCCCAAAAGGAGCAAGGCTCCATTTGCAAAGTCATTGCATCGATGTTCATTTGGAGATACTCCTGTATCATCCTCTCCATCCGTTGACTATGTGTCAGACTTGTTGTCTCTGGTGGCCTTGCAAAGGAGGGTCTAAAAAAATTATGAAAATATTCCATAAAATTGCTGTTACCAGCACCAGATACGGTCCTACTGGTACGGGTAGACTGTTGAAGATGACGATGCCGTCCCATGTTTGTCAAGTTACAACTGGGAGAATCACTCCCTTCACCTGCACGGTTGTTTGGTGTAAAAGCCGAGCTAAGATCGAGTAACAGCTTATGCTGATACTCCAGCATACGTGCGTCCCTTTCTATGGGTGGAATTATGTCACAAAATTTGGACTTGTCCCGGGGATCTAATAGTGTGGCAAGCCAGTAGTCATCATCACTTCTAATTTTGACAATCCGAGGGTCATGTTGGAGGTAGTGCAACAAGAAGGCACTCATGTGTCTTGCGCAGCCATGCGGACCAAGTCCACGCTGTGTTTGTGGCATAGAGGTGCTAACCGTTCTTTCTTCCTCTGACATCTCCCCCCAACCTCTTTCAACTGAATTTTGACCAAGGTCTCCCTCATCCGCTGAGTCTTCCATGTCCATGGACAGTTCGTCCTCCATATCTTCATGTCCTCCTGCACCTTCCTCAACATCTCGCCTGCTACCATGCGCCCTTGTTGATCCCTGTCCCCCATGGTCCCATGCCTGCCGCGTTGGTGATGATGAACGTCTGGACCTTGGTGATGTTGTTGTGTCTTGCGCATATGAATCCTCCTGTAGTTCCTCCCCTTCCTGTTGTCCCACCCCCTGACTCCGAATAGTGTTTAGCGTGTGCTAGACCCTAAGACTTCCGGAGTGATGAAAGTTGTTTGTCATGGGTCGGAGGAAGTGGCCTTTTATTTGACCACATCTGAGGGTCAGAGATCTGGCTGCTGTGTGTAGACGGTGTTGAGTAGGGTGTCCCTGGAAAAATGCAGGTTTGTGAGGAAAGTGCAGGCGGAGACATGATGTTGCCTTCATCCAACGTAGGTGCTATCGATGTCTGAGAGAGCTGTACACACTCACTTGTTTCCCCTTCCAAACCAACTGACGACCTACCAAGCAAACTGCCTGTTGCGGTTACAGTGGTGGAAGTTTTGCGTGGAAAAACAGGTGTGACAGCTGTCCCCACAGTCCTAGAAGATGAAGAGCGCGCGGATGCACTGGAAGGGGCGGGCGGTGGATGGTTCGCTCCGCTAGGCCGCATTGCAGCACAGTGAGCTTCCCACCGGGACCTATGATATTTATTCATGTGACGATTCATGGAAGAAGTTGTCAAACTGCTGAGGTTTTGACCTCTACTAAGAGAATCATGACAAATTTTACATATCACATGATTTGGGCGATCTTTTTCTATGTCAAAAAAGGAACAGGCTAGGCAAGGCTTAGAGGCCATGCGACCTGTTGATGCACCCCGAATAATGCTCATAGGCAGAGTGGTGGCTGAGGATGCAGTTGTAGACGTGCTACCAGTGCTCCGACTCTGTCCAGGAAGGCGCAAGGTAATTTCGTCGTCGGTTGCATCCTCCTCCACCGCCTCTGTTGACCTCCTCGAGTGCCTGACTGGGGGTTGACAGTAGGTGGGATCTAGAACTTCATCATCAATTGTTGTGTTTGCACTCCCCTCCCCCTCAGACCGAGCCTCTTCTTGCCCTGACCGAATATTTAAGTTGTCATCCCAATCGGGTATCTGCGTCTCATCTTCATCAGTATGTTCCTCATTGCCTATAACCACAGTTGTTGGAAAGGCAGCATTTTTTCACCTATTGTACCATCACCCATTCCCTGTAGACTGTGAGCCCTCGCGGGCAGGGTCCTCTCTCCTCCTATACCAGTCTGTCTTGTACTGTTAATGATTGTTGTACGTATACCCTCTTTCACTTGTAAAGCGCCATGGAATAAATGGCGCTATAATAATAAATAATAATAATAATAATAATAATAATTTTGGTAGCCAACAGTTTGCATTTTATGAAAGTCAACCTCCAAGCCATGTCATGCCCTTCTAAAAGCATGTATAACACAGCGAGGGGACTCCAACCACAGTCTCCCTCGTTTCCACTCACTGGGCCACACACACCCCACTTGACTGGCATCGGTTGAGCTCCCTTTTGAAAAAGAAAAAGATGCTTTGCATGAAGCACTCTCAAAAATACGCGTGCCTTTCCCGTCCCCTGGCTGACCCAGGGGAAGAAAAGTCCTCTGAGAGCCATGACTTGTTCATCTTGGTTCTTTTAGAGACACAGCGAGGGGACTCCAACCACAGTCTCCCTCGTTGCCACTCACTGGGCCACACACACCCCACTTGACTGGCATCGGTTGAGCTCCCTTTTGAAAAAGAAAAAGATGCTTTGCATGAAGCACTCTCAAAAATACGCGTGCCTTTCCCGTCCCCTGGCTGACCCAGGGGAAGAAAAGTCCTCTGAGAGCCATGACTTGTTCATCTTGGTTCTTTTAGAGACACAGCGAGGGGACTCCAACCACAGTCTCCCTGGTTGCCACTCACTGGGCCACACACACCCCACTTGACTGGCATCGGTTGAGCTCCCTTTTGAAAAAGAAAAAGATGCTTTGCATGAAGCACTCTCAAAAATACGCGTGCCTTTCCCGTCCCCTGGCTGACCCAGGGGAAGAAAAGTCCTCTGAGAGCCATGACTTGTTCATCTTGGTTCTTTTAGAGACACAGCGAGGGGACTCCAACCACAGTCTCCCTCGTTTCCACTAACTGGGCCACACACACCCCACTTGACTGGCATCGGTTGAGCCCCCTTTTGAAAAAGAAAAAGATGCTTTGCATGAAGCACTCTCAAAAATACGCGTGCCTTTCCCGTCCCCTGGCTGACCCAGGGGAAGAAAAGTCCTCTGAGAGCCATGACTTGTTCATCTTGGTTCTTTTAGAGACACAGCGAGGGGACTCCAACCACAGTCTCCCTCGTTTCCACTAACTAGGCCACACACACCCCACTTGACTGGCATCGGTTGAGCCCCCTTTTGAAAAAGAAAAAGATGCTTTGCATGAAGCACTCTCAAAAATACGTGTGCCTTTCCCGTCCCCTGGCTGACCCAGGGGAAGAAAAGTCCTCTGAGAGCCATGATTTGTTCATTTTGGGTCTTTTAGAAACACAGCGAGGGGACTCCAACCACAGTCTCCTTCGTTGCCACTCACTGGGCCACACACACCCCACTTGACTGGCATCGGTTGAGCTCCCTTTTGAAAAAGAAAAAGATGCTTTGCATGAAGCACTCTCAAAAATACGCGTGCCTTTCCCGTCCCCTGGCTGACCCAGGGGAAGAAAAGTCCTCTGAGAGCCATGACTTGTTCATCTTGGTTCTTTTAGAGACACAGCGAGGGGACTCCAACCACAGTCTCCCTCATTTCCACTAACTGGGCCACACACACCCCACTTGACTGGCATCGGTTGAGCCCCCTTTTGAAAAAGAAAAAGATGCTTTGCATGAAGCACTCTCAAAAATACGCGTGCCTTTCCCGTCCCCTGGCTGACCCAGGGGAAGAAAAGTCCTCTGAGAGCCATGATTTGTTCATTTTGGGTCTTTTAGAAACACAGCGAGGGGACTCCAACCACAGTCTTCTTCGTTGCCACTCACTGGGCCACACACACCCCACTTGACTGGCATCGGTTGAGCTCCCTTTTGAAAAAGAAAAAGATGCTTTGCATGAAGCACTCTCAAAAATACGCGTGCCTTTCCCGTCCCCTGGCTGACCCAGGGGAAGAAAAGTCCTCTGAGAGCCATGACTTGTTCATCTTGGTTCTTTTAGAGACACAGCGAGGGGACTCCAACCACAGTCTCCCTGGTTGCCACTCACTGGGCCACACACACCCCACTTGACTGGCATCGGTTGAGCTCCCTTTTGAAAAAGAAAAAGATGCTTTGCATGAAGCACTCTCAAAAATACGCGTGCCTTTCCCGTCCCCTGGCTGACCCAGGGGAAGAAAAGTCCTCTGAGAGCCATGACTTGTTCATCTTGGTTCTTTTAGAGACACAGCGAGGGGACTCCAACCACAGTCTCCCTCGTTGCCACTCACTGGGCCACACACACCCCACTTGACTGGCATCGGTTGAGCTCCCTTTTGAAAAAGAAAAAGATGCTTTGCATGAAGCACTCTCAAAAATACGCGTGCCTTTCCCGTCCCCTGGCTGACCCAGGGGAAGAAAAGTCCTCTGAGAGCCATGTCCACATTGTCAGTGGACAGACACGTGTGCTTATCTGCCAGCAGACCCACAGCAGCACTGAAGACAGGTTCCGAGAGAACACTGGCTGCAGGACACGACAAGATCCCCAAGACGTACGTGGCGAGCTCAGGCAATTTATCAAGATTGGAAGCCAAGAATGAGCAGGGCTCAAGTTGCACATTAATGGAATCGATGTTTCCTTGCATATACTCATATATCTGTGTGTCCTCCTCTTTTTCCTTGTCCAGCTCTTTTGTTTTCGCATGAGTATATGTCCTTGTCACTTTCCCATGTGTTGTGAGTTGTTTGTGACCTTTTGGACACCTTTGAGGGTGTTTTCTAGGTGTTTTTCTGTGTTTGTGATTGCCTGCCATTGTTTCCTATGCAGTTCGAGTTCGGTTCGTCGAACGTTCGACGAACCGAACTCGAACGGGAGGTCCGTTCGGCGAACCAACCTCGAGCCGAACCGCGACCGGTTCGCTCATCTCTAGTTATAAATCCTCCTGACAGGTTGAGTCCTGTGTGGACAGAATCAAACATTGCAATGAATTTATATTCCCAGACCCTTTGATGGTTCTGTGATCTGAAGTTGCATTTTAATATGACAACTTTCATGTGGTTTATGTTGTGTCCTGAAGTACAGAAATGTTTGACCACAGGTAAATGTTTTTTTTTTTGTCTGTAATTGTGTGGCGGAGAGATCTCCTTCTTGTTTTCAGTCTCTGTCCTGTTTCTCCAACATAGAGACCCCCAATAGGACATATAGTGCAAAGGATTAAGTACAAACAAAAAAACACCATTGTAATACCATTCTATTTTATTTTAGTTAGCCATTAAAAGGTATCACAACTACAAGAATATATATTTTTGTTTCTCTCACTGAGAGCAATCAATTACCTTATGCTTCTGATGTAATATACCAGTTGTGTAAATGTTTTTGATCACTTGTAGTCCTATAAACATACTTTTGTGTAAAGACTGTTGATCATATTCCTAGTCATTTTTGTGCGGTGGCTACCATATAAGATAACCTTTCAGGCATTGGTTTAAGATTGGGTCTTGCGTCATTAATAGGGATGATTGAATACCCTAATATCCGCTTCGTCAAATATCCGGCGAATACCTCGCCGCTATTCAACTATTCGCGAATATTTGACGCCCAATGTAAGTCTATGGGAAACCAGAATAATTTCATGTTTGACCTAATGGTGACCTGTGCTGACTGAGGAAAAAGCAGAAATGGATGGGAAAAGGCTTAACACTATGGGTATAGCTTGTAGAAGGTGCCTGACTGCATTTCTGCCTCCTCCCGATCATCCAAGATGGCAGGGCGCACACCACGACGACGCCCGCATTCACCCTCTTCCTCTGATTTCTGTCGCATGTGCCATGACACATGCGACAGAAAACTCCTCTCCAGATCCAGCTAAGTCACCCCCCATACCCCCCAGTGTTCACCGTTGTTCCCCTGTTGTCTGTACCTTTTTGCAGCGTTGAACCCCCGCGATCCCTCCTCCTTCACAATAAACGCTGGGCGCATGCTCAGAGAGCGGCTGTCAGCTCAGCTTCATGCTTTGAGAACGGCTGTGCTGGCCACACACACTCTGCTGCTGTGGTCTTGGGGATAGTAGGTGCAGATTCTTTGCACCCACACTCCTCACATGGTGGGTCTGCACTCCCAGAAAATGGGGGATATGTTCCCTGAGCGTGCTCCTCATATTCTAGAAGGTCCAGAGTTATCGTGGGACTTCCAAAATGGAAAACAGGGGATTTTATTTTTACAATAAATTGGGGAAAGAGGGAATGTGTTGGGGAGTGTTTTTTCAAATATTTTTTTTTTGTCGTCTATTTTTTATTTTCTATTTTTATTACTGACAGTTGGTGATGTTGTTTATCTGATAGACACCATGACATCACTAACTGCTGGGCTTGATGTCAGGTGATATTACACATCTGGTATCAACCCCATTTATTACCCCCTGTTTGCCACCGCACCAGGGCAACGGAATGAGCTGGGTGAAGCGCCAGGATTAGCGCATCTAATAGATGCGCCACTTCTGGG
The DNA here is from genome assembly GCF_048569485.1 of Anomaloglossus baeobatrachus. Lineage (NCBI taxonomy): Eukaryota > Metazoa > Chordata > Amphibia > Anura > Aromobatidae > Anomaloglossus > Anomaloglossus baeobatrachus. The sequence goes on along the minus strand of NC_134353.1, from coordinate 341,351,271 downwards.
GCGGCTGCGGCCTGCTATTTTTAGGCTGGGAAGGGCCAATAACTATGGACCTTCCCACCCTGAGAATACCAGATCACAGCTGTCCACTTTACCTTGGCTGGTGAACCAATTTGGGGGGAACCCCACTTTTTTTGTTTAATTACTTATTTATAAATAATTCTAAAAAAGAGCCTGGTGACCATCTGCTTTACCTTAGCTGGCTATCAAAAATGGGGGGGACCCCAACTCACTTTTTTTTTAATTATTTATTTTTTTGCTAAATACAAGGCTAGGCACCCTTTAGTGCCACATGAAAGTCACTAAAAGGTGCCAGCTTAGAATATGCAGGGAGAGGTGTTTGACATTGGTCTGCCTGTCTATCTATCTATCTATCCATCTATCCCTTTATCTATCTATCTATCTATCATCTATCTATCTATTTATCTATTATTTTTTATCTATCTAGTTATCTATATATCCCTCTATCTATCCATCTATCTATCCATTATCTATCTATCCATCTATCCATCTATCTATCAATCCATTATCTATCTGTCCCTCTATCTATCTATCTATCTATCTATCTAGTGTTCTATCTATCTATTATCTATCTATCCATTATATATCTACCTATCTATCAATCTATCTATCTATCAATCTATCCATCTATCAGATAGATAGATACAGTTAGGTCCAGAAATATTTGGACAGTGACACAATTTTCGCGAGTTGGGCTCTGCATGCCACCACATTGGATTTGAAATGAAACCTCTACAACAGAATTCAAGTGCAGATTGTAACATTTAATTTGAAGGTTTGAACAAAAATATCTGATAGAAATTGTAGGAATTGTACACATTTCTTTACAAACACTCCACATTTTAGGAGGTCAAAAGTAATTGGACAAATAAACCAAACCCAAAAAAAAAATTTTTATTTTCAATATTTTGTTGCGAATCCTTTAGAGGCAATCACTGCCTTAAGTCTGGAACCCATGGACATCACCAAATGCTGGGTTTCCTCCTTCTTAATGCTTTGCCAGGCCTTTACAGCCGCAGCCTTCAGGTCTTGCTTGTTTGTGGGTCTTTCCGTCTTAAGTCTGGATTTGAGCAAGTGAAATGCATGCTCAATTGGGTTAAGATCTGGTGATTGACTTGGCCATTGCAGAATGTTCCACTTTTTTACACTCATGAACTCCTGGGTAGCTTTGGCTGTATGCTTGGGGTCATTGTCCATCTGTACTATGAAGCGCCGTCCGATCAACTTTGCGGCATTTGGCTGAATCTGGGCTGAAAGTATATCCCGGTACACTTCAGAATTCATCCGGCTACTCTTGTCTGCTGTTATGTCATCAATAAACACAAGTGACCCAGTGCCATTGAAAGCCATGCATGCCCATGCCATCACATTGCCTCCACCATGTTTTACAGAGGATGTGGTGTGCCTTGGATCATGTGCCGTTCCCTTTCTTCTCCAAACTTTTTTCTTCCCATCATTCTGGTACAGGTTGATCTTGGTCTCATCTGTCCATAGAATACTTTTCCACAACTGAGCTGGCTTCATGAGGTGTTTTTCAGCAAACTTAACTCTGGCCTGTCTATTTTTGGAATTGATGAATGGTTTGCATCTAGATGTGAACCCTTTGTATTTACTTTCATGGAGTCTTCTCTTTACTGTTGACTTAGAGACAGATACACCTACTTCACTGAGAGTGTTCTGGACTTCAGTTGATGTTGTGAACGGGTTCTTCTTCACCAAAGAAAGTATGCGGCGATCATCCACCACTGTTGTCATCCGTGGACGCCCAGGCCTTTTTGAGTTCCCAAGCTCACCAGTCAATTCCTTTTTTCTCAGAATGTACCCGACTGTTGATTTTGCTACTCCAAGCATGTCTGCTATCTCTCTGATGGATTTTTTCTTTTTTTTCAGCCTCAGGATGTTCTGCTTCACCTCAATTGAGAGTTCCTTAGACCGCATGTTGTCTGGTCACAGCAACAGCTTCCAAATGCAAAACCACACACCTGTAATCAACCCCAGACCTTTTAACTACTTCATTGATTACAGGTTAACGAGGGAGACACCTTCAGAGTTAATTGCAGCCCTTAGAGTCCCTTGTCCAATTACTTTTGGTCCCTTGAAAAAGGGGAGGCTATGCATTACAGAGCTATGATTCCTAAACCCTTTCTCCGATTTGGATGTGAAAACTCTCATATTGCAGCTGGGAGTGTGCACTTTCAGCCCATATTATATATATAATTGTATTTCTGAACATGTTTTTGTAAACAGCTAAAATAACAAAACTTGTGTCACTGTCCAAATATTTCTGGACCTAACTGTAGATAGATAGATAGATAATGTATAGATAGATATATAGATGGATAGATAGAGGGATAGATAGAGGGATAGCTAGAAGGATAGATGGATAGATAGAGGGATAGATAGATAGATAGAGGGATAGATAGATAGAGGGATAGATAGATAGATAGATAGATAGATAGATAGATAGATAGATAGAGGGATAGATAGATAGAGGGATAGATAGATAGAGGGATAGATAGATAGATAGATAGATAGATAGTGTATAGATGGATATATAGATGGATAGATAGAGGGATAGATAGAGGGACAGATAGAGGGATAGATAGAGGGATAGATAGAGGGATAGATAGAGGGATAGATAGATAGATAGATAGATAGAGGGATAGATAGATAGAGGGATAGATAGATAGAGGGATAGATAGATAGATAGATAGATAGATAGATAGATAGATAGATAGATAGATAGATAGGGGGATAGATAGAGGGATAGAGGGATAGAGGGATGGATAGATGGATAGATAGATAGATAGATAGATAGCGGGAGAGATAGAGGGAGAGATAGAGGGATAGATAGATAGATAGATAGAGGGATATATAGATAAATAGGTAATAGATAGATATTACAGCTTTTATTTGTGATATATGTGTTTCCCCCCAACAGTATGTGTGATAGAGCAGTGACCCTGCGAGAGCTTGGGTCTGAGTTCTCGCAGGGTCACTGCCAGTCAGTGACATCACTGTGAGTTGTGCTTTACAGCAGCACTGAAGTTCTCGCGAACGGTAATGTGTTGACATCACTGACCGTGAGAAATGACCTGGAGTTACCCCTGCAGCATCATTCATGGAATGATGCTGCCTTGAGTATCGGGTCTCAGACGTCGCTGAATCAGTGTGGATTACGCCGGACCTGGATATTTGTGAGGGTTAATAAAGTGGTGACACTTTGGGTGGCTTTTTGGTGTTTTATTTCAAATAAAGGATTTTTCGGTGTGTGTTTATTTACTTACTTACAGATTAGTAATCAGGTGTCATAGACGCTGTCATTACTAATCTTGGACTTAGTGGCAGCTATGGGCTGCTATTAACTCCTTATTACCCCGATTGCCACCGCGTCATGGTAATTGAGAAGGGACTGTCGCATCTAATGGATGCAAAATTCTCGGGGCAGTAGCGGGCTGATATTCTCGGCTGCAAGAGGGGGGCCGTAACATTGGCCCTTGCCCTCCACAGCCTGAGAATACCGGCCCGCTGCTGTGTGCTTGCCTCGGCTGGGTATCATTTGGGAGGGACCGCACGTCATTGTTTTAAATTATTTATTTATTTTACTACACGAAATAGACCCACCCACTGGTGGCTGTGATTGATTGCAGTGAGACAGCTGTCACTCAGCGTGGGGGTGTGACTGACTGCAACCAATCATAGGCACCGGTGGGCAGGGGAAGCAGGGAACACAAGATAGAATAATGAGCGGCCGGCATTTTCAAAGGCTGGAGAACCCGCCACAGTGTGACAGCCATGCAGTGCTGCGTCCATGATAAGTGAGTATGAAAGAAAGAGGGAGAGACCGACTGACCAAAATGGCCGCTGGCTTATATAGCCCCAATGACGCTGTGCGGCCAAGTCAATCACAGTAACACCACAACAAAGATGGCTGCGGCGTTACTATGAGGGCAAAAAACATCAGATGTGTTCATTGGCTGGAAAAAGGCGCCAGGAAGTCAGAAATGAAAATGAAAGTATCGAAGCGAATACCATATTAGCCATCGGATAAAGACTACCTCGAATACATTCGCTCATCCCTAATCATTAAATTTGTTCTAATTTGGTTTCAGTGAGGTAATTATAATTATCTTTTTATTTTGAGTTTACACTGCTACCTACCATCTCCTGTTCCACACCAGGGTACAACAAGTTCATTATGGTCAGCCGTTGCTGAGCGATTGATCTATTAGTGCTTACTAGGGTGCCAACCTCCGTAGTTAGGTAGGGTATGGAATAGAGACCTTGTAGTGTAAGGCGGGCTTTGCACGTTGCGACATCGCAAGCCGATGCTGCGATGTCGCACTCGATAGTCCCCGCCCCCGTTGCAGCAGCGATATCTTGTGATTCCTGGCGTAGCGATAATGTTCGCTACGCCAGGAATCACAAGATATCACATGCTTCACATGCACTCACCTGTCCTGCGACGTCGCTCTGGCCGGCGTCCCGCCTCCTTCCTTAGGGGGCGGGTCGTACAATGTCAGAGCGACATCACACGGCAGGCAGCCAATCAAAGCGGAGGGGCCTTCCTTCCATATAGCCACCAGTGGCAGGTAAGGTGATGTTCCTCGCTCCTGCAGCTTCATACACAGTGATGTATGCTGCCGCAGGAATGAGAAACAACATCGTACCTGTCACGGCAGCGTAATTTTGAAAAAGTCGGAGCCTACACCGATGATACGATAACAACGCTTTTGATGTCGAAAGTGACGCCGGATGTGCGTCACTTTCAATTTGACCCCACCGACATCGCACGTGTGATGTTGCAACGTGCAAAGCCGCCCTAAGACTATTCCTTAGATATTGTGTACTCTCATTGATATTATTACTGGTTTACCAATTTGTCAAAAATTGATTATCTTAAAGGGGTGGCTCACCCATATTTATTATTTGCTAGATCGATATTATATATTATGTTGAGAAACAATGTTTCTCTCAAATCACTTATGTAGGCAATAGTGGCTGTGAGAGGCGCTATTGCGGACCGCTGTTCCCCATCGCATGACCCCGAGCTCCGTGACCTCGGGGATCTGGTGATGTCACACCAAGTTCCAGATCACGTGACATCACCGCGGCTGGCCACAGTCTTCCTGAGTGATGGGCTGTGGGTGGTGTTTTGCCGCTCGTCACAGTCCAGTGTGTCTCCTGCTTGCAGCGCTTTGTTGTGAGGAAGGAGGGAGCAGGGAGCTAATGGGCTGTCATGCTGGGCTGTGCGGATCACCAGATCCCCGTAGTCATGGAGCCCGGGGTCACGCGATGGGGAACAGTAGTCCGCAATAGCGTCTCTCACAGGCACTATTGCCAACATAAGGTATTTGAGAGAAACATTGTTTCTCAACATAACATCAATCTTTTTTGGATTAGATTTTAATGGCATAAATAAAGGTTACTTTTTATTGTAGTGTATAAATCTGTGAATATATTCTCATTGAGTTTCCGGGTATCAGGATTCCCTTCCAATTTTGTGACTGCACTCAAAAATGCATAAAAAAGTGATAAAAACACAACGTGTGCACACAGCCTAAAGCCCCTTCACACGCACGTGTCTCCGGTACGTGTTAGGACTGTGCCCGCATGTACCGGAGACACAGGCACACGTAAACCCATTAAAATCAATGGGTTTATGTGCACGCACGTGTACAGCCATTGGCCCGTGCCTCCGTGTGGAGCAGACGTGTGTCCGTGTGCTCCACACGGATGCATGTCCGTTTTTCTCTGGCAGCACGGGTGTCACACGGCCCACACACGTACCACACGGATGTAGTGTGGATGCGGTCCCGTGTGACACGTGCCGGAGATACACACCTGTCAGAGAAAAAAAAAATAATCTTTACTCACTTTCTCCAGCCCTCCTGTCTCCGCCGCTGCTGTCACTTGCTGCCGACCGCCGCTCATTATGCTCATTTAATATTCACTTCACTGCGGCCGGCAGCAGCAGCAGCGGGGAGTCGGCAGGGCTGGAGACCAAAGATCAGCACCACGGACAGCGACGCCAGGGACAGGTGAGCAGAAAGTTCCGTTCTCCGTGTGTTATCACGGATAACACACGGAGAACACATATAGTGCCATAAACACGGCACACGTAGGGGAAAACGCACCTTTGACACATCCGTGAAACACGTGCATGATTTTCATGGACGTGTGAAGGGGGCTAAGTTTAACTTTTAAGTAGAACTGTAAATACTAGTTAAATTTTATTCTTTTTAGATTTACTGGAAAAAACATGGATGGATATGGATGACTGGAATGAGAAATACTGTCACTGGCATCGGGAAGGGGACAAATTATTTCTCCAATCACTGTAAGCTCTCAGACATTGGCAAGCTTTTTCCAGTTCACATAAACAGACACTGTAATCGGAAGCACCATAATCACTATATTTAATCTATCAGTAACTCCTTTTAGCACACTGAGGTCCATTTAATTTTCATTCACACAATAAAATACAGATTTTTTTATAAATGAATTACAGCTTTTTAGGGCTTTTTATATTCAGTTGAGCTGTCTGTGTGTTTTGTTGATTGCAGTAATTTTAAGATACATTTTACTACTTAGATTTTGGAAAACATCTTGTTGACTTACTAATGTAATCATGGAAACAACAGGGGAAATAAAACATAGTAATGAATTAATCCAGGACAGAAGCCTGTAATAATGATATTACTTTAACAATCCTTCCAACCCAGAGTTTTCAAATGGCTCATACAGTTGTATAAATGTGAAAAAATCATAACAATTCTCAATTCTGTTGCGTGAACATATGATTATTGCATATTTAGGTGTTGTACATCTTACTTTAATATCAGATGCGTGTAGGAAGAGTCACTTTTACATTTGGCAAATTCACCTTAATGGAAAATTTATACTCATGACCTGACTAAGGCGGGCTTTACACGTTGCGACATCGCTACCGATATATCGTCGGGGTCACGTCGTTAGTGACGCACATCTGGCACCAGTAGCGACATCGTAATGTGTAAATCCTAGGTGCGACGATGAACGAGCGCAAAAGCGTGAAAAATCACTGATCTGTGTCACATCGTTCATTTCCATAATGTTGTTACTGCTACAGATACGATGTTGTTTATCGTTCCTGCAGCACCACACATCGCTGTGTGTGAAACCGCAGGAACGACAAACATCTCAATACCTGCGTCCACCGGCAATGCAGATGGGAGAAGGTGGGTGGGATGTTATGTCCCGCTCATCTCCGCCCCTCCGCTTCTATTGGCCGGCCGCTTAGTGATGTCGCGGTGACGTCGCTGTGACGCCGAACACACCTCCCCCTTGAAGGATGGATTGTTCGGCTGTCACAGCGACGTCGCCGACCAGGTATGTGCGAGTAAAGCTGCCGTAGCGATAATGTTCGCTACGGCAACAAGCACCAGATATCGCATGTACGACAGGGGTGGGTGCTATCGCGCTCGACATCGCTAGCAATTGCTAGCGATGTCGCAGCGTGTAAAGCCCGCCTAAGTTGCAGTTGGACAATTGGAATAATTTTGGTTGTTAGTAACAGTGATTTAAACCAGAACATCTCAGATCTGTATTGTTTGATACTATCATCATAAAATAAAACAGTGATATATTTCAGGTCTATAATATAGCTAATCTTCCCTTGGATTCCAGACAGTGTCATAGTGAATAAGAGACTAATTACAGTTATTGGAGATGAAGAGATGATAAAGGTGATAGTCACATCTTTCATCATGACAGCCATTTGTTTGTTGTACAGATAAGTACAAGTTAGACATTTAGCAATGTTCCGTAGAAAAAGGTCCATAGATCAAACCATAGGATTGAGTTATGCTGCATGCCCAATCAGTTTGATCATTTTATTCATTACATGATATTTTATTATTTGCAGTTCGTATGATGTGTATTTAAAGATGTCCATTTTTAACCTTATTTTAATGCTGTTAGGACATCAATTACTTACACCATAGATACTAATAAGAAGTTGGCACTAACCTCTTCCTCCATAAAGTTTGTTAATACAGCCTTCTGCACTTACTGAACGGTTCTCCTGTTTGCAACATGGACTCTGACAGAGTAGCAGGTGACCATACCTGTGTTTTAGCCTCCTCCAGTTAAAAAAAAAAGGACTTAGAAAAAGGCATATTCAAAGTGTATGTGAATATTTCATAACAAAATCACTATATTTTATAAGTAAACAATAGGGGCGCCCCATAGTGTAAAAACCTGTGGTGGAAAAATAGGTGTTCACAAAAAAAAGTGCGCAAAGAACAGGCACAACTCTAAAGGGTACTTTACATGCTGCGATATCGCTATCGATATTGCTAGCGAGCATACCCGCCCCCGTCGGTTGTGCAACACGGGCAAATCGCTGCGCGTGGTGCACAACATTGCTTACACCCGTCACACGGACTTACCTTCCCTGTGACGTCACTCTGGCCGGAGAACCGCCTCCTTTCTAAGGGGGCAGTTTGTGCGGCGTTACAGCGACGTCACACGGCAGCCATCCAATAGAAGCGGAGGAGGAGGAGATGAGGGGTGGAAGATCATGCCCACCTCCTTCCTTCCACATTGCCAGTGGACGCAAGTAAGGAGATGTTCGTCACTCCTGCGGTGACACAAATAGCCATGTGTGGTGCCGCAGGAACGACGAACATCATCGTTCCTGCAGCAGCAACGATATTTTGAAAGGGAGTGACGTGTCAACGATCAACGATTTTTGACGTTTTTGCGATTGTTGATCGTCGCTCCTAGCTGTCACACGCTGCGATGTCGCCAATGACACCGGATGTGCGCCACAAACACCGTGACCCCGACGATACATCATTAGCGATGTCGCAGTGTGTAAAGCACCCTTAGAATGGCGTTAGTAGGAATAGTCTGGGCTGTCCAGCCAAAATGCCTTCAGGATAAGAAAGATGAGAAAGAGAAATATGGTTAAAAAATGGCCGATGTTGATCAGCCTAAAGGAAACATCAACCATTGAAATACCACGGTTTGAAGTAAGTCTGACTTGAAGAATAAGTTAGATCGTCAATAACATGCCGCTCATTCATCTCCTTTTGATAGTTCCAATAGACCGATCGACAGTGCCCACATTTTAGTCATTTTTTTCTTTTGTAATGTCTATTCTATCTATATTTTAACACTTGTATTGCTGCACCACTGTCCCAAATTGACTTTGCTAATATACTTTATTGGTATACAATCACCTATGTACCGTAATTGTATATTATAATTTGTTTACTCCTAATATGACAACTTTTTAATTTATTTGCGCTTTCCTATACCAATGTTATAATAATATAACTTTAGTTATGACTTGTGAGTGAAATAGGTCTTAAACCAATAACAATGGATAATGAAATTTTAGCAACTGATCTGTAAGTAAAGAAGGATGTTCCTTTAGGATATGTCAGACTTATAATAGGAATTGTGTCATTTGATGATGCCATTAGGCTAATTGTTCTGTAAAATTCAGACTTTTTCACCTAGTTTCTGTAAAACTAATCAACTATTGCCATCAGCACTAGATTTTATTCTTGTATACAGCGTAATAATTCTGTGCTTTCTGAAGGGTCTCCTGTGAGTTCACTTCTAAAGATTGCTGGGGGTGTTAATTAAATTTATTACACACCATCTCAGCTTCATAAAGGAAGAAAAAATCTAATAAAACCATGATCAGCAAAAATGGGAAAAATAGAGAAAATAGAAATTTGCCACTTGGCTTCATCTTGCTGCTTGGTTGTCTCCTTTGAAAGCTGTCTGCCCTGGGCTTAAATATTTGGGAGGAAAAATAAAGGAATATCCCTTAATGGCTCTAGAGGAAACATACCTTTTCTTATTGCAGACTATCCCCTGGGATTAACAATGAATCCGCAGAGGGACAAGTGTATCTCCATTTGTTTATGTCAGTTCTTGTCTTTTACATGACCTTGTTAGCTCTTACTATGCTTATGCACAACACGCTCTTGCTTAACAAACATTTTGGAAAGTATTACTTTGGCAAAGTCAATGGATCAATAATGACCAAACTCCTTAATTTAGGCTCAGTTAATAGGAAAAAAATAGTCAACACCTCACTACTGAGCAATTTTTACCATTTTTAAATGTATGGTCTTCTTGGCAAGCTACCTCACAATAGGCACCTATATTGAGAACTATGCCTATATCCAGTGATGGATGTCACCTATCAAACAGCATTGTCTTTCTGGCTATTCCTAGAAATTGCTATCTACTGTGCAATCCATTTATGTAATGCAGTGTTCCCAAACTCCAGTTCTCAGAAGCCACTAACAGTGCGTGTTTTCAGAATTTCCTTAGTATTGCACAGGAGATGGAATTATCCCCTGTGCAGATAATTATATTATTCTCATGATCCTGGACCAGTATTCTACGCTCCAGAGTTTCCCAGACCTGGCCTGGTCATGTCAGGGGTTAACTCCCATCAGCTTCGTTGTGGTTTCAGGAGACACTATATCTGGTCTCTGAACCTGCATTCTGTGCTAGTTATAGTTTGCTCTGCAGCCTGTGACTTGTTCTGATGAGAATTCCTGTTTGATCTGACTCCTTGTTACCGTGCCCTGACCTGTACCCTCCCCCGTTTGTCCATCTATCCCAATCACTGACTTCCCTCTACTGTCTCTTGTTTGTATTTCTTTCTGCATTCCTGATCTCCTGGCATCCAACTCGGTTCTGTTTTCTGACTTGATTTTGATTCTCTCTTTGCTGTGACTTGACTTTTCTGGCAAGACCCTGACTGTTTGACTACTCTATTGCCCCCTGGTGGCTCGCCTGTTCACTGCCTTCTGAAGTTACTCTGCTGTGCTTCAGCTGCCTTTCTGTTACCGTGTTACTTTGACTCTCCTTCACTACTCTGCTGCCACCTAGTGGGGAAAATGCTGTACTACGTCTTATTAGCCCCTTATCACCTGTGCAATACTAAGGAAATCCTGACCACATGCACTGTTGGTGGATCCTGAGGACTGGAGTTGGGGAACACTGATCTAACGAAAGACTGGGGCTACCAACCAAAATGTCACAGGTACTGGTGTTTTCTTTAGGAAGCGCAATTCTACCCATGGTTTTTAGAGTATTGCGTATTTCATCTTCTATATTGAGGGGCACACTGCACAGTGATGTGTTGGAGCCTTAAATCCTTTTTTAAGTTAAGTATTTAGCTTTTGCCAGTTTACAAGGTTGGATAATCTGTCAGATTCTAACGCTAAACCCGTTGTTCATGATAAGTGTGTAATGTGAATGTGAATGATGTGTCAAGTTCATCATGCATAAAATCATTTAGGCATGCAAAACGTTCTTGTTCAACCTTTGAAGGTCATGTAGTGCAAATGGAGATTGTTTGCTTGTTCACTGATTTTTGCCAACAAACAGGAAGAGTGCAAATTCACGCCTTAAATAGGTATGTGTCTGTTTAAACACGGCACACAATGTTCAATGTTACGGTGTAAAGATTACTATTCAATCATTTAATTCTTGATTCTCATATTATAAAAAGACCTGTTTGATAGTCGTGAGTTGTGATCGCATTGTTCAACATTTAAACAATTAATTTAAACACTTAGGCGGGCTTTGCACGCTGCGACATCAGTAACAATGTGTTACCGATGCTGCAGCGATAGTCCCGCCCCCGTTGCACGTGCAATATTTAGTGAAAGCTGCCGTAGCGATTATTATCGCTACGGCAGTTTCACACGCACATACCTGCCGTGCGACGTCCCTCTGGCCGGCGACCCGCCTCCTTCCTAAGGGGGCGGGTCGTGCGGCGTCACAGCGGCGTCACACGGCAGGCGGCCAATTGAAGTGGAGGGGCGGAGATGAGCAGGACGTAAACATCCCGCCCACCTCCGTCCTTCTCATTACAGCCGGGAGGCAGGTAAGGTGAAGTTCCTCGTTCCTGCGGCTTCACACACAGCGATGTGTGCTGCCGCAGGAGCGAGGAACAACATCGCACCTGTCGCTGCACCGGCATTATGGAAATGTCGGAGGCTGCAGCGATGATACGATAACGACGCTTTTGCGCTCGTTCATCGTATCAAAAAGGTTTTACACGTTGCGATATCGACTGCGACGCCGGATGTGCGTCACTTTCGATTTGACCCCATCGACATCGCATGTGCAATGTCGCAACGTGCAAAGACGCCCTTAGACCCTGATTCAAAATTTGCAGGTTTTTTAAGTCACTTTCCTTTTTTGTTTTGCGATATTAATTGCTGTTTTTGGTCCCAAATTCTTCAAAATGGTGCACATGATTCGTGTATTAGTTACAAACTCAGAAATGGTCTTTTTTTTCTGCTTTTAATGTTTATTATTGTGAAATTTTAAATCTAAAGGTTGTACAACTTGTAAAGGCTTGTTCACACATACCTGCTGAATTTTCTGCAGCAATTTGACAGCACATGTGCGCTTCAAATTGCTGCAGAAAGACTGTGTAATGGATGCAGTGTTTCAGCAGAATAAATCCCGATTTCATGCGCTCGGGATGCTGCCTCCACCATAGACAGTGAGAGCAGCATCCAAAGTGCACAGAATTAGACTATGTGCGCACGTTGCGTACAGTCACTGCAGACATTTCTGCAGCGATCTGAAGAGCACATGTGCGCTTTAACTTGCTGCAGAAATGTCCGTAGTGAAAAAAAAAAAAGCCGATTCCATGCGCTCTGCCTGCAGCTCCTGCCATAGACAGAGCAGGAGCTGCTGGCAAAGCGCACGGAAGAAGTGACATGTCACTTCTTAGAACGCAGCGCTTCGGCAGTAGCCGAAGCGCTGCGCTCTAAAACGCCACGTGCGTACGGCCCCTGCACAATCTCCATAGACTGTGTAGGGGACGCAGGACGCATGCAGTTACGCTGCGCTACAAAGCGCAGCGTAACTGCATGTATTTACGCAACGTGCGCACATAGCCTCATTGACATGCTGCTTTTTTGAACGCACGGATTTGGGTCAAAATTTTAGCACCCAAATCGCTGCGTTCAAAAAAGCAACGTGCGCACGTATCATGCACATTCTACATAAATTGTGCTGGGGACATAGGACGCATGCATTTACGCTTTAGCGCTAGACGCAACGTAAATGCATATAATTACGTAACGCGCGCACATAGCCTAAAATGACACAAAACTGGTCACTGGTCAGTAGAAATAAGCGGACCTGAACTTTAAACTTCAGTGTTCATGCCGAACAGAGACTTTACAAGAAAAATCAGAGGTCAGGTTTGTAGTTCGGGTGCTTTACATATGTAAACCACTTGACTGAGCATCGCTGTCCTCAGGTACACTAGGTGCTCAGCCCAATGCGAGCCGCTTGCAGTGTTTGAATGGCTTGCACTGGGTATAACAACAGCATGATCAGATGTAGTGTGCACCCAAAACAAAATGTGAAAAAAACTCCACCCTCCATCCCCGGCAGGTTTTCTGTTTATTACTGGCTGCATGTGTGCGGAGAGCCGAACTGCCCAATCAATGACTTCCAATGGAGTTTGGGTCTAGAACCAAACTTTATCTAAAGTCCGGCTGAACTTGGACAACCTGAACTTCTCTACTGGTCAGTGCTGAAATATTGTAGTACTCAAAAATACAGAAGGAATGGACTGGAGTGGATTTGTGCCAAACGTTTTGCAACCTTTTAAAAGATGATTCAGGCATAAACACCTGCAAGTGCTAAACTTCACCCACAAAGTAGAAAACAAAAGCAGACAAGCACATATAAAATTCACTTAAAAGAATGTGTAAATCAAACAATGAATTGGTTGTAAAAAAAACAGCAGGTTGCAAAACACACAAAACTGGACAAAAAACAGGAACAAAGGTAATAAATAATGAATCAGAGCCATAGCCAGCAAGAAGTGGTTGTAAACATAAAGAGTCCAAAAAATTACATAGGTATGCAAATTTAGATTTGAGGTTTTTTTCAAATCCAATTACTAATTCTTATGTTTTCCTATGCCCTAATTTAAAAAAAAAACAAAAAAAAAACACTTCTATTTTTAACCATCATGGATAGATTTTGCACAAAATGAGGGTTAAATTAAATACAAGTGGGATGACCAAAAAAAAATGTTTATTGTAGTAAAAAATGTACACAATATTATATATAAATTTATTGAACATTCATACAGCAACTTTATTGGAAATTAATTCCTGTGCCTTTTTCTTTTCTCTTCAAAGCTTCTCTTGATAACTTTTCTCTTATAGAAAGCCTGCGGATCTTCTCTGTGAAGCATCCAGCAGTAGTCCCTCATTATGTTCCCATTCCATCTACCTTTGATATCGTCATTTCATCTCCTTGATATCCTCCTGATGAAATCTTTCCCTATTCTCTTTGCTAACAGCACCAAAGATTTCAGGAAAGTAGTCCAAATGGGAATGTAAAAAATGTAACTTCAAATTCATCAGATAACCCAAGGCTTTAGGCTATGTGCGCACGTTGCGTAGTGTCCATGCTGAAAAATCTGCAGTGATTTGGCAGTGCATGTGCGCTTCAAGTCACTGCAGAAACACTGCATAAGATGCAGTGTGTCTGCAGAACAGATGCCGATTTCATGCGCTCTGGATGCTGACTCTCCCATAGACAGAGTGGGAGCTGCATCAAAAGCGCACCAAATAAGTGACATGTTGCTTTTTTGAGCACAGCGATTTGGATCAAAATTTCAGCATGCAAAACGCTGCATTCTCAAACGCAACGTGCGGATGGATTATGCACAATCTTTATAGATTGTGCTGGGGACACAGGACGCATGCGTTTACATTGCAGTGCAATATGCAGCATAAACGCATGAAATTACGCAACGTTTGCACATAGCCTTCAAATGTTTTCGCATGATCCCCACAATGGACTTTTATGGATCTTTGTTGATATCTAGAAGTTTCTTCACAACTTCTTTAAATAAATCCAAAGCTCTATTCTCAACAGTTTTTATTCTTGTTTTGAATACATCATCCTTCATGAGTTTCCCACAAAAATGCCTTCCTTCAGTTATGCTTAGGACAGTACCTGAAATGTGGTGCACAGGTGCTTAAAAGTTTCTCCTTTCAGTAGAGCTTTCACAAACTGCTTCATCCATCCAAGCTTAATGAGGAGAGGTGGCAGGAGAAATTTAGTGGGGTCAACTAAACTTTCCACAACTAGAGTTGAAACCAGAAGTTTACATACGCTATCTATAAAGACACATCTGCATGTTTTTGTCACTATCTGAGATGAAATCAGAATAGACCTTTTTCATTTTAGTGGTGTCATTTATCATGCTACTTGTGGCTGTGGACTTATTTATGTGGGCTTGTCCGCTTGCGAACTGTGAAGGCGGACGCGCAAACATGTCCGCGTCATCATGGCAGCAGCAGAGATCGAGTCGCTTGAAACTCTAAAAACACTTCCGAGGCACTTCAAACTTCAACATGGTTGTGACCCGTCCAGTTTAGTGGTTTGTGGCATTTATAGGATCCACCTGGGGACACGTGGTGGGGATCTTAAATAGGCATTGGCCCAACGTGAGTGCCAATGGATCTTCTGGCTTGGTACTGTGTCCCCAGGTGGACTCAATGAAAGACTTTCCTATGCCCCTTTTTTG
Organism: Anomaloglossus baeobatrachus; assembly: GCF_048569485.1. Taxonomy (NCBI): domain Eukaryota; kingdom Metazoa; phylum Chordata; class Amphibia; order Anura; family Aromobatidae; genus Anomaloglossus; species Anomaloglossus baeobatrachus. The sequence continues at coordinate 341,335,655 of NC_134353.1, read as the reverse complement.
AAGTAAGGGGGTTAAACCCCCTTGGCATCTGGATGTTTTTTGTTGTTTTTTGTTATTATTGTTGCCCTCTTTCATTTTTTGTGGATGTCTCACGTCTGTTGCATGATTTATTCAGAACGGTTCCCCTTACTTATCGACTGCTAGTCAATTTTGACATATTCTATCATCATATATGCTGCTATAACATGTTGTCAGTCTTCATTGTTTTTTATCTTTGTTTTTTAGCAGTGTTTTTCATTGGTTTATTTTTATTCTTTATTTACAGATGGTTTCTTTTTTCACATTTATTATACCCTTTGAGATGGACATCTATGCCTTTGGATTCTGTCTCCCTTGTCTTGGACTTTTTATGAAGATGGATATAGCAGGAATACTACAATTATTTAACATGATCAGCGGCGTAATCTTACTATATGTGAGATTCACCTATGTTGTATTGATTCTTTGCTGCAACTATGTATATTCCTTTCCTTGATGTATATTCTTTCTATTCCTTCTATTACTCTCTGCTCAAGATATAGGATCTTTGTCTGTATTTGTTATAAATTGGGGTTGTTCTTGTAACATGCCCTTATTTGTGCCAATAACAAATATGGCTGTGGCTGTGCAGCGCTGCCATGGAATCCTGATGCATGTGCACTCCAGGCCGGCCTCTTTACAAGGGCTTCTGGGTAATATTGACGTCACCCATACCCGGAAGTCCTTTCTGAGTGCCGTCCACTGCAGTGAGAGTGTGCACAGCTGATTCCTGAAACAGCGCTGATTGAATTCCTTATGCTATACATCCCCATCCTTTCACTGCTGTGGCCATATGGTCTTTTGAAACACGCGTCAGACCTGTCCCAATTGTCAGGTCTAGCATGCCTCTTGGCTCTGTGATAGCAGGTAGGTCTCCGGGCTTCACTTTACCACCAAGCTACTTTAACCCTGTATATTATTTATCTGACAGGACATGCATATGGTGTCTATGGTGGATTAACAAGTGACCTTGTGTGACTTACCCTGTGTTCTATGTGTTATATAGGAGTTTAACTATTAGGACTGTGATCCTTATTATCTTGTATTCGATTCTATGTTTTTTATCCAAGGGTATGCTATTCCCCAATTGGGACTTCTTTTCCTCCTCCAAACCTCGTTTTTCTGGTATTTTTACATGTTCTAATCATTTAATCTATGTGATAATTTTTTCTGGTTGTATTTTTGCACATTTTCTACAATAAAAAGCAGTTTAAAAGAAAACTATATGGCATGTTTATTTACCTATCAATTACCTTATATTTACACCGTCAATTACCCCTTTCTTTTACTATGGTTTCTCATTAATGTCCTTATGGGGTTAAGGTATTATCATGAGATCTAATTGTCCTGGTAATTTTTTCACTTTTTCATTTTAGGTCAATTAGGAACCAAAATTATTTATATTTGCCAAATGCCAGAATTTATGAGAGAGAGATAAAGAGAGATAGAGAGAGAGAGAGAGGGAGAGAATGTTTTAAGGCATTTTTATTACTTACTTTATTTAGCAAAACATGCAAATTTGCATTCAACAAGGATAAAGACAGATAAAATGACATTTTTGACTTTACACAAAATGTATAATTTATGTACTCCATTTTGATAACTTTGGTGCAAAAAAGAATCAAGGATTACCACAAGATAAATAAAGAAAAGTGACTTGAAAAAACTTGCAAATGATGAATCAGGCAACAATTGGCTTTTGCTGAAGATAGGTTAACTGTTAATTTAGGCACTGATGACTTTGTTGCTGGGTCCCTCTATGATGCTTTTATTTCCTGCACTGTATGACACTAATAAATTATTACCCTTACTTGGTCACTCAATGTCACTGTCACTTTTTTAACCTTTTTTATTTATGTAAAATCCCTTTAAGCTGCCTCCAAGTGCAGCGTGACCAGCAGTTCTCACCTCAATATGGCACAGTCTCACACAATTTGATATCATAGGGTGGTGGAGAAGAATAATTATAGTTTTACCAGTAAAATGTTTTGAGCCCCAAGTTTTTAATTTTTATAATGACTAATAGGAAAAAATGGACCATACAGTTTGTTGTGCAATTTCTTTTGAGAGCCATAAATGTAATCGGGAACTACTGTTCAGGCATAGTGGAAAGCTTAGACTGAAGGATTGTCTTATTGTAGTGCAGATTGTGCTGGAATGATTTCTTGGTGCCATGTCATGTTGGCAGAAGCTCCGAGTTGCTAGAACAGCATAACGCTCCATAATAGACCCTACTTTACAAAATACACCTGAGTGATCATATTGGCACCACAGGTGGTCACAGAATTGTTGAACCATTAGGTCGTAAATAAAAAACTAATGATTTTTTAACACAAAAATTGCTCTTTAGTCCCAGAGTTTACATTTTCACAGGGAAAAGGGGTAACAATAGGACAAAAATGTGTCGCACAATTTCTGATGAGTGTGGCAATAACACATATGTCGCTGTACAGTACTGCTTAAGCTGGTTTCACATCAGCGGTATTCTGCCGCAATGCCGGATCCGGCACAAATATGGTACAGTGCAACACAGTTAAATGGAATTGTGGCAAGGCAAGGTGATATGCTGTTGTGCTGCCCCCATGTCAGGAGCCGGGGCTGCTCGGATCCGGATCCACAGTGGCTTGAGGGGCGTCCAGACCCGGGGGTCGTGCGGCCACTCGAATGAAGGGGGTATTTACAGGGGTTGGTGTATGGAGAGTTTGTGACGCCACCTGTGGTGTGTGGTAAGGTGGATTATCACCGCTGCGGCTGGGAGTAACCAGTGGTGATGGAGAGGGCAGCCAGGTGTTTAACCCCTCCACGGGTAGGGGGGATGCCCCGGGACTCGGTGATGGTGGAGGAACGTGCCATTGGTGAGGTAGGGGTCACTTGTGTACTCACTCAGTCCATGTGGGTGACCCTATTCCACTCAGGCCGTCCACTGGTGTGTCTGTTGGGTATGGTGCAGAGTGTTCCTAGGATTTTTATTAGCTGGTTTTGGCAAAATCAATGTTTAGGGACCCATAACCAAGGAGGAGGTGGATATTACACAGGAGAGCAGATTGCACAATACCCTGTGACGACCTGATAGGCCAGGGCCTCACATTCCCCCTTGGCTAAACGTAGCTCATCCCCGAGCTACAGGGCATCAGAGGTTTATTTATTTATTTTTTTTCAAACTGTAAAAAGGGTAAGAAAAGATAAAACATTTTTATTTACACATACGTCCCTCATCAGGGAGGCTGGTTACTTAAACGTTACCTAAACTTTATGAGTTCATCTTTCCAGTGGTGGAACGCTACCGGTTTCAGTAGTAGCGGAGGCTCAACCTGCTCTGTTGCAGCCTCTACCTGCAACAGTCCAGTCCCAATGTCCCGGATCCCATTAACCCGCCACCCAAACAACCTGACCCCCTGCAAACCTGTCCGTGACCAGGTTAAGGACCCGGGCGTTGTGGTAGACGACTCTGATTAGCACAGGAGGTGCAACTAATTACAAAACACAAAAAAACAAAAAAACAAAAAAGTGAGCCGGAGTATGAGATGGTATACATGGAACTTGTGAGACCATGTTCACACTGGCCATGAGACAAAGAGAAACCAAGGAAAAAAAATGTGAAAACATACCCTGCTGTAACTAAATAAAAGCAAAGTGCATATAAACATAGGGTACTTAGTAAACACTGTTTTTGATCAAAAAAAGCATAAAGCTATCCCACCAAACGTCAAGGTGTACCCAGTTGGGATAGTACCTACACTCTCTAATATTAAAACCTTACCATGGGTCTAAAATAGGCCTCAATGTGGCTAAGGGCTGAGAGCGACCGGGTCCCAACAGGACACACACAGTCAGGGGGATTCACAGAATGAAATGTCCAGCTCGCTAAGAAGGGGGCCACTCCCTGTTTGTACTGAATACAAAAACACTACATAAAAACAAAAAAGTGAGCCGGAGTATGAGATGGTATACATGGAACTTGTGAGACCATGTTCACACTGGCCATGAGACAAAGAGAAACCAAGGAAAAAAAAATGTGAAAACATACCCTGCTGTAACTAAATAAAAGCAAAGTGCATATAAACATAGGGTACTTAGTAAACACTGTTTTTGATCAAAAAAAGCATAAAGCTATCCCACCAAACGTCAAGGTGTACCCAGTTGGGATAGTACCTACACTCTCTAATATTAAAACCTTACCATGGGTCTAAAATAGGCCTCAATGTGGCTAAGGGCTGAGAGCGACCGGGTCCCAACAGGACACACACAGTCAGGGGGATTCACAGAATGAAATGTCCAGCTCGCTAAGAAGGGGGCCACTCCCTGTTTGTACTGAATACAAAAACACTACATAAAAACAAAAAAGTGAGCCGGAGTATGAGATGGTATACATGGAACTTGTGAGACCATGTTCACACTGGCCATGAGACAAAGAGAAACCAAGGAAAAAAAATGTGAAAACATACCCTGCTGTAACTAAATAAAAGCAAAGTGCATATAAACATAGGGTACTTAGTAAACACTGTTTTTGATCAAAAAAAGCATAAAGCTATCCCACCAAACGTCAAGGTGTACCCAGTTGGGATAGTACCTACACTCTCTAATATTAAAACCTTACCATGGGTCTAAAATAGGCCTCAATGTGGCTAAGGGCTGAGAGCGACCGGGTCCCAACAGGACACACACAGTCAGGGGGATTCACAGAATGAAATGTCCAGCTCGCTAAGAAGGGGGCCACTCCCTGTTTGTACTGAATACAAAAACACTACATAAAAACAAAAAAGTGAGCCGGAGTATGAGATGGTATACATGGAACTTGTGAGACCATGTTCACACTGGCCATGAGACAAAGAGAAACCAAGGAAAAAAAATGTGAAAACATACCCTGCTGTAACTAAATAAAAGCAAAGTGCATATAAACATAGGGTACTTAGTAAACACTGTTTTTGATCAAAAAAAGCATAAAGCTATCCCACCAAACGTCAAGGTGTACCCAGTTGGGATAGTACCTACACTCTCTAATATTAAAACCTTACCATGGGTCTAAAATAGGCCTCAATGTGGCTAAGGGCTGAGAGCGACCGGGTCCCAACAGGACACACACAGTCAGGGGGATTCACAGAATGAAATGTCCAGCTCGCTAAGAAGGGGGCCACTCCCTGTTTGTACTGAATACAAAAACACTACATAAAAACAAAAAAGTGAGCCGGAGTATGAGATGGTATACATGGAACTTGTGAGACCATGTTCACACTGGCCATGAGACAAAGGACCCGGGCGTTGTGGTAGACGACTCTGGTTAGCACAGGAGGTGCAACTAATTACAAAGCACAAGTTTGTGTTGGTCACAACCAGTCATGTGACCGTGGTCCATATTTACTATATATAAACATATATATATATATATATATATATATATATATAAAACGAAGTCCACGTACCGGGTGTACACACTATAAAAATCTTCTTGCAAATCAAGTAACTTCTTTCGTTCTTTTAAACCCTATTAATTAAATGCTTATCTTCTTACATTTTCCATGTGAAAAATAATAAACTTTGGAAAACAACAAATGAAGGCACAGATACCTAACAATTTCTGTTAAAACATCAAACTACTGGATCCCGTAGCCACGCTTCCTTGTGACTACATATTATCAATGCCGGCACAGAATCTTCTTCCGGCATCAAATGCTTGGTCATCTCTAGGGCATACCAGCCCCACTCTCCACTGCTCCAATGCTCCAATGCTGGATGTAGGTGACCATATCTTCTGGTTGTAGATTTCGCTTGATGTGTCCCCAGGGGAGGTGCTGCGCCACATCCCGTCATGACACGAAGACCCAGCTGTGAGGCCTTCCTCCCGAAAGAACCTCCATCCCTGTACGGGATCAAACGGTCCACCAGACCACGGCACCGTGGCCCTGGGACTCGTGAAGCAGTGCGCCTCACTTGCTCCTTCTCCTCTCGGTTGCGGGTGGCAAGCTCCTGCCGTCGTCAGTTCCATGTTGTTATCTCAGCTTGTAATTGCTGATGATGTCGTTCCCAGTAGGGGGTGTCAGCGTCCGGCCTCGGCTCCCTAGCTGGCTCTGGCTTCAAATGCACTCTTGCGGCCCCAACAGCAGTTGGGATGGCGCACGGTGGTGGAACCGCAGCTCTCCAGGCTCCACTTCCGCCTTGGGTAACAGAAGAACCGACTGCACCACAGCCGGGGTTGCAGAGTCCGAGTGCTTTGCCTCTGAGGGCGGGCCCGGTGATGCGGCCGGGTCTGGTCTGGCCGGTGTCGGGGTGATCGCTGTCGTGACAGGGGCGAGGGACAAAACCGAGGTTCCCGCAGCTAGGGCTTCATACAAAGGCACCGAAGGTTCCACTGCCAGGGTGGAAGTGGGCAGCTCGGCGTCCGCCAAGGATGGGGTTAGTGGCGGCGGAGTGCTCACCGGGAGCGGGGGCGGTCCGGATCCCACAGCCGCATTGGCCGGATTAAGGTAATCAACAGGGACTGGGTAACTGCTTACTCTCTGTTCACGTGGGATCTCAATCTCATGGGCTCGCACCGCCATCACCAGGCTCCTCATCTCTTCGATCCAGTGGTCCAGTATAAACAGGAATTGCGTATGAATTCTCCTGCACAGCTGCTCTGTCTGTTCTTCAATCCAGGTCGCGGTCCCGGGAACAGCACATTCCGGCAACCAGCTCCGCTCCGCCATCTTGCGTATGCGCTGTCAAGGAACGTTATGGCAGAGTCCTGAGTCCCTGCTTCTCTGTAGTTACATTCCGGCACGCCCCCTTGGTTTTCACTCAGCACTCAGAAAACCACATAAACTATACCTCAAAGAAAATATCTTTAATAATATTAATTTAAAATATAGACACCATATGTCTTCCAGACAACAATAAACAAATACTAAGTGAGTGAAAGCTTAGTTGAAAAATAGAAAGATGTGAGAAAATGAGTAATTAGATCAGTGATAGGTATCGGGTTTCATAGAACCTAAACTAGATCCTTAAATGACCCTTCCTACCAGCGGAGGGTGTCGTAATGTTTAGGACCCCCCCCGCTCCAGATGGCTGGCCCTCACTGTCCCTATTTTCTACTAGCTTGTGTCCACCACCAACAACCAGGTGCAAAGTGTATTAAAGACAAACTACATGTAATACACAATAGCGTTAAATGTAGGTTTTTTCACTGAATAAATATTCAATCTGAAAACTTGATATTTGTTAGAAGGGAGCGACAGGGTCTGCCACGCAGGCTCCTGCAGTTCCTCCCGACGCGTTTCCCCCCCTTCTAACGCAATGAAAGGGGGTTCATCAGGGGTACTAGGTAGAAGACACCTGTAAGAAAGACAGACATGTGTCACTATTCAAATTCAGGAATATACACGCTTCCTTGAACCAATGTGTGCAATGAAGATGACTTACTTAAAAAATGGTTAAAGCCAGTGACTCGATAAGTCTTCTGACCAGGATAAGTGCGACCAGTATTACTGTATCCTTTTTCACAAAATCCCCTATTGTTCCATCAAGATAAATGGACTTATAGGAGGGGTTATGTCTTTGGACTTACTACAAAACAAAAAGAGTGAAGAGGAAAAAGTCTCTTAGGACAACATACAGATGGCACAGAGTCACTATGACAGGGATCATGGTAATAGACAAATAGAAAGAACCTGATTCCTCCTCAATGAACCATGGCCCAACGGATGTATATTAGTCTCCAATTTACGTGGAAAGAGAATCTGCGATGTGTCATCAAAATTTCACCGCTAGAGCCATGATGGGGTAGGGGGCCAATTATATCCACCCTTTGCAACCAATGAGTCAAGGTAGGGGTTGTTCCAGCCTAAATCCTGGAGAATTTTCACCACAAGGTTCCTATATGTAAAATAAAGGAGTATACATCATACCCCCATTTAGTATATCAACATGCGTAAATTCTTGAATAACACACATGGCGTAGGATCACTATAATATAGATGGTAATAAAAAAATAAATGCAGAAAGAACCTGATTGTTCCTTAGTGAGCAGGGGTCCAGCAGATGTATTTTACTTTCCAATTTAAATGAAGAGAGAATCTGTAATGTACAATCAACATTTCCCTGTTAGAGCCATGATGGAGCCGAGGGCCATACCCCAAAAGGCAATTATATCTACCCTTTGATACCAATATGTCAGGGTCGGGGTAATTCCAGCCTGATTCCTGGAGAATTTTCACCACACGGCTCCTATATATGAAATAAAGGAGTCTCCATTATACCCCCATTTATATATCAACATGCATAAATCCTCAAATAGCGAAAGATATACCTGCAAGAGAAAAGATACCATCCAAGGAACATCTATGTAGTAACCTGCTGCAATCAGCAATAAATGATAGGCCACCGATAGAAGGGAGAAAAGATAATGAATGGCCTGTAATGAAAAGGACTTCCTTATTAGTCCCAGATATTACAAGGTACTGAGGTCCCACCTATTATAGGTCAGACCTACAAAAGCAGACTAAATCAGTATCAATGGGGAGCCCCCTTGAACATACAAAACATTCACCCCTCCTGGTTTGGGGGGAGGTACATACCCAAAGAAGTCCTCTAGACCACTCCACCTGCAAAGACCCTGTCCGGGTCCCGAGTGCCGATACACATCTAAAACGCAGGGAGTGAGGTTGGAAATCCAGTATATTGCCTGTATGCTGTGTGATGTCGGTGTCCTGCACATGGATCCATTATGAAGAGGTATTTAAACTCGCCGCGTCCCGGAAGTTGGGGGCGGAGTCATCTTCCCTTCCCTGCTCGTTTTAAGAGTGACAGGAAAAGGGACCTATGGAGATACAGGATCTCCTGATGTCATGAACGATCACGCCCACTTCCTGTTTGCGTGATTGAAAGGAGAATGATCCTATCAGGACCAAGAGTCTGACTCTTGGCATGATGGTAACACCCACCTCTTGTTCCCAATCAGTTTTAGCAGGGAAGATGCTAATCGTCCTATGCAAGAAAGACCTGCCCAGAGGTATGCGTCATATGATTGACGCTGTAACGAATGACACTGCATTTAACGCCCACCTCTTGTTCCCAGTCAAATTTAGCAGGGAAAATGCTAATCGTCCTATGTAAATAAAGACATGCCCGGAAGCATGCGTCATATGCGTGACGCTGCGTATAGACCAAACTGCTTATTTTGCTGGAGTGACTGGAAAATATGAAATCACCCCATATGTCTCACATTATGGAATGCCTATTATAATGTATACATAATATGACGAACGGAGATAAACGTCATCCCTAATCAGATTAAGCATTCCACGCTCAATAAGGACCAAGGAGTGAAGCGGGTAATAGCAGTGATAGATTATACGTACTGAGGGGAGCACAACAGTGTTAGGGATTATTTTCCTGTTGGTACCAATTCTTGTCATTTATCCCCCATTTCATATCTCAAGTACTTATAAGAGAGACTCTTGATCTTGCCCTTTGGTGACCTATCGCTTATTGAGGACCCCCCCCTTTTTTATATTTGTCAATAAATTTGATATATGTATATAGAAGCACTAATCCCTCAAAACACTACATATGGTCCAAGGAAATTAAAATATAGCATATAAAATAGAAAAGAAAAAAAGGAAACAAGGTGGGTATGGATGACCCACAAAGAATTTATATCACAGCTTTCTATCAGTTATAGCAACCCTTTCAAACGATTAGATGAAGCTGACATAACTAATGTTCTCGTTCAGACCCCCCGGGGAGACTACACCCAGCAAAAAAATCCATCTTGCTTCACGTTGCAAGATGGTTCTGTCCCAGTCTCCTCCACGTACCGGTTTTTTGACCACCTCTATGACCTGAAAAGAGATGGTTCTAGTGTCGCCATCATGGTACTCATTCACATGCCGTGAGATGGCCGTATCCCTTTTGTGGCTAATGTCACCTAGGTGTTCTCCAATCCTCACTCGCAGCTGCCTCCTGGTTTTGCCAACATATCCCAGGGGGCAGCTGCAGGTACAGAGATAGACCACCCCCTGGGTCCTGCAATTAGCAAAGTCTCTGATCTTAAAAACCCTGCCAGTCCCCAGATTGGAAAATTCTTTGGTCTGATTTATAAAGATGCAGTAGCTGCATCTACCACATCTAAAAGTCCCCTGTGGTTTTCGGTCCAGCCAGGTCCCCTCCCCTCTTGGGGGTATGAAGTGGCTGTGTGTGAGGTGATCCCTAATGGATTTCCCCCTCCTGAAGGTAACACTTGGATGTGGAGAGATGTATTTACCTATATCCGGGTCTGATCTTAAAATGGGCCAGTACTGTCTGAGTATCTCCATAACCCTAGGGTTTTGGTCGTCGAATGTAGCCACTAATCTTGTGATCTCATTGTCACCCAGTTTGTCTTTTGGCCTGAGTAATTCCCTCCTTGACTGAGACTGCGCATATTTATACGCAGGTTCAATAACCCTTGGTGGGTAGCCTCTCTGCTGGAATCGTCTTTTCATCTCTTGTGCCTGACCTTCAAAATCACTAAGGGAGGAACAGTTTCTTCTTAATCGAAGAAACTGTCCCTTAGGGATACCTCTCCTGAGGGGTGCTGGGTGGTAGCTCTCCCACCTCAGGAGACTATTTGTGGCTGTAGGCTTTCTATAAATGGTTGTAGTCAAATTCCCTTCCGAATCCCTATTGATTTTCAAATCTAGGAATGCCAAGGAGCTAAAGCTCATCTCGTAGGTGAATCTCAGACCGATATTGTTTAGGTTCAATTTGTCCAAGAATTGCACAAACAATGATTCGCCCCCTGTCCAGAGGACGAGGATGTCATCTATATAGCGCCCCCAAAATTGTATATGGGGGGAAAAGATGACATCCCCGTCCACGAACACGTGGGTATCCTCCCACCAGCCCAGGAACATGTTGGCATATGTGGGAGCACAAGGGCTCCCCATTGCCGTGCCCCTGAGCTGGTGGTATATCTTGCCGTCAAATGAGAAGTAGTTATGTGTCAAAATGAAACGTAGCAAGTTGGTAATAAATCTGCTGTGCTCACGGCATTGGTTTCTGCGCGTAGAGAGGAAGAATTGCACCGCCTCCAACCCTTTGTCGTGAGGAATACTACTGTAGAGCTGCTCTACATCAATAGATGCTAGTATGGTATCTGGTTCTAATATAATGCCCTCTAGCTTGGATATAAGATCACTGGTGTCCCTTATGTATGAAGGCAAGCTAGTAACAAAGGGGCGCAGGATTTCACTCAGCACTCCTCTTGATGCTGTGGCCTTCTGGGAACTTCTGGTTCCGGCCTCACATTCAGGACGAAGGGCAGGGCTTCTGCTTTGCGCACTTTCGCGGGGAAGATGGTGTTTTTAGTGCGAAAAGATGTCAAAAGATGGCGTAATTGGCGGGAACGGGATTTTGACTCATGGTTTTCAGTCTTCAAGGTGCACGTCACCCAGGTAAGTGGTCCTGCTCATATCCTGTATGCGACGCCAAAGTTTTCGAGGTGTGGCGCCACCGTGTCAGTAGCCGGGGCTGCTCGGATCCAGATCCGCGGTGGCTCGAGGGCCTTCCGGACCCGGGGGTCATGCGGCCACTCGAATTAAGGGGGTATTTACAGGGGATGGTGTATGGAGAGTTCGTGATGCCACCCATGGTGTGTTGTAAGGTGGAGTACCACCACTGCAGCTGGGAGTACCTGGTGGCGATGGAGTGGGCAGCCACGTGTTTAACCCCTCCACGGGTAGGGGGGATGCCCCGGGGCTCGGTGATGGTGAAGGGATGTGCCATTGGGGAGGTAGGGGTCACTTGTGTACTCACTCAGTCCATAAAGCTGACACCGACAATTTAGTAAACCAAATTTCTAGACACCGCTGCCGCTGAGGGGAGCACGTTTGGGTCCCGATTCTGCTGGTGTTGCCTGTTGATCTATGACCTTTCCCTTGGAACCTTGTTCTCTTGTAGTTGGTCCCTATAGCTTGAAACTAATCGGGTCCCGCTCCCCAGTGTGGCTAACTGAGGAAGCTTGCTCTCAGAGTTCACACTTGGGATTTCCTGGACCGTATGTGTGGAAAGTCCTATTCCCCTCGTTGCGCTAGTACCCCAATTTTGGAGTGGGTGGAGAGCGGAGCTTGAAGGCTCTGTTCTCATTGGGTGAATTGTCAGGTTGCCTGAAGCTACTCTCTGACCTAGGGTCCACGTACCCCGTTGTGCCCTGGTCCCAGCCCGGTAATGGTACAAGACCGCCGGCTTTCCTCCACAACAATGCCGTGCCCCTTGCCATGATCCCTTGTGACCTGGGGTCCAGCTCCTACCAGGCCCAGACCAACATCTGCTATCTAGTACTTCCAAGGAGCCCAGCTCCTGACCTCCTGTCTCTTTCACCTCCAACACTACACTCCTCTTCTCCTGACATTTCTGACCTCCCCTTAACCAATGGACCTAAGTGGTGACTTATTTTTTGTGGAATGAGTTGAAGCTTTTATTGGGAACATTTTATAGGACATTTTCAATCATATTTATCCTGTGCTCTATGCTGAGCGCTTACTTTGAGATTTATATATAAATCTCCAAATGATGTGATTTAGATAACACCCCCAAGAGATTCATTCACTATTTGTAGACAGTAGAGTTACTCTGGACTCTGTGTGGCCTCTGTTCAGCAGTGTCCGTCTTTTCATAAGTGCACACAATTGTGACCGATCACACTTTTTTGAATGCTTAAAAAATGGACATCACTGGATTACAGGCCATAGAAAGCTCAAAGTGTCTCCATCTGCCTCATTATAGTGAAAGTTCTGTTGGGGGTTCAATCTGCATCCAATATTTCAGAATTTGACATGTAAACCCCAGTGTAAAAATGTTGGGAGGCAGTATAAATAAATCAACAGCAGGTCAAGATGGGTGGAGAGCGGAGCTTGAAGGCTCTGTTCTCGTTGGGTGAATTGTCAGGTTGCCTGAAGCTACTCTCTGACCTAGGGTCCACATACCCCGTTGTGCCCTGGTCCCAGCCCGGTAATGGTACAAGACCGCCGGCTTTCCTCCACGACAATGCCGTGCCCCTTGTCATGATCCCTTGTGACCTGGGGTCCAGCTCCTACCAGGCCCAGACCAACGTCTGCTATCTAGTACTTCCAAGGAGCCCAGCTCCTGACCTCCTCTCTCTTTCACCTCCAACACTACACTCCTCTTCTCCGGACATTCCTGACCTCCCCTTAACCAACCCCCCAAGTGGGCGACCCTATTCCACTCAAGCCGTCCACTGGTGTGTCTGGTGGGTGTGGTGCAAAGTGTTCCTAGGATTTTGATTAGCTGGTTAGGGACCTATAACTAAGGAGGAGGTGGATATTGCACAGGAGGGCAGATTGAACAATACCCTCTGACGACCTGATAGGCCAGGGCATCACACTGTCACATGCAGTCGCGGCCGCATGTGACTACATGTGACCTTATCTAGCCGCAATTCAACGGTATTGAACTGTACTGCATTTGTGCCGGACTCAGCAGTGCAGCAAAATACCGCTGATGTGAAACCAGCCTTACCCACATGGCTAGACTTGCTAGGGAGGCAAAGAGTGCTATTTGACCCTTGGAGCACAGATCTTCATAGAATAGTTTGCAGACTCCATATACAGAGCCACGAAATGCCGGAAGAGAAGAATCCCTCCTCAATTGTCCCCATATTGGAAATGACAACCGTCTGTAAATTTATCCACAAATGTACTGACTATTTTTACTCCATAGGTAAATGGATGTTGCTGAGTGAAAATTGCAAAGCAGTCATTATAGTGCTTGTACATTGCAGTGGCCATACATTGTGCTCAGCTCATGCTTCTGGAGATACACCACCTATAAATTGAGTGGGCTCTCCCCACTAGAGAAATGCGAAATATGTGGACACTAAATGTGGTTTAGGCACATTGTGGGGCAAAGAAAGGAAGGGGGCATTTGGTTTTGGGAGTGCAGATTTGCTGGATTTCTTATTTGGGGAAAACATGGCTCTTTAACCCTAGAAGTCCCAGAGAGGGGTCATTTAACATTTCTACCATTGGAACCCTATGGAGCTCGAAATTCCTGGGACTTTAAGTGTTAACAGTGCTTTAGGTTATCAGTAACATTGAGGTCCCTTATATTTGCATTGACAGATCATGGACCTAAGTGGTGACTTATTTTTTGTGGAATGAGTTGAAGCTTTTATTGGGAACACTTTATAGGACATTTTCAATCACATTTATCCTGTGCTCTATGCTGAGTGCTTACTTTGAGATTTATATATAAATCTCCAAATGATGTGATTTAGATAACACCCCAAGAGATTCATTTATTATTTGTAGACAGTAGAGTTACTCTGGACTCTGTGTGGCCTCTGTTCAGCAGTGTCCGTCTTTTCATAAGTGCACACAATTGTGACCGATCACACTTTTTTGAATGCTTAAAAAATGGACATCACTGGATTACAGGCCATAGAAAGCCCAAAGTGTCTCCATCTGCCTCATTATAGTGAAAGTTCTGTTGGGGGTTCCATCTGCATCCAATATTTCAGAATTTGACATGTAAACCCCAGTGTAAGAATTTTGGGAGGCAGTATAAATAAATCAACAGCAGGTCAAGAATGTATTTTATTTTATTTTTTTGCCATTCACTGTGTGGCATAAGTAATAAATAATTTGTCTTATTATCAGCAGCAGGTCAAGAATGTATTTTATTTATTTATTTATTTATTTATTTTTTTGCCATTCACTGTGCAGCATAAGTAATAAGTTTTTCTTCTTTGGGAGTTGGGGGGTGCGATTACTGCGATACAAGGGTTATATTGGGTTTTTACATTTTGCTACTAAACACACTAAAACAATGCTTTAAATATAAAAGGTTTTGCATCATCATATTTTGAGAGCTATCATTTTTTCCATTTTTCTGCCAACAGTCATGTGCGGGCTTTGCTTTTATTGGTACTATTTTCCTGGAACATAATATTTTTTGATCGCCTTTTATTATGATTTTTTTGGGAGGCAGAATGAACAAAAGCTAGCATTTTAGAAATTGGGTGTTTTATCTTATGTCATTCACTGTTTGGTAAAAGTGATTACATGGCTTTATTCCTCGGGTCAGCACAATTACAGCGATACCACATTTATGTTTTTTTTTATGTTTTGCATCCTATAAAAGAGAAACAATGCCATAGAAAAAAAAATTGATTTTGCATCACTATACTCTGACAGCTATAGCTTTTTTTCAGCTGATGGAACTGCTTGGCAGGTTGCTTTTTGCGGAGTGAGATTACCTTTTCAGAGATACCTTAGATATTTATATTTGACTTTTTAATCAGTTTTATTCCACTTCATTTCCAGCAGTTTGAAGAAAAAGCCTGATTTTTGCCATTTTTTTTTTTATAGTGTTCACTGAAAAGCTTAACTAGTGTGACAGATTTATATAGTAGATCGGGTCATTCCGGACGTGGCAATACCAAATATGTGAACTTTTTAATATACCGTATTTTTCGCTTTATAAGACGCACTTTTGTTCCCCCAAATTTTGGGGGAAAGTAGGGGGTGCGTCTTATAAACCGAATATACGGGGGGTATATATATATGTACACTGCAGGGTCCAGGGGAGGTGGGGGCAGCAGCTCTGGAGTGCAGGGGAACGCTGCGGGCTGCAGCCTTTGATCTCCTGCTCCCGCTCATATAATATGCACAGCCGCTGTCCATCTCCAATGGTGCTGAAATCGCACGCAGTGATGGGCTGGGGCAGCGGTGCATATTATGAGCCTGTGCCCCCCTGTGATGGCACATGCCCCCCCTGTGTTAGATTTGGCCCCCAGGCTGCTGCTCATTCTAAAATAAAAAAGCTTTACTTACCCCCTGCAGCGTTTCTCCCCTGTTCCCTGCTTCCACTGTGATCAGGCACGGAGAGATCTCAGCCTGCTGTGCCAATCACATGACCACACTGAGAACCAGGAAGTAAGGAAGAGAAGCATGGAGGAAGACAGGAGGGAGATCAGCGCTGGAGGAGGTAAGGAAAGAGGGTTTTATTTTACTATGGGCAGCAGCCTTGGGGCGATATCTAACACAGGGGGACTTGTGCGATCTATATAGGGGCCATGGGCAGCACTATGGGGGCGATATCTAACACAGGGGGACTTGTGCGATCTATAGGGGCCATGGGCAGCACTATGGGGGCGATATCTAACACAGGGGGACTTGTGCAATCTATAGGGGCCATGGGCAGCATTATGGGGGCGATATCTAACATAGGGGGACTTGTGCGATCTATAGGGGCCATGGGCAGCATCATGGGGGTGATATCTAACACAGGGGGACTTGTGCGATCTATAGGGGCCATGGGCAGCAGCATGGGGGCGTTATCTAACACAGGGGAACGTGTGCAATCCATAGGGGACCATAGGCAGCACAGGGGAATGTATGCAATCCATAAGGGGCCATAGGCAGCACAGGGGAATGTATGCAATCCATAGGGGGCAATAGGCAGCACAGGGGAACGTGTGCCATCACAAGGGGGCTATATTCAATATAAGGGGGCCATATCCAGATTAAGGGGGCCAATTTTAGGATGCGGGACATATACCCTATATGATTTGTTAGCGGGACACTGGCATTATAAGATGGACCCCATTTAACATTAAAAAAAAAAATTCTCTTTTCCTTCACCAAATTTGGTGGTGCGTCTTATAATCAGGTGCGTCTTATAACGCGAAAAATACGGTACGTGTTTATTGATAAATTAAATAATTAAAAAAAACAAAACAACACATGTAGTTCTTCTCATTTTGATACACTACTAAGATAACGTACACGGCTGGGGGCTGCAGCCTGTAGCCATATGCTTTATCATAGCTGTGAATCATAATATGGGGGAACCCTAAGCCAGTTTTTTCATTTATTTATTTTTTACACCAGTGTGTGATTGAAAGCAGTAGGACACCCTGTCACACAGGGTGGGGGCGCGTCTGACTGCAACTAATCAGAGACGCGGGGCAGCTAGTGGGCAGGGGAAGCACTGCATATACATGAAGATAATGATAATAAACGGCCCCAGAAGTAAAGTTAGAAGCCCTGGAAGCAGTGTACAGCGCTGCACGGAGATTGGGAAGTATGGGTTTTTTTTACGCAGGTGGCCAGATCTGGATTACTACTCAGAGTTCCCTGAGAACTCTGGGCCCAGGTCGGTACTCAGGTTCTTTTTAACCCACGCAGAACCGGACTTTTACAGTATGGGTCCGCTCATTACTACAAACAAGTTGTACACAGTCAAGCTAATTTCGGTTGAACACAATAATGTTTCTCAAAAAAACCTACAATGATGATCCGTTCTGTAAACAGTTAAAGTTGGTAGGAATACCATAATGTTGTATGAATGATTTTGTAGCACACCTCAAGTCCTCTGATACCCATGGATAGATGTTTGAATATTGGGGCCTGCTTCAGTTTGATGGCCAAACCACATTTCTGCCTTCAACTCAACTTTTCTGGCACGTTAATAGGTTGGGGAAAAGGGACATAGACTCACTGCGCCCTGAACCAGGCTTACCCGGAGGGCTGTGACTAGGGCATACCCAGTCTTCGCCAGTCCTTCTGATGGTGAGGTAGGATTTTGCTAATGATAGGCACAAGATATCACTACAGGGTAGTCCCTGGTTGTCACACTGCACCAAGAGGTTGAATGGCATACAGGAAGAAGGATGAGGTGGGAACCACTGCCTCTAGAGAACCACAGGAAGGGTAACTACTGTCACTTGCCCTCAGCTCCCTGATGTTCTTAGACAGGTTGTTTCACCCCATGCGGTGATCACGTGCTTATCCCTATGCTTGAAAAAGACCAAACCGGTTGAAACGTTGCTGTCTTTTCATCCAATGGAATAAATATGGACAGAATGTCACCCAGCGGTATGCTGTCATCCTTTTTTCTTATCACTAGCTTATCCTTGTCATACCCTAATCATGACCCTGTGTATTGAACAGAGCAACAGGAAAACTAGTTCTGCTCTATGATAATGACACAAAGGGAAAAACAACAGACAAGGCAAAAAGAAACTGCATTCACCTAACATGTATGCCAAACAACAGGTGGGTAAAAAAGGGGAAGGAAAGGAAAATAAATCAAAGGGCAAATAATGAATAAGAAGACACCAAACAAACTTCCAAGCAGCTATCTCCAGGATCAAGTACAAAATAATTTCTATTTCCACTGCTCACACCTCCAATGCCAGGACCACAGAACAACAAACTATCACTAGCAAGTACTAATGCAAAGTGGTGAGTACTTATAACAGAGAGAAGTGTAGAAATCAGAACATCTGACAACTCAGGACGGCAAGCCAGGAAAGGCAAAAGGAAATGCTTAACCCTATCAGCACCAGCACAAGGAAAGTCTGCACAGTTAACTGGAAGGCAAAGCAAATGCAACTAGAGCAGCAACCTTGATGCCTGGAATAGTGGAGACCTCTGTCTGTCTTGATATCCCTGTGACATTTTTACTGTAAAGCAGTAAGACACGTGAAGTAGCCTAATACATTTTGCCTTAAGGAGCATAGAGTCTTGTTTGGTTTCAGAAACCTGTTAATTTTAGAATGGACTATTCAGGGCTTGTCAAGTTTCTCCAATCTGCTTACAAAAAAATAGACAGTTTGTACTCTGATAATGCTAAAGTATGGAAACCATGAATGTGTGAACATGGACCTGCATTACTGCTAAGGAAAATCTGAGAAAAATGAGATATTTAGCATATATAAATGGCCATTTGTATATCTGCCCAGTTGCCACTTCATCACAACTGGGTACCTACACTATGGCCATTATGGACAGTGCGAACATGAGCTTACAAGCTGCATGCACACCAACTCATATTCCGGCTCACTTTTTTGTTTTCCAATATGAATTACTGCAGTTATGTCCAAGCCAACATTTAATTATAATTGGATCCTACCTGCCCTTTAAACTTGAAGGCTTAGCCCCAGGACAAATAGTTCTGTTAAAGGGAACTTGTTACCAGGATTTTCCCTTATAAGCTAGATTTCCCTTACAGAATGCTGCATATACTGTAAGTGCCCAGGCCGCTCTGTAGAACGTAAAAAAAACCCTTTGTTATACAGTACTCACCTAGAAGGTGGCTAGATCCATCAGTCATTGTTGCTCTCAGGCCCAGCGCTTCCTCTATCTTGTGCAGTCGCCGTCCTTCTTCCTAGCCCTGTCTTGATGACACGTCCTACATCATCCATACAGAGGCCACCAGTGCTCTCCTGCGCATGTGCATTTTGAACTTCCCTGCCGAGGGCAGAACAAAGTACTGTTATGTTCAGGTGTGAGGAAAGATCAAAGATCATCCACAAAATGCGCACTACAATACTTTGATCTGCCCTCAGCAGGGAAAATCAAAGTGTGCATGTGCAGGAGTGCAATGGAAGTCCAAGTGTGGATGACATAGGATGTGTCACCCACATGAGGCTGAGAAAGAGGACGATGATCGCAGAAGATGGAGGAGGCACAGGACCGAGACCAGCAGACTGGACCACCCCTAGGTAAGTATTATAACATGTTTTTTTTACATTCTACAGAGCAGCCTGGGCTCTCATATACAGTATTCTAGAATACTATATATGGCCTCTTTCACACGTCCGTGAAAATCACGCACATTTTTCACAGACATGTCAAAGGTGTGTATTGACCTCCGTGAGCAGTGTTTATGGCACACGTGTGTTCTCCGTGTTCTATCCGTGATAACACACGGAGAACGGGAACTTTCTACTCACCTGTCCCTGGCGTCGCTGTCCGTGGTGCTGATCTTCAGTCTCCGGTCCTGCCGACTCCCCACTGCTGCTGCTTCCGGCCGCAGTGAAGTGAATATGCAATGAGTATAATGAGTTGCGGTCGGAAGCAAGTGATAGCAGCGGCAGAGACAGCAGGGCTGGAGAAGGTGAGTAAAGTTTTTTTTTTTTTTTCTCGCAGACACATGTGTTTTCTCCAGTGCATGTAACACAGAGCACATCCGTGTGGTCCGTTTGCGTTCCGTGTGACCCGTTTGCATTCCGTATGACACCCGTGATGCTGGAGAAAAATGGAAATGTCTACGTGTGGAGCACACGGGCACACATATGCTCCACACGTACACACGGTCCATGGCAGAATACGCACGTGAGCGCAGACCCATTGATTTTAATGGGTCTACGTGTGCCCGTGTCTCCGGTACGTGAGGAAACGGACCAAACACGTACCGGAAACACGGACATGTGAAGGAGGCCTATAAGAGTTTACTGGTGGTGGCCACAGTTCATAAGGTAAAAACCTGGTGACTCGTTCCCTTTAAGGTAATGTTCCATTTAAGAAGGTTGTCACTGGCAGATGAGTTTCCCACAAATTCATTGAACTGTGTACTAAATACCATAATTTTTGGAGTATAGAATACATATCATTAAGGGAGTTCAAAATACGTATATTCAATGTTCACAGACATTTATATATAAAGTCCAGTATTATGACACTAATCTCAGATATACAAAAACACCAGTTGTTAAACATAATAATAAAATGGGCTTTTTAATTGACTTATCCCAGAATAAATGTGGCAGTACAATCAGGAAGCTTGTGGGGTGTAAAATCCCTGTTTTAATTAATTAGTGAACAGATTGCCTGCTATAAAGAAAATGTATTCACTGATGTTTCCAGGTCTCACAATGCATGACATTGATAGAAAGCCTCAGTAAATAAGTAGAACAGAACCAGGTATGAAAACCTATTTGCCAATCTCCTGTGTCCCTTTACACATTCAAAACAACGGAGAACAGAGGTAAACCTGATATTGCAGTTAATCTTTTTTCCTGGCACACAGGCCCTAATGACAAGCATAACACAATTTGCCATTTTGGACAGAATGGAAAAAAGTAAATGCATGAAATGATGTATGAAATGCCTGAGATTGCCAGGGAGACAAGCCAGAGGGTTTTAAACACAACCACTCACATGCTAAACTTACATCTACAATGATGGTACACAATATTGATTTACAAAGTTTTCTCTACGATTGTGGTTAGTGTCAGCTGAAAATATGCCCTAATAATATATGCAGGGGCAAACCACCAATGTTGTAAGACTATGCAGTTCTATTGAGACCTATGAGTCAGGGGGGCCTGGTGCCACTGGCAGCACTGGACTACCTGCCCATCATTCAGTGGTGGGCTTGGCTGGAAGCACAGAGGCATGTGCCCCCCAGGACTGGTCACCAAGCAGATGATTAAGGCTGTTGGGAGCCAATACTGTTTTATATGTTCAGTCCGGCAGCAACAAAGTGATGCGGACATGCCCACATTGCACACAGTTTATGACCATCTGCTGAACAGAAGCAAACAGCCTGGCTGCATGGTCTTCCTGCCGAAGAGGAGCAGGTGGGAAAGAAAGAGGCATCATCATTCTCAGACTGACTTGACTAGTGTGGAATCGGTGGCACCACCTGCAACCTGTACAGGATCTGTACACATGAGTCTGAGCAATGATGGGATAGAGGACATTCCCCAATCACTGCACTAGGGACCCTTAGCAACAGGTAATCCAGGCCCAATTCTCCCATGATGAACAGAGCAATGCACCAATAGCTGTGAGTGATAACCAGAGGAGGGGAGCGATTCAGTAGAACTGATGCAGCCTGTTTAGCCAACTAGCAGAAGAAAGAAAACATGAGCAACGGGAAAACAGTGGAGGGAGCAGCGTGCAAAGTGAACAGGAAGAAGAAGCAGAGAGGAATGAACAGAGAGCAAAGTGAACAGATGAATTAGAGTTCAGGGCAAACAGCAAGAAGTAGCAGCGATGAAAGAACAGAGAGTAGAGCGAGCAGGAAGAAGAAGCAGAGAAGAAAGAGCAGAGAGCAGAGTGAACAGCAAGAAGAAGCAGAGAGGATGAAAGACAGAGCAAAGTGAACAGGAAGAAGAACCAAAGATGAAGGAGCAGAGATCAGAGCAAACAGGAAGAAGGAGCAGAGAGGAAGGAACAGAGAGTGGAGCAAACATGAAAAAGAAGCAGAGAGAACGGATTCTGAAAAACACAGCCACAGGAACTGTAGCATGATGGCAGGAGCCACTAACATGGTCTTCTACAGCAGAGGAACATGTGAGTATTATAATATACAAATTTCTGCCTGTAACAATAAAGAAACCCCCTTGTACTCTGACACCTCTGTGTATATTACCCCTATACTGTGACATCACTATGTACAGTAAGCCTGTACATTGACATGACTATATATATTACTTCTGTACTGTGACATCACTGTGTGTATTATCCCAGTACTGTGACATCACTGTGTGTATTATCCCTGTGCTGTGACATCACTGTGTGTATTATCCCTGTGCTGTGACATCAATGTTTATTACCCCTGTACTGTGATATCACTAAGTGTATTACCCCTATACTGTGACATCAGTGTGTGTATTACCCCTGTACTGTGACATCACTGTGTATTATCCCTGTACTATGACATCACTGTGTGTATTATCCCTGTACTGTGACATCACTGTGTGCATTACCCCTGTACTATGACATCACTGCGTGTATTACCCCTGTACTGTGACATCATTGTGTATATAACCCCTGTACTGTGACATCACTGTGTATATTACCTGCGTTATAGTGCTCGTG
The DNA here is from genome assembly GCF_048569485.1 of Anomaloglossus baeobatrachus. Taxonomy (NCBI): domain Eukaryota; kingdom Metazoa; phylum Chordata; class Amphibia; order Anura; family Aromobatidae; genus Anomaloglossus; species Anomaloglossus baeobatrachus. The sequence continues at coordinate 341,313,045 of NC_134353.1, read as the reverse complement.
TTTTCTTTTTGAAGATTAAGCACCACAAGTGTTCCTCACAGTCAGTTAGTGACTATTGTTTTCATTGTATTCATTTCCATGAATAAAGTGCCGGGATTTTAATGTTGGATCACCTCTCTTATCTTTTTTTTTTTTAATAAAACAGTTAGGTAGAGTAGTGAGGGAAAGATAAGGAATTTTTAATTAAAGTAAATTAAAAAAAAAAAGATTATATTATTACACTAGATAGAGATTTAGATAGAGCACCCAATTACTTTTGCAGATGCTATAGGCAACCAGAACCATCTTACTGTGAGGCAATTCCCACAAAAGAGGCTCTAGGTACTTCTGCACTAGTTGTTGATAGCCGTTGCTTTAATTACAGACTTTAGAGTGACTTATTAGGTTTCCCCACCTTAGCGACTATATGCTGCCCTTTTCAGAGCAACGCTATGGGCTTAGTGTTTTTAATTTTTTAAGATCATTTAAAGGAAAAACTATGTCAGCAACTTCAATGCTGAAGGTTGCACTCTATTTGCTATAGTCAACCAGATCAATCCTACTGTGAGGCAATCTGCATAAATGAGGCCCCAATTACTTCTTCAGTGGCTATAGGCAACCAGAACCATCTTATTGTGAAAAAAATTCTCATGAATGAGTCCCCAGTTACTTCTGCGGTGGCTAAAGCCAACAAGAATGATCTTACTGTGAGGCAATTCTCATAAGGGAGGCCCCAGTTACTTCTGCAGTGGCTATAGGCAACCAGAATCATCCTATTAGTAGGCAATTCTCATAAATGAGGCCCCCAAATACCTGTACAGTGGCTGTAGACAACCAGAATGATCTAACTGTGAGGCAATTCTCATAAAGGAGGCCCCAGTTACTTGTGCACTGGTTGTTGATAGCCATTGCTATAGCTACAGACTTTAAAGCAGCTTATCAGGTTGCCCCGCCTTAGCTACTATATGGTTGCTGCCCCTTTAAGAGTGACTCTTTAATACTTTAAGACCCTTTGAGTAAAAACTGTGGTTTTACAATCAACACACAGAAATCCATTTTCTCCTTTATTTCTATAGAAACAAAATTCTCATGAATGAGCTAACCATAGTGTCCCCTGGCTAGCCTTGGTATAGCTAGACAGGTGTATGCACTACTCAAAATTACATTTTAAGAACAAGAGAAAAAGAGCAATTTGTGCAAAAAATAAACATTTTTATTAGAAGTTCACAAACAGACATAAGATAAAAAAAATCTAAACACAACCACGGGAGAGTGGAAAAGGGGGACTGATGGACCAATGATAGGAAAAAAGGATTCCAAATGGTGTATGATATACAATATAAATGCAAAGTAATGGTGTATCAAATAAATACAGCAAACAACAAGACCCAAAAACCCTCTAAAAGAGAGAAGAATATCAATATAGTAAGTATATGGGTAAAAAATCCCATATTACAGATGTCATACTCGGGACAAGTTATGGAGCCATATATCAAGCAAGTAAACCATATTTACCTAAAGTGCAAGAGCAGAAAAGTGCTATTAGGGAAAACTCCTAGGCCATCAAAACCCCCCAAACAGGATCAGAGGCCCACTAACGCGCATTTCGCTAGGGGTTGCACGCTTCTTAAGGGAGGAAGATCCTAATGGCGTGTGTTTAAAGAGGGCTATAAATAGCCCCTTCAATTGGCAGCAATCAAACCAGTGGCGTGTGACGTGAAACCCGGAAATGAGGTTGCTGTCAAGAATTCCGGAACTTCCACCCGCCCGACCCGTCGGAGCATGCACGCGCAGCGCTAGGGACGCGTCACCCCAGCAACCGCCTGAACACCACTCACAGCAGAGCCGGGCAGAGCGCACATGCGGCCGCCAGAAGAATTCTAAGTGACATCGCATGCGCCCCGCCCACGGCAATCTGCCGAGCCAGACAGTGCGCACATGCGGGTTCAGGGACGTGTCACCCGAGCAACCGTGCACACGCACCTGGCACGGCAAGCCGCCACAGGTCAGCAGGCCAGAAGAACCGGAGTATTAAATGGAATGTATGGAAAGATAGTCCCGATATGATTGAATAACAAGGAGGGCACAATTGACCCAAAGAGGTATTAGGGAAAATGCAGTTAGGAGCATAAAAAGAGGTCCCATATATTTGCCGGATTAAGACATCCAAACATAGGCCAGTAATATATGTAATAAAGGTATATACTGTATATCCCCATAGTAAACAACTACATGTAAGGGTACCTAACTATGATAACAAGGCTAACACTAATATATGTACTGTGAGCATGGGACCTCATATAAACATATCCCATATACAGATTTAATGGTAATACATAGACATATGTATATTCAATGTAGAAAATACCAGCTTATAGAAACAATGTTATACATATGTTACAAATAAATATCAGCATCTAAAAATTATACAGGAAAGCAAAGCAATGGTCATTTCGTCGATGCACAAGTTCGATTATGCAATTTCCAAGTGGATGTTGTTCTCAATTAATTCCAGACAGGAAAGTTGTATTTCCGGACAACAGGTAATTCTTAACGTCATAACCTGGTCTAATAATGGAAATAGACACACAATCAATATACTGGTTGGAAAGAAATGTACCAGATGGAAAAAACGCCAAGATCCATAATGAAAATATTCTCCAAGGAAATTTAAAACAATAGAAAAGAATAATAAAAACTGATGCAAAAGTGGGACCGTGCAGAGCTCACAAGAATAAGGTGAAACTAATAGTTTCATTGAGGGCTTTGGGAACGAGCGTGTCCAGGATGGTAATCCACCTGACCTCCAATTGTGCTAGGCATTTTTTTAGATCACCACCTCTGGACCCACCATGGACGATGTCGATCCCCCGCCCACTCAGAGATGTTGGATCACAATCATGATATCTCATAAAGTGACGGGGGAGAGTTTTTAACAAAGAGACATCCATGATGTCCTTAAATACCACAATGTCTCAGACATGCTCCCTGATACGTATGCACAACTCACGTGAAGTGAGTCCCACGTAGATCAGGGAGCAAGGGCAAGTCGCATAATAGACAGCATAGGTAGTGTTACAACTGATATACCTAGGTATGTCTATCGTCTGAGTGCCATCAGATGTCATAAAGATATTAGTGTGCAAAACAAAGGGACATGCCAGACATTATCTGCAGGGAAATCATCCCTGCAAGGGACCACGAGTAACAAACGGGTTAGATGGAGGGGGGTATGTAGTGACTCCTTACCAAGATGTCGCGAAGATTGCGAGCACACCGAGCCATCATGAGAGGAGGAGGAGGGAGTACATCAGCCACAGCAGGATCCGAGCGAAGATCAGGCCAGTATCTATCCAGAATATGCCGCATAGTGTTCCAATGGTGGTTAAAAGTAGAGTTGAACGATGTTCGAGGTTCGCCAATTTCATGTTAGAGTGATTTTGGGGGGTGTCCGAGAGGCTCGACGAACTCGAGCTTTTTGCTAAAAGCTTGACAGTTCGAGTTACGTTCGAGAATGGTTCGAGCACCAAAAAGCCAAGCTAGTTACTACCTGGCTTTTCACTGTAATAGTGTGAGTTACTGTGTGAATCACGCTATTATCAAAATTCAGCGTATAGTGTACGGGGGGGATGGGGTTTAGATCAGTGCTGCTGCTGAGTGCTGATAGAATACCGATCGCCATTTTTTTTTCCCTAACCAAGCGTACAGTGGGGCGGGCCAGGCTGTCAGCAAATCACAGAGACACACACTGTACAGTGGATTTTTGCCAGACAAGCAAGGGCTTGTGTCATAAGCTGTGCATGTCACATGTCTTTGCTCTAAAAGATCCAGCCATTTTCCCCGTCGACGCCATTATCTGTCTGCTGCGTGTGGGTGACAGCCACTGCTCCCGCTCCCGCTGCTACTACTGCTGTGTATGCTATAGAGATACAGTGCAATCTACACAGCGCTTTAGGGATTAGGGACTACTGGTTATTTCAGCCCTTTTCAGGGCTGATTTACAGGCGTTTATAGCCATAGCTGCTAGGCAGGTCCGTGCAAACGCTGTGCTGGGCTTTGCTGTCCTGCTACCTACAGCACCCGTGTATTCTAGACACCTGGCCATTTTTTGCCAGGCTATTTTATTTCCCCAAAGTGCTGACACTTTTGTGGCATCCTAAAAGTGTTTGGAATACTAAATTAGTGTTCCTTTGCTGTCCACTGACCCACAGCACTCCTGCATTCTACCCACCTGGCCATTTTTTGCCATGCTATTTTATTACCCCAAAGAGCTGACACTTTTTGTGGCATCCTAAAAGTGTCTGGAATACTAAGTTAGTGCTCCTTTGCTGTCCACTGAACCACAGCACCCCTGCATTTTACCCACCTGGCCTTTTTTTGCCATGCTATTTTATTACCCCAAAGAGCTGACACTTTTTGTGGCATCCTAAAAGTGTCTGGAATACTAACTTAGTGTTCCTTTGCTGTCCACTGACCCACAGCACCCCTGCATTCTACCCACCAGGCCATTTTTGCCACGCTATTTTATTACCACAAAGAGCTGACACTTTTTATGGCATCCTAAAAGTGTCTGGAATACTAAGTTAGTGTTCCTTTGCTGTCCACTGACCCACAGCACCCGTGCATTCTACGCACATGGCCATTTTTTGCCACACTATTTTATTACCCCAAAGAGCTGAAACTTTTAGTGGCATCCTAAAAGTGTCTGGGATACTACCTTACTGTTCCTTTGCTGCCAAGCAAGGTACACCACATGTGCATTCTACACTCCTCTCCATTACTGCTATGCAGTTTTAATTTACAAAAGTGCTGCCACTGTTAGGGGCATACTCCAGTTGTCTGGGATACTACCTTACTGTTCCTTTGCTGCCAATCACGGTACAGCACCTGTGCAGCTACACACCTGTCCATTTTTGCTACGCAATTCTAATTGCAAACTGTGCTGCCACTGTTAGGGGCATACTAAAATTGACTGGGATAGTCAGTGTTGGTTCTTCAGCTGTAAAGAAAGCTAGACCAACTCTGCATTTTACACACCTGTCCATTTTTGACACGCAATTCTTGTTCCAAACTGTGCTGCCACAGTTAGGGGCATGCTAAAATTGTCTGGGATACTACCTTAGTATTCCTTTGCTGCCAAGCAAGGTACACCACATGTGAATTCTACACTCCTCTCCATTACTGCTACGCAATTTTAATTTACAAAAGAGCTGCCACTGTTAGGGGCATAGTCCAGTTGTCTGGGACACCACCTTACTGTTCCTTTGCTGCCAAGCAAGGTACACCACATGTGCATTCTACACTCCTCTCCATTTCTGCTATGCAATTTTAATTTCCCAAAGTGCTGACACTTTCTGGAGCATACTAAAATTATTGTCTGGGGTACTACCTTAGGGTTTATTTGCTGTCAAGTAAGGTACACCACATGTGCATTCTACACTCCTCTCCATTTCTGCTAAGCAATTTTTAACTGCAGGTAGTCCAGCCAATCTGTAACGAAGGTGCAGGCGTGGATATAATGTTGCCTTCACCCAAAGGTGGTTCTCTCGATGTCTGAGAGAGCTCAACACCAACAGCTGTTTCCATTTCCAAAACAACTGACGACATGACAATCACACTCCCTATTGCGGGTAAAGGGGTGGAAGGTCAGCGTGAAAAAGCATGTGTGACTGCTGTCCCCACAGTCAGAGAGGATGAAGAGCACACAGATGCCATTGCCCCACTAGGCCGCATTGTAGCACAGTGACCTTTCCACTGCAACTTATGCTTCATTTAAAGTAATGTACAGGGTGGGCTCCCCAGTATACAGCAAAACCACACACTAGGAAAAGGACTCTAAGCAGTTGGGTTGATAAATGATTCTTTAACTTTCCCAAAACAAACAATAAGAACCATGCATAAAACTGAAAGAATAGAACAATCTATTCACAATTCCAAAAGCCTACACCCCTATGCTGCGACACTCATAATGGCGATTTATACCCCCTGCTCACCAACTTTTGCCTAACCAAGGGACTGTCTAAATAGTTGCCTACTACCTTGTAATCCCTCTGCGTAGCAGGAGTAATTGTGTGTGTGCGTGTGTGTGCGAACACAACTTACCAGTGTGGCATCACAAGAGCTTACAACTTATCTACCTAAACATAGACAAAACCCATTACCACCCCTGAATACCCTTGTTAGCTGAAGCCTCACAGATAAGGCAAATGATAACAGTGTGAATGCAAACCACACAGCTCAGCAACACAGTCCTGGAAATCTTGTAAAGCAATAGTCAATGCAAACATGTGTCGCACATGTGTCGCTGTCCCTCTATGATTTTAACTGTAAGTGACAATTTGACAGTGCAGAGTCAGCAAGTGTTATTGTCTATATAGTCGGCCTATCCAGATCAGATATGTTTTTAGCTAAGAAAACAAAGTGTTGCCTGCAAGCATTACTGTCTGGGCCCAGCCTACCGTACACGGGTACTGTGGTGTCCAGTTGCCATAAATACAGACTTTACGCTCCTCTCACGGTAAACAGTATAGACAGCACTGGAAGAATGTCAGTCTGTGGCACAGGATGCTGCTCACAGGTGTTACAGTCCTCCTCACCAAACTCAAACACGATTCCCCTCACAATTGACCGAAGAGTTTCTGCGGAGGCTCCTTGCTGTAACACACACCTTTAGCTTTTCCTTCTTTTCATAGACAGCATCTCCTCTGCTCTCCAAGTCCACAGCCGAAGACCATTTTGCTATTGCTATATTGACCAAACAGTCAAAGGCTGATGGAAAAAAACAGCAGCCCCTTGTGGGTAGTCTGCAACAAAGCATGCAATGAACGGCAAGTAAGCATGTTGCATTCACAGTGGATAAAGCTGATCAATACAACCTCACACTATCAATTCATGTGACACTTGTGACACATGTGACACTTTATGGATGAAGTACTCTAAGTAGTGAGATTTTTGCCTCTACTTAGAGATTGGTGACAAATCTTACAGATGACAGGACTTGGGTGATCCTTTGCGATGTCAAAAAAGCCCCATGCTAAACAAGGCTTACAGTCCATACGACCTGCAGAGCCACTACGACTTCTGCTCAGAGGCAGAGTTGTGGCTGAGGATTCAGTTCTTGATGTGCTTCCAGTACTTTGTCTCTGTCCAGGAAGACGTAACCTTGTCATCAGTAGCATCCTCCACATCCTCTGCTGACCTCATCGACTGGGTGACTTTGGTTTGACAGTAAGTGGGGTCTCCAACCTCATCATCACCCTGTGTGTATTCACTCACCTCGTCCTGAGGCCTCCAAGCAAACCTCTTCCTGCCCTGACCAAATAGTAAAGTTGTCATTCCAATCAGGTATCTGAGTCTCATCAGCATGTTCCCCACTGTCTCCACCAGGAGGATTTACAGTTTGGGAATGAGGGTGTACATTATGCTCAGCACCTTCTTCATCAGGGCCTGGATCCGACTCACAATGCTTCTGGGCATCAGTGCAGATCATTTCCTTGTCTGTACTCACAGCAGCTTTGGAGCAGACCTCTGATTCCCAGGCTATAGTGTGACTGAACAGCTCTGCAGACTCAACCATCTCTGTTACCCCATACTCAGCAGGGCTGGTGGAAACTTGAGAGCTGTTAGGAAGCAAGTGCGATTGGGTTGACACGACAGAGGAATGGAGTTTTTGGGATATTGAACTTGAGGTGGAGGAGAGGCCACTTTACGGAGCACTTGAGATCCATTAAAGCACCTGCTGTTTTGGTGCCTCATCCACATTTGGTAGCGATGGTCGTGTCCATGAAAAAAGGATCATATCAGATTATCCACGGAAAGAAGTACACCTCTTATTTTGGCTGGTAGCTGGTGTTACGAATTGGTGCCGCCGTAGACGCTTGCAGCCTGCTGCGGTTCCAGTTGCACCCAGGCGTCAGCTGCTATTTTTGGTCGTGCCTCGGGTCGTCCAGCTGGCTGCTTTCTCCTCCACGTCTAAGTGTGGAGAGGCGGCTAGTGCACATGCGTGTGCCGATTTACCCCAACCACAGCCTAAGTCCAGTGTTTCTCCTACTGAGTATGCTCAGCCTCACTGTGCAATTCCTGAGGCTAAGTCCTCAGTTCGGGCTACAGGGCATGCTCCCATAATTAGTGCGAAATGCCTCTTTACAAAAGTACTTGGACTCCGTGCCGTGTCTAAGTCTGGTGTTGTGTCTAGAGAGCATGCTGAAGCTAATGGTCTTTTTTCTGAGACTGTTATTCAGGCTACTGAGCATGCTCAGGCACTTACTGCACCAGAGACTAGGTCCGATAATGAACTCAGCAAGGGTACTCCAACCACAGTCTCCCAGATAGGCCACAGGGCATCAGGTGTCCTGATGATGTGGCCATGCCACTCCGGACTGGCTTGCAGAGGCCCGCGCCTATAACTTGTCACATCATTATTGTTCGTCAGACGATGACTGGTGTGGTGTTTTGGTCGTGGCTGCCATGAGGTCATCATTGAAGTGGCGTTTCCGAATAGGCCGCTGGTTATGCCACTGATGACGTGGCACTCTGCTTTTGGCTCCTGGAGGTGCATTGTGGTCCACCCTTGGTTGGGGCGGACCCAGGTTATAAAAGGGGCTGGAAACAACAAGGAAGTGCGCAGTCTTCTATTATGCTCAGAAAGAGCAGACCTCCATGTGTTGAACCCATTGCGGCTTTAGGCCAGAGGTAGACAGGGATAGGGCGTCGGTGCAGGCCACCGCCACACTTGGTAACGCAGAACGGTTAAGACCAGCTCCTGTCCTACCAGTCCTGCTAGTGCAGCCCAGTGGTATTAACTGTGCTGCTGCTGCTGCTCCTGCTGTCCACAGGTGTGCCCCCTACGCACACGGACAGCATACCCAATGACCCTTGTGTTGTTAACACAGTTACTGGGCTGGGTGTGTGGACCCTGTGACGCTAACAGGGTTCACAGTCTCAAGATCCGAGTGTCGTCTAACTCAGTTCAGGCTACTATTTGTTTAAGAGCCACTCAGCTCTGTATCCTCCGCCTAACCTTCGCGTTGCCAGCATTTCCTTTTCCATCTGGGAGCACGGTGGACCCCGACTGGCGATTGTGATATGTACCACCTTATCCTAATCTGCCAGTCCCCCCGTAACTGATGGTGTTTCTTCAGCAGATGTTACTGTTGCTTAACCACCAAACCCACGGACACAAACTTTTGTCTCCTTTTCAACACACCTGTTCCCCTTTCCACCAGCATATGGCCTTTCGCCACTTATTTTGTATATTTACAAATTTGCAACTCTGCAGGGACACTCTACTCAATGCCGTCTCAGCACAGCAGCCAGCCCTCGGTCCCTCAGATGTGGATAAGTAAAAGACCATTTCCTCCTAGCAATGACAAAGCATTAAGATTCACTCTGTGCAGCACTGGTGTTTAGTGGGAAAGCCGAGCTAAGCTTGCGTACCTGCTTCTGCTGATACTCCTGCATACGTGCGTCCCTTTCTATGGCAGGATTTATTTCACCAAATTTTGTCTTGTACCGGGCATCTAACAGTGTGGCAACCCAGTAGTCAGCATTACTTCGCATTTGGACAATCCGAGGGTCATGTTGTAGGTAGTGCAGCAAGAAGGCGCTCATATGTCTTGCGCATCCAGGAGGACAAAGTCCTTGCTGTTTTGGTGGCGGAGAGGTGAGACTCATGCCTCCTTCCTCTGCCCTCTCCCCCCAACCTTGCACAACCGAAATGTGAGCAAGCTCTCCCTCATCTGCTCAGTCTTCCATGCACCTCGCCAGTTCGTCCTCCATTTCTTACTGGGCTCCTGCACCTTCCTCAACAGTTAGGCTGATACTATACGCCCTTGTTAATCCCTCTCCCTCACCATCCCATGCCTGCCGCCTTGGTGCTGCTGACCATCTGGACCTTGTAGATCTTGTTATCCCTTCAGCATATGACTCCTCCTGTACTTCCTCCCATTCCTCTTGTCCCACCACTTGACTATGAATGCTGTTTAGAGTTTGCTCCAGCATGTAGATCACTGGAATTGTCATGCCGATAATGGCAACGTCAGCACTAAACATCTTCGCCATTTGTAAACTTCAAAGAAGGGTGCATAGGTCCTTGATCTGAGACCACTCCAGCAGCGTGATCTGCCCCACTTCTGAATCTCTTTAGCTAAGGCTAGCCGTCATAACGTATTGCTGCAGGGCCCGCCGGTGCTGCCACAGATGCTGCAACATGTGCACATTCAAATTCCTGCGTATCGGCACATCACATTTCAGACAGTGAACCGCCAGACCGAAAGACTTCTGGAGCGATGCAAGTTGTTAAGCTGCTGGGTGTGAATGGTGGAAGTGAGCACATAGCGAGCGTGGCCGCCGCAGAAGCCCATGTAGGCCGGGATGGTGGTTTAAAAACTGCTGGACAACCAGGTTCAACACGTGAGCCATACAAGGTACATGTGTCACATTGCCCTGACGAAGGGCCGCACCCAGGTTTGCATCATTGTCGCACACGGCTGTTAAGTCAGCACCGGAGTACGCTCCAGCAACATGTACTCCGATCGCCATGTGACACCGTGTTCATTTTGTACATAGTGCTGATGATGGGCAAGGAGTCGATAAAGCGGCACTGATGGCTGCAGGTTACGCACAGCCACTGGGCTGGGTTACCTTGAGATGTGCTTTACCACTGGATGACTGTAGGTGGTGGTTGTCTCACAGCGGAGGCACCATCATTTAGCTATTTATTTATTTATTATTTTATTATTTATTATTATAGCGCCATTTATTCCATGGCGCTTTACAAGTGAAATAGGGTATACGTACAACAATCATTAACAGTACAAGACAGACTGGTATAGGAGGAGAGAGGACCCTGCCCGCGAGGGCTCACAGTCTACAGGGAATGGGTGATGGTACAATAGGAAGACACTACTCCCTTTTTTAGGTCCCTCCTGTCTGCTGACCACTGCCAGACATAGTTCTGAACTTCGGGTTCCTGTTCCACCCAGTTCTGTTTTGTGATTTTGTGTGCTGACTACCGCTGGTTTCCTGACTACGTCTCCTGCCTGCTGTTTATGTACCTCGTTGCCCGATCCGCATTTGACCTCTGCTTGTTTTCTGATTAAGTCCTGGCCGTCCAATTCTGTGCATGTTCCTCAATTCATGGTTTGACCCTGCCTGACTACTACTCTCTCGGACTGCAGCCTTCCACAGGTATTGATCACCTTGGGCCCTGTGTAATTCCAAATCCCTGTATAGGGGTTAAAGGGTTTCAGGGTTCTGGGGGTCCTGCTTGGTGTGTGTCTTCCCTCTAGCCTATCCTTTACAGCCCATCTCAGTGTGTGGATCCAGGCAGGCGTTACACCGTGCCCTCTGCAGAAGGCCATGTAGGGCGGGATTGTGGTTTAAAAATTGCTGGATAATCAGGTTCAACACGTGAGCCATACAAGGCACGTGTGTCACATTGTCACGGCGAAGGGCCGCACCCATGTTTGCATCATTGTAGCACCCGGCCTTCCCTGGTTGCTGGTTGAGTGGAGCCAACCACTGATGAAACTCGGTCTCACTCTCCAGAGCTTACCGTCCACAACTCCTCAGCGGTGTGACTCACATTTCACAGACATTTCAAAGTAAAGAGTCAACCACCTGATGCCGTTGAGCTCTGCTGCCAGCATAGTAAGGAGGTGTGCGGGATTCCTTGTGCACAGTTACAACGCCGGTGGCCTTACAATACAGGTTTTGAGTGGAGGTTGAGTACCTAGACGAGGTTGAGGAGGCAGAAGCAGTGGAGGAACTTCTACATACAGAGGAAGGATTGTCACACAACTCGTGGGGACGGCAAGACTTGGACAGCAGACCCTTCTCCATCTCTCAGCATAGTTACCCAGTGCCCAGTTAGCAACATGTAACACCCCTGTCCATGCTTACTGGTCCAACTATCTGTGTTGAAATGCATCCTGTCACACACAGAGTTTCTCAAGGAAGCGGTGATGTTGTGTGCGACATGCTGGTGTAGCGCGGGCATGCCTTTCTTTGAGAAGGAGTGGCTACTGGGCATCGGCTCTTGGGGCACTGCGATGGGCATAAGGTCTCAAAATTCCTCTGTTCAAAAGGTTGGAAAGGCAGCATTTCTGTAGCCAACAGTTTGCAGATGCTGAAAGTCAACCTCATAGGCATGTCATGCCCTTCTAAAATCATGTAAAACACAGCAAGGATACTCCAACCACAGTCTCCCTCATTTCCAATAATTGGGCCACACACACACACTCACCACTTGACTGTCATCAGTTGTCCCCCAGTTGCAATCTTAAAAAGATGCTTTGCATGAAGCACTCTCAAAAATACACCAGACTTTTTTGTCTCCCCTGGCTGACACAGGGGTAGAAAAGTCCTCTGTGATCCATGACTTGTTCATCTTGGTTCATTTTTTTTAAAAAAAGGGAACTCCAACCACAGTCTCCCTCGTTTCCAAAAATTGGCCCACACACACACCACTTGACTAGCATCAGTTGTCCCCCAGTTGCAATTTTTAAAAGAAGCTTTGCATGAAGCACTCTCAAAAATACACCAGACTTTCGCCTCCCCTGGATGACACAGGGCTAGAAAAGTCCTCTGTGATCCATAAATTCCTCATCTTGATGAACGTTAGTCTGTCCATATTGTCAGTGGACAGATGCGCTTATCTGTCATCACACCCCCAGCAGCACTGAAGACACGTTCCGAGAGAATGCTGGCTGCGGGACACGACAAGATCCCCGAGGTGTAAGTGGCGAGCTCAGGCAATTTATCCAGACTGGAAGCCTAAAATGAGCAAGGCTGAAGTTGCACAGTAATGGCATCAATGTTCACTTGCATATACTCATATATCTGTGTCTCCTCCTCTTTTTCCTCGTCCAACTGTTTTGTTTTTGCATGAGTATATGTCTTTGTCCCTTTCCCATGTGTTTGTGGTTTCTTGGGAGTTGTTATTCACCTTTTGGACACCTTTGAAGGTGTTTTCTATGTGTTTTTATGTGTTTGTGTTTGCCTCCCATTGTTTTCAATGGGTTCGAGAGGTTAATCGAACGGTATGTCGAACCAAACTCAAATGTGACCTCCGTTCAACGAACCGAACTCGAGCCTTTAGGGGGTGGGTCATCTTAGTTAAAAGTACCTATGAAGTGAACAGATGGATCAGATTGTTCTTTTCTTGAAGTATAATTGAGTAACTTTGTACGGGGAGTCCTTTTTGAACTTTTTTACAACAATTACTGTATCCGTGGTCCTGGAAGCGGCGCACGAGATCAGCCGACTGCATTTCAAAAGACAGGTCAGAGGAATAGATCCGCCTTGTCCTCAAGAATTGACCAGTTGGGATGGCGCGTACTGTTGCTTGTTTATGGACCAATGAAGCATGCAGCAGGGCATTGACCAATGTGGATTTCTGATGGACATTAGTATGAATAACAGAATTGGAATCCACCTCAATAATAATGTCAAGAAAGTCAATTCACCTGCTGCTATTCTTATAAGATTGATGATATAATTGTTAACATTTAGTTAGCCCATAAATGTCTCCAACTGCTTCACTGTGCCCTTCCACAAAAACAAAATATCATCTATATCTCTGAGCCAGCATTGCACATTGGAGCTAGCCACTGTGCCCCCATCACCAAATACCAACCTCTCCCACATACCGAGGAAGAGGTTGGCATACAAGGGGGCACAGACTGGCCCCATGGCTGTGCCGCGCTGCTCCAGATGGAAATGGTCTTTAAAGACAAAAAAATTGTGAGTCAGGGCAAAGCGGAGCAGTTCGAGAATCAGTTTGTTAAGTTTGCAACCCCAACCACTCATGTTGAGGAAAAAACGGACCGCCTCCAATCCGTCAGTATGAGACATACAGCAATAGAGGCTCTCCACATCTGCAGTTATGATAAGCATACCATCGTCCAAAAAGATGCCGTCAATCCTCTTAAGGACGTCTGTCGTGTCATGGACATACGAGGGCAAGGTTTCCACCAAGGGCTTAAGATGATAATCAATACATTTGCAAATTGGATCAAAAAAACCCTCGATGCCGGAAACGATAGGATGCCCCGGGAGATTGATAGCATCTTTATGGATGTTAGGTAAAAAATAAAACGTTGGTACCTTTGGAAACTTAGTGGAGAGCCCCTCCACCATTTTTTTGGTTATCATAGCGCTCTCATGCGCTGCATCCAGGATCTGCAGTAGTTTGCGAGAAAAAGTCTGAAAAGGATTATATGATCACCTCAAATAGGTACTTTTATCCCGCAGCTGTCTCATCACCTCTTTCTCATAACTTTCCACTGCCCAGATCACGACATTATCCCCCTTGTCCGCAGGTTTAATTACAATGTCCTTAAGTTCACTTAACTGTTTCAGCGCCAATCTGTTTGTGAGTTAGGTTCTCACTCTGTTTTTTAGCAGAATTTTTTTTAAATTCGTCTGTTACTAGTCGAGTAAAAACCTCGACAGCAGGACAGATGGACAAGGGGGGAAATTTGGTAGATCCAGGCAGTAGAGTTTTCGGAAACACACCTGTAGGGATACTGGCCTGTACCGGCAAGAGATCCTCCATGGTCTGCAACGCCTCACTTTCCGCCGGGCTGTCCATCCCCATGGCCTCCCTCTTATGGTGAAGTTTCTTCAAGATTAATTTGCGTGCAAATAAATGAGTAACCTTTAACGCTGAAAAATAATCAAAATTATTGGTGGGGGAAAAAGTTAGACCTTTAGATAATACCTCCAATTAGGCATCAGAAAAGGCATGCGAAGAAAGGTTAAGCACCTGTACTTTATTATTTCCATATTTATAGGAATGCTTCATAGATGTTTGTCTATTTCAGGCTGTCCTCACTCTAGCCTCAACCCTTTGTTCATCCTTGCATATCCCACACGATGCCCCAGAGGAGGAGTTGTCCGCAGACGTAAGGGAGGTCATGGAAACGAAATGTTCACTGGAAGTGCTCCTGACATGAGGGCCCGCACGTTGTTTAGAGTGCCATTTATATACCATAGAATTTGATCTCTGTTGAATTTTTTTAATTTATAGGCCGCCCTTAATATCTTTCTCTAATTTGGAAAGGTCACGTTCGATATCGGCGTCCATCTTGGCAAGGAATTCAGTTGAACACCTCCAGCTTGGACTCCATGGTGGTTAGTGATTCTGGTTGTGATCTCTCAACAGAGATAAAAATCCCCTAGAGCATGCCTGTGCAAAACCCTCCCACTTCTCATGGAATGTGGGATCATCTACTGGGAAGGTTGGGAAGATCTGCACACGCAACCCACGGGGGACCATTTCTCTGTCAATATACCTTGTGAGCAGTGCACGGTTACAACAAATTTTCAATCTCCTTCTCCTGAAGAAGCGTGCAACCCCTAGCGAAACGCGCATTGGTGGTCCTCTGATCATGTTTGGGGGGTTTTGATGGCCTAGGAGTTTTCCATAATACCACTTTTCTGCACATCCACTTTAGGTAAATACGGTTTCCTTGCTTGATATACGGCATATACACTGGTGCAGAATTATTAGGCAAGATGTATTTTAGAGGATTTTTATTATTATTGATCAAAAACTATATTCTCAATCAACCCAAAAGACGTATAAATATCAAAGCATAATATTTTTGGAAGTTGAAGTGATTTTTTTTAGATTTGGCTATCTTAAGAGGATATCTGTTTGTGCAGGTAACTACAGTTAGGTTCAGAAATATTTGGACAGTGACACAAGTTTTGTTATTTTAGCTGTTTACAAAAAGATGTTCAGAAATACAATTATATATATAATATGGGCTGAAAGTGCACACTCCCAGCTGCAATATGAGAGTTTTCACATCCAAATCGGAGAAAGGGTTTAGGAATCATAGCTCTGTAATGCATAGCCTCCTCTTTTTCAAGGGACCAAAAGTAATTGGACAAGAGACTCTAAGGGCTGCAATTAACTCTGAAGGCGTCTCCCTCGTTAACCTGTAATTAATGAAGTAGTTAAAAGGTCTGGGGTTGATTACAGGTGTGTGGTTTTGCATTTGGAAGCTGTTGCTGTGACCAGACAACATGCGGTCTAAGGAACTCTCAATTGAGGTGAAACAGAACATCCTGAGGCTGAAAAAAAAGAAAAAATCCATCAGAGAGATAGCAGACATGCTTGGAGTAGCAAAATCAACAGTCGGGTACATTCTGAGAAAAAAGGAATTGACTGGTGAGCTTGGGAGCTCAAAAAGGCCTGGGCGTCCACAGATGACAACAGTGGTGGATGATCGCTGCATACTTTCTTTGGTGAAGAAGAACCCGTTCACAACATCAACTGAAGTCCAGAACACTCTTAGTGAAGTAGGTGTATCTGTCTCTAAGTCAACAGTAAAGAGAAGACTCCATGAAAGTAAATACAAAGGGTTCACATCTAGATGCAAACCATTCATCAATTCCAAAAATAGACAGGCCAGAGTTAAATTTGCTGAAAAACACCTCATGAAGCCAGCTCAGTTCTGGAAAAGTATTCTATGGACAGATGAGACAAAGATCAACCTGTACCAGAATGATGGGAAGAAAAAAGTTTGGAGAAGAAAGGGAACGGCACATGATCCAAGGCACACCACATCCTCTGTAAAACATGGTGGAGGCAACGTGATGGCATGGGCATGCATGGCTTTCAATGACACTGGGTCACTTGTGTTTATTGATGACATAACAGCAGACAAGAGTAGCCGGATGAATTCTGAAGTGTACCGGGATATACTTTCAGCCCAGATTCAGCCAAATGCCGCAAAGTTGATCGGACGGCGCTTCATAGTACAGATGGACAATGACCCCAAGCATACAGCCAAAGCTACCCAGGAGTTCATGAGTGCAAAAAAGTGGAACATTCTGCAATGGCCAAGTCAATCACCAGATCTTAACCCAATTGAGCATGCATTTCACTTGCTCAAATCCAGACTTAAGACGGAAAGACCCACAAACAAGCAAGACCTGAAGGCTGCGGCTGTAAAGGCCTGGCAAAGCATTAAGAAGGAGGAAACCCAGCGTTTGGTGATGTCCATGGGTTCCAGACTTAAGGCAGTGATTGCCTCCAAAGGACTCGCAACAAAATATTGAAATTAAAAATATTTTGTTTGGGTTTGGTTTATTTGTCCAATTACTTTTGACCTCCTAAAATGTGGAGTGTTTGTAAAGAAATGTGTACAATTCCTACAATTTCTATCAGATATTTTTGTTCAAACCTTCAAATTAAACGTTACAATCTGCACTTGAATTCTGTTGTAGAGGTTTCATTTCAAATCCAATGTGGTGGCATGCAGAGCCCAACTCGCGAAAATTGTGTCACTGTCCAAATATTTCTGGACCTAACTGTATTACCGTGTAGAATTATTAGGCAACCTAATAAAAACCAAATATATTCCCATCTCACTTGTTTATTTTCACCAGGTAAACCAATATAACTGCATAAAATTTAGAAATAAACATTTCTGACATGCAAAAACAAAACCCCAAAAAATTAGTGAGCAATATAGCCACCTTTATAATGACACTCAACAGCCTACCATCCATAGATTCTGTCAGTTGCTTGATCTGTTTACGATCAATATTGCGTGCAGCAGCCACCACAGCCTCCCAGACACTGTTCCGAGAGGTGTACTGTTTTTCCTCCCTGTAGATCTCACATTTTATGAGGGACGACAGGTTCTCTATGGGGTTCAGATCAGGTGAACAAGGGGGCCATGTCATTATTTTTTCATCTTTTAGACCTTTACGGGCCAGCCACGCTGTGGAGTAGTTGGATGCATGTGATGGAGCATTGCCCTGCAAGAAAATCATGTTTTTCTTGAACGATACCAACTTCTTCCTGTACCACTGCTTGAATAAGTTGTCTTCCAGAAACTGGCAGTCGGTCTGGGAGTTGAGCTTCACTCTATCCTCAACCCAAAAAGGTCCCACAAGTTCATCTTTCATGATGCCAGCCCATACCAGTACCCCACCTCCACCTTGCTGGCGTCTGAGTCGGAGTGGAGCTCTCTGTCCATTACTGATCCAGCCTCTGGCCCATCCATCTGGCTCATTAAGATAGATCTCTTTTCATCAGTCCATAAAACCTTTGAAAAATTAGTCTTAAGATCTTTCTTGGCCCAGTCTTGACGTTTTATCTTATGCTTCTTGTGCAAAGGTGGTCTTTTTTCAGCCTTCCTTCCCTTGGCCATGTCCCTGAGTATGGAACACCCTGTGCTTTTTGATACTTCAGTAACGTTGCAGCTCTGAAATATGGCCAAACTGGTGACAAATGGCCTCTTGGCAGCTTCTTGCTTGATTTTCCTCAATTCATTTGCAGATATTTTGTGCCTTTTTTACCCAACACGCTTCTTGCAACCCTGTTGGCTATTTACCATGAAACGCTTAATTGTTCAGTGATCACGATCAAAAGTTTGGCAATTTCAAGACTGCTGCATCCCTCTGCAGGACATCTCACAAATTTGGACTTTTCAGAGCCTGTCAAATCTCTCTTCTGACCCATTTTACCAAAGCAAAAGAAGTTGCCTAATAATTAAGCACACCTTATAAAGGGTGTTGATGTCATTACACCACACCCCTCCTCATTATAGAGATGCACATCATCTGATTTACTTAATTGGTAGTTGGCTCTCAAGCCTATACAGCTTGGAGTAGGACAACATGTATAAAAAGTATTATGTGATCAAAATACTAATTTGCCTAATAATTCTGCACACAGTGTATGTCTCCATAACTTGTCCCCAGTATGACATCTGTAATATGGGACTTTTTCCCCTATACTTACTATATTGGTATTCTTCTCTCTTTTAAGGGTGCTTTACATGTTGCAACATCGCTAGCGATTGCTAGCGATGTCGAGCATTATAGCACCCGCCCCCGTTGTTCGTGCGACATTTGGTGCTCGCTGGTGTAGCGAACATTATCGCTACGGCAGCGTTACACGCACATACCTTGACCACAACATCGCTGTGACCGCCGAACAATCCCTCCCTCAAGGGGGAGGTGCGTTCGGCGTCATAGCGATGTCACTGCGGCATCACTGAGCGGCCGGCCAATAGAAGTGGAGGGGTGGAGATGAGCGGGACTTAACATCCCGCCCACCTCCTTCCTTCCGCATTGCCGGTGGACGTAGGTAAGGAGATGTTCGTCGCTCCTGCGGTGTCACACATAGCGATGTGTGATGCCACAGGAACAACGAACAACATTGTACCGGTGGCAGCAGCGATATTAAGGAAATGA
The DNA here is from genome assembly GCF_048569485.1 of Anomaloglossus baeobatrachus. Classification (NCBI taxonomy): domain Eukaryota; kingdom Metazoa; phylum Chordata; class Amphibia; order Anura; family Aromobatidae; genus Anomaloglossus; species Anomaloglossus baeobatrachus. The sequence goes on along the minus strand of NC_134353.1, from coordinate 341,293,845 downwards.
ACGTGTCAACGATCACCGTTTTTGAACGATTTTGTGATCGTTAATAGTCGCTCATTGCTGTTACTCGCTGCGATGTCGCTATTGGTGCCGGATGTGCGTCACTAACGACCCCGACGATATATCGGTAGCGATGTCGGAGCATGTAAAGTACCCTTTAGAGGGTTTTTGGGTCTTGTTGTTTGCTGTATTTATTTGATACACCATTACTTTGCATGTATATTGTATATCATACACCATTTGGAAACCTTTTTTCCTATCATTGGTCCATCAGTCCCCCCTTTCCACTCTCCTGTGGTTGTTTTTAGATTTTGTTATCTTACGTCTGTTTGTGAACTTCTAATAAAATTGTTTATTTTTTGCACAAATTACTCTTTATTTCTATAGAGCCTACATTTGGAGGGCCAAATCTCGTGAAGGGGGGTCGATTTTGAGTTTTATTATTCACAGGATTTTTAGTCTGGTGTTAAAGAATTTCACTCAAATCGGGTGAAAACTGTGGTTTTGTATTTAACGTGCTCCACACACAAATTTTCTGCTTTATATATAAAGACTAATTTATTTTTTTATTTAAATGATACACATTGTACTGAATCTTTCTTCATAAAACTATGTCAATCTGATCAGCTCCCATCAGCTCTAGAAGTTGAGGCCTGCAGATCGGGCTGCATTCTCATGGGGATCGGTTCCAATCTTTTGTGCTGACTTCTTGGCAGTTTCTAGCTCTTTTTCAGTAGGGTAAAGTTGTGATTAGAGACAGCAGCCTAGATCAAACTGTTATAATTATAAAATTAGATATAATGAAGGAAATGAAGAATGTATCATTAAGAACCTATCAGATTCTATGGTTTTCAGAGACCCTTTGGAAAGTAAAAGCAACAGAGGCCCTTTTCGTCTGTCTCTCCATCATGTATGGCTTGCATGAATTTCCTTACTATTTGACTGTTCATAGATACATGATATACATCTATAAAATATATATTTGCTGCTTCATATTCTTTAGTATGTGGATAATTCTAGTTCCATTATACATACCAATAAAACATGTTAAATCCAAACAGATGAAGTCGACTATTATCTGATCCTGAGTAACCAGTCATTTGGACCTTTTAGGCTATGTTCACACACTACATCTTTTGGTGAGTTTTTGAGGTCACAAAGATGCACCCAAATGTATGCATATCCTTCTCCCAGCAAAGTCTTTGTGATTTCTATTTTGCTGTCTACACAGTGCATCTCTTTTTGGCTGCATTGTTGAAGTCGCAGCCAAAATGCAGCATGTCAATTATTTTTGCGTTTTGTCCCTGCGTTTTGCAGAACTGGCAGATCCATCCCCCACTGACTCGGTGCCGGCAAGGGATTGATCCCTGGTATCTGGCCAGATGCCGATCCCCATATGAATTCTTTGGAGACCAGAATCCAGTCCAAAAGGGTAGGAGCAAGTGCTTCATGCATGCCAAATCACAGAGGCGGCGGTGACACTGCTCCAGCAGCCGATCATTCCCTTCTCGGGCCACTCATTAACTTCATTGACTGCTTCCCCCACACACTGGTGGCTGTGATTGGTTGCAATCACAGACCCTGATGGGTGGGTCTATATCGTACAGTAAAATAAAGAAGTGAATAAATAAATTGACGTAGGATCCCACATACTATGATACCAGCACAGATAAAACCTGACAGCTTGGGCTGGTATTCTCAGGCTGGGGTTATTGGGTACCCTCTAGCCTAAAAATATCTGCCAGCAGCCACCCGAAATTGTTGCATCCATTAGATGCGACTGTCCCAGTACTTTACCCCGGCTCTTCCCGATTGCCCTGGTGCCAAGGGAGGGAGTTAATGGCAGCCCACAGTTGCTACTAAGTCCTAGATTAGTGATAGCAGGCATCTATGAGACACCCCATCACTAATCTGTAAGGCAAAATAAATAAACACAAACACCGAAATAATGCTTTATTTGGAATAAAAGACAAAAAAGCCACCCTGTTTCACTACTTTATTAACCCCAAAACACCCCTGCAGGTCTGACGTAATCCACACAAGGTCCCATGATGCTTCCAGCACTGCTACATCTAAATCTCACAGCGAGCATCATAGAACATGACTGTCTGCTTTGAGATTCAGGACACAACTGAAGTGAACAGCGCGATCAGTGGTGACGTCAGTCAGGTTAGCCGTGGCCACAGCTGGAGTCCTCTACCTGTGACAGCAAATCACCCGAGTGACTGAAGTCAGCCACGCGATCAGCGGTGATGTGAGTCAGGTTAGCCATGACCACAGCTGGAGGACTGCAGCTGTGACAGCAAATCACCTTAGTGACGATCGCGCGGCTCACTTCAGTTGTGGCCTGACTGAAGTGGGGTCCCCTCTATTTTTCATAATCAGCTAAGGTACAGCAGACAGTTGAGGGTTGCAGCCTGCAGCTGCTGTCGTTCCTGTGCTGGATATGAAAAATTCAGGGGACCCCAAGTCAAATTAAAAAAACAGCTGCCCAAGCTAGCTATCGCTCTATTTATCGAGCTATTCTGTTATTTATTTCTATCTAGTCTATATGTTCTTTCTTTCTATCTATTCTATATGTTATTTCTAGCTACTGTATCTATTTATTCTTTCTATTTCTTCTATCTAGCTATCTATCTATTTTTTCTATCTATTCTAGCTATCTGTCAATTATCATATCCTATCATATATTGATTCTCCTTTAAAAAATGCATTAAGAAAACACCGCAATAATGCTGCAAAAATCCGGCAAAACATCATGCATTTTTTGGGCCACAGGAAAAAGATACATTCAAGATGCAATGAGAAAAAAGATGCAGTGTGTGAACATAGCCTTAAACATATTCTAAACCAGTTCTTGGCCTTGTGTCATTAACAACACATGGTTTCCATGCTGTTATTTGTTGAATACTCCTTTATTTGGTCCAGCTGCCTCTACTAATGACTACTACAAGACTAAAAAATAATGTTTAAAGGTAATTTACAAAGACATCTATCTAAATATAGTTTCTGTAAAATTACTCAACCAATAAGAAGAGGCCAAGCTGTTTTTTCGAATGAAATAGGATCACCTAAATTTAAAACATTGCATTCACTAGCTGAGTTTTTCCTTAATCGAAAATTTTGTATTCTTCACCTTGGACGCCCTGACAAAGACAAAGTATCTGCATCTTGAGAAATACCCTAAGCTACAAGGTTAGGCAGCAATGCTTCGTGTATACAGTGTCCTACAGAGGTGATACTAATGACTGTAATACATCAACGGAAAACGATATTGCAGCAACATAGGGCGATTCAGATCCCAGGAACAAAGGTTATTTATTTCTGTGCTTTTCAATAAGAGCTGCTAGGAGTGCTTTTCTAATAGCCCTAATGAGCCTCTCAAGACAATGTTGTAAGGCACTGCTTTTATTGGTAAAATTGTCCCTTTATTTCTTGTACAGTTAGAAAACATGGTGTAATATTATCTACAAAATGTACAAGTTACAATATATCCAGAGTGAATCGAATATAATAACACAGCCACTGGAGATAGACATAATTTCAAACTAGACTCAATCTGAAGGAAGGAAAAGTTTTTGAAAATGAATTTTCTACCAGTAAATTATACTGATTTTTATTTGATTTTTTTTCTACTAAGAACATTCAGGCAGTACAATCATAGATAATGAAACATCATTGAAGAGAAATGAGAATCATATAGGTTCATAAGGTTTTTGGAATAAAATTGAAAAACTCCTTTTTGCTTTTTCACTTTGGGAAAACAATTTAGGGTTCTCCTGTTCAGCCACTGAAAATGTTTGAGAGACCATAATTGGTTGGAATAATAATAATAATAATAATAATAATAATAATAATAATAATAATAATAATAAGTGATTATGTATATACTATAGTTCTAGCATATTCCACAGAACTGTACATGCTAGAGGGTATAATCAAAATAAGAGGAAAATATAAATTCTCCTATGCATAAGACCTAATATGGAAAAGGTGTTTTTAATGCAAAAAAACAACCAAGAAATTGCTACAATATTAGGAGTGGCTAAATTCACAGTTTGGTACTTCCTGAGAAAGAAAGCACTGGTGATCTCAACAATGCAAAAAGACAACAGTGCTGGATTATCATAGCAAAATTACCATGTTGAAGAGAAACCCCTTCACAACATCCAACCAATTGAACAACACTATCCAGAATATAGGCGTATTAATAACCAAATCTACCATAAAGAGAAGACTGCATGAAAGAAAATACAGAGGGTTTACTGCACAATGCAAGCCACTCATAAGCCTCAAGAATAAGAAGGCTAGATTGGACTTTGCTTTAATAAACCAGCACAGTTCTGGAAGAACATTCTTTGGACAGATGAAATCAAGATCAACCTCTACCAGACTGATGGAAAGAAACATGTATGGCGAAGGCATGATACAGCTCATAATCCAATGCATACCACATCCTCTGTAAAACACGGCGGAGACAGTATGATGGTCAGACATGCATGGCTGCCAGTGGCACTGGGTCCCTAGTGTTTATTGATGATGTGACTCAGGACTAAAGCAGCTGGATGAAATCTGGGGTTTTCAGAGACATACTGTGTGATCAAATCCAGCCAAATGCAGCCAATCTGATTGGTCAGTGTTTCATAATATGGATAGACAATGATCCAAAACTAGTGAAGAGCGAGTACTAAAAAGCTTGGGTGCTCGAGGCTCGGGCCGAGCATCCCAAGATACTCGTGTACTCGGCCTGAGCACCGAGCCCAATGTTATCCTATGGGAGACCCGAGTATTTTTGTGAAATGACCCCCGGCAGCATGTAGAAACCCTAAAAATGTCACAAAAGTCTCAGAAGAGTGCTCAAATGACATGGCAACAGCATGGGTAAGACCCCTTGAAGCATTTATCACTCAAAAGTCACAGCTGTGAACAATTTTGTCCGCGTTTTACGCCATTTTTACGGACTCACCAGAAAACCTTCAAAAATGACACCAAAATGAATTTTCATGGCGGAAATGTTAAGGGCACATACCCAATAGTGAGATAGAGCTAATGTATTTTACTTTTTGAGATTAATACATGAAAGATTTTACGTAAAACATTGTGTGGCACTCCGATGTCCCTGAGAAGAGACGTACATAAAGGCCTCTGAGTCTAATGTGCCCATTTTGAGGAAGTGAGTCTTTGTAGTAGTTTCCTTTGCCAGGGCAGTCCAGAATTGTGAGGTTCACCAATGCCCCTGCATACAGACGTGCATGAGGGCCTGTAAACCTGAAGTGCCCATTGTAAGGAAGTGGGTCTATTGTAGTATAGCCCTTAGGCAGGGCAGCCAAAAATTGGGAGGCTCCATGTTGTCCCTGGATAGAGACGTGCATGATGGCCTGTAAACCTGAAGTGCCCATTGTAAGGAAGTGGGTCTATTGTAGTATAGCCCTTAGGCAGGGCAGCCAAAAATTGGGAGGCTCCACGTTGTCCCTGGATAGAGACGTGCATGAGGGCCTGTAAACCTGAAGTGCCCATTGTAAGGAAGTGGGTCTATTGTAGTATAGCCCTTTGGCAGGGCAGCCAAAAATTGGGAGGCTCCACATTGTCCCTGGATAGAGATGTGCATGAGGGCCTGTAAACCTGAAGTGCCCATTGTAAGGAAGTGGGTCTATTGTAGTATAGCCCTTTGGCAGGGCAGCCAAAAATTGGGAGGCTCCACATTGTCCCTGGATAGAGATGTGCATGAGGGCCTGTAAACCTGAAGTGCCCATTGTAAGGAAGTGGGTCTATTGTAGTATAGCCCTTTGGCAGGGCAGCCAAAAATTGTGAGGCTCCACGTTGTCCCTGGATAGAGACGTGCATGAGGGCCTGTAAACCTGAAGTGCCCATTGTAAGGAAGTGGGTCTATTGTAGTATAGCCCTTTGGCAGGGCAGCCAAAAATTGGGAGGCTCCACATTGTCCCTGGATAGAGATGTGCATGAGGGCCTGTAAACCTAAAGTGCCCATTGTAAGGAAGTGGGTCTATTGTAGTATAGCCCTTAGGCAGGGCAGCCAAAAATTGGGAGGCTCCACATTGTCCCTGGATAGAGATGTGCATGAGGGCCTGTAAACCTGAAGTGCCCATTGTAAGGAAGTGGGTCTATTGTAGTATAGCCCTTTGGCAGGGCAGCCAAAAATTGGGAGGCTCCACATTGTCCCTGGATAGAGATGTGCATGAGGGCCTGTAAACCTGAAGTGCCCATTGTAAGGAAGTGGGTCTATTGTAGTATAGCCCTTTGGCAGGGCAGCCACAAATTGGGAGGCTCCACATTGTCCCTGGATAGAGATGTGCATGAGGGCCTGTAAACCTGAAGTGCCCATTGTAAGGAAGTGGGTCTATTGTAGTATAGCCTTTTGGCAGGGCAGCCAAAAATTGGGAGGCTCCACATTGTCCCTGGATAGAGATGTGCATGAGGGCCTGTAAACCTGAAGTGCCCATTGTAAGGAAGTGGGTCTATTGTAGTATAGCCCTTTGGCAGGGCAGCCAAAAATTGGGAGGCTCCACATTGTCCCTGGATAGAGATGTGCATGAGGGCCTGTAAACCTGAAGTGCCCATTGTAAGGAAGTGGGTCTATTGTAGTATAGCCCTTTGGCAGGGCAGCCACAAATTGGGAGGCTCCACATTGTCCCTGGATAGAGATGTGCATGAGGGCCTGTAAACCTGAAGTGCCCATTGTAAGGAAGTGGGTCTATTGTAGTATAGCCTTTTGGCAGGGCAGCCAAAAATTGGGAGGCTCCACATTGTCCCTGGATAGAGATGTGCATGAGGGCCTGTAAACCTGAAGTGCCCATTGTAAGGAAGTGGGTCTATTGTAGTATAGCCCTTTGGCAGGGCAGCCAAAAATTGGGAGGCTCCACGTTGTCCCTGGATAGAGACCTGTTAGGTTCTTAGTGCCTCCGTGCTTGCATTTAAAAACCGCTTGTGTGTGCCTGTTGGTGGCAGCTTTCCGCTGCACTTGTGTGCGTTTTGCAAAAACTTGGATATAACGCACAAGTCTAGTGAATACACATCAGCACAGCATTGCAAAATGCGCAAGGGCGTTGTCAACGAACAAGGAAGTGGACGTGATGGTGGTGCAGGCAGAGACCGAGGTCGTGTGCAAGCTCTAATTTCGCCACAACAAAGGGCCACATCTACTCGCTCGCACATCCTGTCCCAAATTCTTGGGGACCGCAGCAGTACACCGCTCTTGAACCAAGACCAGTGTCAACAGGTTGTTAGTTGGATAGCGGATAATGCTTCCAGTCAGATTGGCACCACCACAAACACTCTGTCTTCCACACGGTCAAGTGTCAGTAGCCGTAATACTGCACCGCACATTTCAGAACCTGATCCTCCTTCCTACCACCAGGCCGAGTACACGTCCACGGACATTACTGATCCCACACTTGGACACTCGGAACAGCTGTTCGTTCACGTTTCCATTCACACATTCTAGCCTCTCGCCAGCTCCTGTTGAAGTGGGCCATGACGAGATTGTATGTACAGATGCCCAAATATTTGAGCAGCCACATTCTCACGAAGTTGGCAACGTGTCTCAACAAGGGGTGGACGATGATGAGACACAATTGTCAGGAAGTCAGGAGGAGCAGGGTGCGGAAGAGGAAGACGACGTGGTGGATGATCCAGTAACTGACCCAACCTGGCAGGAGGATATGCAGAGCGAGGACAGCAGTGCACAGGGGGAGGGAGGCGTAGCATCCCAACAGGCAGTAAGAAGCAGGGTGGTGGCCCCAGGCAGACGTCAGGCAACTGTTCCCCGGAACAACACGACACAAGGTGCCTGTACAAATGTTAGGTCTTCCCGAGTCTGGCAGTTTTTTAAGTTGGCTCCAGATGATTCTAAAAAGGCCATTTACAACACCTGCCGTGCCAGCATCAGCAGGGGTACCAAAACTAGCAGCCTGACCACCACCAGCATGATCAGGCACATGTCAGCCAAGCACCCGACTTTGTGGGATGTACAACAGAGTCGAGGAGCAGTGCTTGCTGATGTCACTGCTACGTCTTCGCTTGTTGTGCATGCGAGCCAATCCCCTGTCCATGCTGCCCGCGAACAAGCCTCTTCCGGCCCTGCACCTGCAGTTGCCCACGCAGAAATAACACCATCATCAAGCACGTCCTTGTCCCAGCGCAGCGTTCAGTTATCCATTCAGCAAACCTTTGAACGCAGGCGCAAATACACTGCCAACGCCCCACATGCCACACTTCTAAATGCTAACATTTCGCGACTGCTTGCGCTGGAAATATTGCCTTTTAGGCTGGTTGAGACAGAAGCATTCCGTGACCTGATGGTGGCAGCTGTCCCACGTTACTCGGTCCCCAGCCGCCACTATTTCTCCCGGTGTGCCGTCCCCGCATTGCATAACCACGTGTCACAAAACATCACACGTGCCCTGAACAACGCTGTTTCAGCCAAAGTCCACCTAACCACAGACACGTGGACAAGTGCATGTGGGCAGGCCGCTACATCTCGTTGACGTCACACTGGGTTAATATTGTGGAAGCTGGGACATAGTCTGAGCGAGGGACGGAACACGTCCTTTACACACCAAGTTTTGCAGGCCCTACCTCAGTCAGGGTTTCACCCACACTCTACAGCTCCGGAATGTCATGCTCCTCAGCCTCCTCCTCCTCCTGCGCATTCTCATCCACTTTACCCTCCACACCAGTCCCAAGCTGGAAGTGTCGCGGGCGGAGGAGGGGACGCTGCGCTCTCCCACTGCTCGGGTCCGGCTGCCGCTGCTCTACGGCTGCTGCTGCTCGTTGGCTCGAGCGATGGCCGGATCCCGGGGACTCGAGCGGCGCTCATCGCCCGTGAGTGAAAAGGGGTCGTTTGGGTTTTGGGGATATTGTCCGTGATGCCACCCACGGTTGTGGTGATTGTGTGGACACCACCGCTGCTCTGGACGGGGATCCCGGGAGCCTGTGACAGGGAGCAGCTTTGTTGTTATTTCTCCCCTCCATGGGTAGGGGGGTTGGTTGTCCTGGGGCCCGTTGATGGGGTAGAGATGGATGACAGGCAGGTTGCGGGGCCTGATGAGGTGCAGGGTCGCAGGGGCAGCGCTGTGCCGCACGGCACGGAGGTACTCACTCAGCCCAATGATGATGACACAGTTCACGGTAAAACAAGTGGCTGGATGGACGGGTCCCTCGGACGGCTGCGGTTGTTCCTCCCTGCAGGTTAGTGATGACTGTCTCTCCCTGCACCTAAGTTCAGTGTTGGTAGTGATGGTTTCCCACCGGTAACCCGCTCCCCGACCTGGATATGGGCCGGAGGAGCCCCTTTTGCCCACAGGCGCTGGCCCTGGGAGACGGTTGCCCTTGGCGGTGGCGGTGTCTCCCCTTCACGGTTGGACGGTTGCCTTCTATCGGGACTTGGATGTTTGGAAACCCTGAGGTCCCCTTCACTAACGGATTTGGCAAATTCACGGCGACACCAAGCCTTGCCGGGATCCGAAAGGCCCCTGCCAATGGTGCTGGCTTCTCTTTGTATACCGGTCCGGTCACCACCCGTCCACGGTCCTTACGGCAGACTCCAATCGGCCTCCACTGCAGACGGTCACCACATCCTGCCAACCTTGCTGTCCTGTCCGGGCCACACACCCGGACCAACTTCAGGCTCTTTGCTGTCACTTTTCTCCTCTCTACTACTTTCCTCCTTCCACTTCCTTAGCTTAACTCTCACTGCCTGTGTTTTCCCTCCTCCTTGGTGGGTGGAGACCAACCGCCTGGCTCCACCCCCTGGTGTGGACAACAGCCCCTGGGGAAGGCAACAAGGATTTTGTGTTTTGACTATGATATGCCTGCAGGGAGTGTGGGGTGTGTAAGTGTTGTGCTCTGTGGCCCCTGGCTTGTCCAGGGCGACACAGAAGCACTGCAGCACTGCCTCGGCGAAGCGGCAACAGGCTGTTCTGAAGCTAATCTGCATAGGTGACAAACCCCACAATGCAGAAGAGGTGTGGACAGCTCTGAAACAGCAGGCAGATCACTGGCTCACACCTCTGAACCTAAAGCCAGGAAAGGTTGTGTGTGACAATGGCCGGAACCTGGTGGCGGCTTTGAGGCGAGGCCAGCTGACACATGTTCCATGCGTGGCCCATGTGCTCAACCTCGTGGTTCAGCGGTTTCTAAAGTCATACCCAGAGCTGTCTGATCTGCTGGTAAACGTTCGCCGCCTGTCTGCACATTTTCGAAAATCACCTACTGCTTCAGCCGGCCTTGCCGGCTTTCAGCGCCATTTGCATCTTCCGGCTCACAGACTGGTGTGTGATGTCCCCACGCGTTGGAATTCAACTCTGCACATGTTGGTCAGGATATGTGAGCAGAAGAGGGCAGTTGTTGAGTACCTGCATCACCTAAGCCGTCGGGAAATGGGTCAAACTCCACACATAACACCTGAGGAGTGGAGATGGATGTCCGACCTATGTACCATCCTCCAAAACTTTGAGGACTCCACCAAGATGGTGAGCGGTGATGACGACATTATTAGCGTCACCATACCGCTTCTCTGCCTTCTAAAATGGTCTCTGCTCAAAAAACAACCATGATGCATTGCAGGCGGAGCGCGATGAGTTAGAGCAAGAAACAGTAGTGGGTGTGGGTGATAACACACAGCCCAGCCTCGTCTCATCACAATGTGCAGTGGAGGACTATGACGAGGAGGAGGATGAAGATGTCGCGGGCGGGGAGGAGGGTGTCGGCACACTACGCTCACCCCCTTCTGCTCGGGTCCGGCGGCCGCTGCTCAGTGGTGGCTCGAGCTGTAGGCCGGATCCCGGGGGTTTCTCGAGCGACACTCCTCGCCCGTGAGTGAAAGGGGGTTGTTGGGTGTGGGGATGATTATTGTCCGTGACGCCACCCACGGTTGTGGTGATTTTACCACCGCTGCTCAATACGGGGATCCCGGGGATGGTGATGTGGAGCAGCCAGGTGTTGTGTTGCCCCTCCGTGGGCAGGGGTTGGTGATCCCGGGGCCCGGTGAAGGTTTGTGAGGTGCGGGGCCTGGTGGGCGCAGGGACGCGGGGGCAGCGTTGTGCCTTGCGGCACTGTGGTACTCACTCAGCCTGAGACGTGGACACAGTTTTACGGTAAACAAAACGGCTGGTAGGACGGTCCCACAGACGGCTGCACCTGCACTCCCGGTAGGTGACGGTGATGTCCCTCTTCCTTGCACCTATGGTTGACTTGTGGTAGCGGTGGATTCCCTCCGGTTACCCGCTCCCCGGCTTCAATCTGGGCCGGAGGAGCCCTACACTTTGCCCGCAGGCGCTGGCCCTGAGAAACTGGTGCCGTGGCGGTGGTGGTGTCTCTCCGATTCGGGTTGGGCTGTTGCCTTCAATCGGGACTTGGTTGTTGGGGGATCTACGTCCCCTTCACTGACGGATTCGGCAAATTTGGCGACTCCTAGCCTTGCCGGGGTCCGAGAGGCCCCTGCCCTGGTGCTGACTGTCCTTCGGAACACTGCTCCAGACCACCGGGCACACAGCCAACGGGGTCCTTCCAGGAACTTCCAAACGGTCCCCCTCCAGACAGTCACCGCCGTCGCTGACCTTGCTGATCTGGCCCTCAGGCTTTCTTTCTTTACTGTCACTTCACTTGCTTTCCTCCTTTACCACTTTTCTACTTTCACTTTCTTAGCTCGCTCCTCCACTAGCTCCTCACTCCTGCTCCTCCCTGAGCTATCTCGCTATCTGTTATCTGCCTGGTTCTTCCCGCCTCCAGAGCTGTGACCTCCTCGGTGGGCGGAGCCAATTGCCTGGCCCACCCCCTGGTGTGAATCATCAGCCTCTGGAGGAAGGCAACAAGGATTTGTAGTTTAGCTGTGATGTGCCTACCTGGGGTGTGGGGTGTGGTGGTGTTGTGACCTGTGACCCCTGGCTTGCCCAGGGCGTCACATACCCCCTTAGCAAAATGCAGACCGTCCGCGGGCTGCCGTCCTACACCGGTTTTATTTTTCTGAAAAAGTTAACATTTGAAATTAACATATTTACATTTTTAATAATAACTCTTCCCAAGACGCGAGGCACATTTCTTTTAACGTTGCAAACGGTTTACGGTTACGGTTTCCGCTCTCTCCCACCCAAGTAACCTGGCCCTGATGCTGCCCCTAAAGCCCAGGCAGCACCCCTTGACCCACAGTCCAGCACACGGTACCCGAGCGGGATCTGTCCTTGCCCTCCAGAGGGTAGCCACCGGTTCCTTTGGTGGCTGGGCCCTAGCCTGCTCTGCTCAGGGCCCTCCCTCCAACCTGCCTCTCCGGAGGCGGCATTGCGGAAAACGGTAACGGTAAACAACATATTTACAAGCCACTTAACGTTTGTGGTGCCCTGCAAGTTCACGGGCTTGTCCATAAGGAGTCCCTTATGCAACTTTTAAACGGTCCCCTCAGGGACAACGGTGCCGGCTCCGGCCGGTTCAATCACTACAGACAATCAGGTAACTTCTTCTTGGATCAATTATTTTTCATTTTCAACTTTTAAACAACAAACAAAGTGGTGGTCCCAACGGGGACTGGACAACGGTGCTCCGCTGCCCTACTGGGTATTTTCGTCCTCCTCACCCGGCTCGGGGTGGAAGGACACGGGCACCAGCCCCTCCAGTGCATAGCAAGCACGGCGTGGAAGGACCGCCCGATACCCGTTGCCCCCGGTTCGGGGAACATAGGTGGCCTCCATGCCAGGCAGGGCGACGACCCCCTCCTCTTCTTCTGACACAGGCTCAGTGTCAGGCCCGGAGTCGCTATCTTCTGCCCCCGCCGCAGTCACAGAGGGAGGCACACCCGATGGGCCAGGTGTGGTGCAGAACGCGAGTGAGCAGGACGGAGGTAACACAGGAGCCAGGGGCAGACGGGGTCCCTCAGCCGCAGCGACCGGTCCCTCGGGGACACAGGGGCGTGGGTCATTCTCCAGCTCCTCCATCACAGCCTCCACTCCCTACACTCGCGCCACAGCAACTAGGGCCTCCACCTCCGCGGACCACTGCTCCATCAGGACGCCGATCTGACTCCGATAGCGACGGCAGATCTCCGCCGCCCGGGCCCTCAGCCATGCCGCTGTTCCGGACACCAGCTCGGTAGTCTCTGCAGAACTAGGTGGGGCGGACATTCCCTGCTAGGGTCAATGGACCGGGGGGGTCCCAGTGTGTTTGTTGCACCGCCACACTTACATGCGTCCAGCCGCCATCGCGTCCCCCTTAGCTCTTTCCGGCCCCTCCTCTCTCGGAGCGGGGTTCTGACCTTCGCGCCTCTACTGCTCGAGAACACGCTCGAGCGGGAACTTTTCGCGCCAAAGATGGCGGCTTCTGAAATTTTTCTGCCGGATGCCTCCGGCGGTAACAAGGCGCACCTCTACCAGACGGCAGAGCGGTAAGATCCTGTTCGTGACGCCAAGTTGTCGCGGGCGGGGAGGAGGGTGTCGGCACACTACGCTCACCCCCTTCTGCTCGGGTCCGGCGGCCGCTGCTCCGTGGTGGCTCGAGCTGTAGGCCGGATCCCGGGGGTTTCTCGAGCGACACTCCTCGCCTGTGAGTGAAAGGGGGTTGTTGGGTGTGGGGATGATTATTGTCCGTGACGCCACCCACGGTTGTGGTGATTTCACCACCGCTGCTCAATACGGGGATCCCGGGGATGGTGATGTGGAGCAGCCAGGTGTTGTGTTGCCCCTCCGTGGGCAGGGGTTGGTGATCCCGGGGCCCGGTGAAGGTTTGTGAGGTGCGGGGCCTGGTGGGCGCAGGGACACGGGGGCAGCGTTGTGCCTTGCGGCACTGTGGTACTCACTCAGCCTGAGACGTGGACACAGTTTTACGGTAAACCAAACGGCTGGTAGGACGGTCCCACAGACGGCTGCACCTGCACTCCCGGTAGGTGACGGTGATGTCCCTCTTCCTTGCACCTATGGTTGACTTGTGGTAGCGGTGGATTCTCTCCAGTTACCCGCTCCCCGGCTTCAATCTGGGCCGGAGGAGCCCTACACTTTGCCCGCAGGCGCTGGCCCTGAGAAACTGGTGCCGTGGCGGTGGCGGTGTCTCTCCGATTCGGGTTGGGCAGTTGCCTTCAATCGGGACTTGGTTGTTGGGGGATCTACGTCCCCTTCACTGACGGATTCGGCAAATTTGGCGACTCCTAGCCTTGCCGGGGTCCGAGAGGCCCCTGCCCTGGTGCTGACTGTCCTTCGGAACACTGCTCCAGACCACCGGGCACACAGCCAACGGGGTCCTTCCAGGAACTTCCAAACGGTCCCCCTCCAGACAGTCACCGCCGTCGCTGACCTTGCTGATCTGGCCCTCCACAAAGCTGGACCCTTCAGGCTTTCTTTCTTTACTGTCACTTCACTTGCTTTCCTCCTTTACCACTTTTCTACTTTCACTTTCTTAGCTCGCTCCTCCACTAGCTCCTCACTCCTGCTCCTCCCTGAGCTATCTGCTATCTGCCTGGTTCTTCCCGCCTCCAGAGCTGTGACCTCCTCGGTGGGCGGAGCCAACCACCTGGCCCACCCCCTGGTGTGAATCATCAGCCTCTGGAGGAAGGCAACAAGGATTTGTAGTTTAGCTGTGATGTGCCTACCTGGGGTGTGGGGTGTGGTGGTGTTGTGACCTGTGACCCCTGGCTTGCCCAGGGCGTCACAAAGACATGGAGCAACTCTCTGGCCAAATTGAGGATATGACATGCAGTCATATCCTCGGTTCAGCGTGGCTGGCCAGAGGACAGGGTAGATGATGAGGAGGAGGAGGAGGAGGAGGAGGAGGACAGTATGTTCAGTCATCTTGTTGGTCAGGATACTGAAGTGATGGCTGTTAAGAGTCTGGCACACATGGCTGACTTTATGGTAAGCTGGCTGTCTCGTGACCCTCGCGTTAAGAACATCTTGGCCGACAATCATTACTGGTTGGTAACTCTGTTAGACCCACGCTAAAAGGAGAACTTTATGTCTCTTATTCCCGAGGCGGAGAGGTCAGGCAAAATGCAGCAGTTCCAGAAGGCCATAGTCACGGAAGTAGGCAAAGCATTCCCCTCACAAAACGCTAGCGGCATAGGTCAGGAATCAGTGGACAACCAAGGCGTACAGCCGAGAGGGGCACAAGTCCAATCCGCCAGAGGTAGGGGAACAGTCTTTAAGATGTGGGACAGTTTTCTCAGCCCCTCACATGCCACAGCCCCTGAGGTGCGGGGTAGTGCCACAAGAAATCCTAAGTTTGCCCAGATGCTCAAGGAGTACCTTGCAGATCAAACAACTGTACTCCGACATTCCTCTGTGCCTTACAATTAATGGGTATCCAAGCTGAACACGTGGCATGAATTGGCTCTCTATGCCTTGGAAGTCCTGGCCTGCCCTGCCGCTAGCGTTTTGTCAGAGCGTGTTTTTAGTGCCGCAGGTGGAATCATTACAGATAAACGCACCCGCCTGTCAACTGTAAATGCTGACAGGCTGACTCTGATCAAGATGAACAAGGGTTGGATTGGGCCAGACTTCACCACACCACCAGCAAATGACAGCGGAATTTAAAGTTTGTAACGGGAATTTGCCATGTACCTCCACTCACCCATGGTAACACACTTCTGGACTTTGGCTAATCGCTGGACTGCTCCTCCTTCTCCTCATGCGCCATCATGATGACCGTTACAATAGTTAGGCCGTTGTTTCAGGTATACCCCCAGTGGTAAATTTTTTCGCCCATTCTTTCAGAATGGGCATTACAACGACAGGAGACCCGCTCCTTTGCAATGGGAACAATGTTTTGAGGCCCTCATGCACATCTCTATCCAGGGACAATATGGAGCCTGATGCTGCCACCGACAGGCACACACGTGCGGTTTTTAAATGCAAGCACGGACGCAATAAGAACCTAACAGGTTTTTAGGAGCGACAATTACTGAGAAGTCTGACACTATCAGACACTGCTGACTGACGTGTATTATACACTACACTTGTGCGTTATATAATAGTTTGTGAAAAACGCACACAAGTGCACCTGTACGCTGCCACCGACAGGCACACACGTGCGGTTTTTAAATGCAAGCACGGACGCAATAAGAACCTAACAGGTTTTTAGGAGCGACAATTACTGAGAAGTCTGACACTATCAGACACTGCTGACTGACGTGTATTATTCACTAGACTTGTGCGTTATATAATAGTTTGTGCAAAACGTGCACCTGTACGCTGCCACCGACAGGCACACACGTGCGGTTTTTAAATGCAAGCACGGACGCAATAAGAACCTAACAGGTTTTTAGGAGCGACAATTACTGAGAAGTCTGACACTATCAGACACTGCTGACTGACGTGTATTATTCACTAGACTTGTGCGTTATATAATAGTTTGTGCAAAACGTGCACCTGTACGCTGCCACCGACAGGCACACACGTGCGGTTTTTAAATGCAAGCACGGACGCAATAAGAACCTAACAGGTTTTTAGGAGCGACAATTACTGAGAAGTCTGACACTATCAGACACTGCTGACTGACGTGTATTATACACTACACTTGTGTGCGTTTTTCACAAACTATTATATAACGCACAAGTGCACCTGTACGCTGCCACCGACAGGCACACACGTGCGGTTTTTAAATGCAAGCACGGACGCAATAAGAACCTAACAGGTTTTTAGGAGCGACAATTACTGAGAAGTCTGACACTATCAGACACTGCTGACTGACGTGTATTATACACTAGATTTGTGCGTTATATAATAGTTTGTGCAAAACGTGCACCTGTACGCTGCCACCGACAGGCACACACGTGCGGTTTTTAAATGCAAGCACGGACGCAATAAGAACCTAACAGGTTTTTAGGAGCGACAATTACTGAGAAGTCTGACACTATCAGCCACTGCTGACTGACGTGTATTATACACTACACTTGTGCGTTATATAATAGTTTGTGAAAAACGGCACACAAGTGCACCTGTACGCTGCCACCGACAGGCACACACGTGCGGTTTTTAAATGCAAGCACGGACGCACTAAGAACCTAACAGGTTTTTAGGAGCGACAATTACTGAGAAGTCTGACACTATCAGCCACTGCTGACTGATGTGTATTATTCACTAGACTTGTGCGTTATATAATAGTTTGTGCAAAACGTGCACCTGTACGCTGCCACAGACAGGCACACACGTGCGGTTTTTAAATGCAAGCACGGACGCACTAAGAACCTAACAGGTTTTTAGGAGCGACAATTACTGAGAAGTCTGACACTATCAGCCACTGCTGACTGACGTGTATTATTCACTAGACTTGTGCGTTATATAATAGTTTGTGCAAAACGTGCACCTGTACGCTGCCACCGACAGGCACACACGTGCGGTTTTTAAATGCAAGCACGGACGCACTAAGAACCTAACAGGTTTTTAGGAGCGACAATTACTGAGACGTCTGACACTATCAGACACTGCTGACTGACATGTATTATTCACTAGACTTGTGCGTTATATAATAGTTTGTGCAAAACGTGCACCTGTACGCTGCCACCGACAGGCACACACGTGTGGTTTTTAAATGCAAGCACGGACGCAATAAGAACCTAACAGGTTTTTAGGAGCGACAATTACTGAGAAATCTGACACTATCAGACACTGCTGACTGACGTGTATTATTCACTAGACTTGTGCGTTATATAATAGTTTGTGCAAAACGTGCACCTGTACGCTGCCACCGACAGGCACACACGTGCGGTTTTTAAATGCAAGCACGGACGCACTAAGAACCTAACAGGTTTTTAGGAGCGACAATTACTGAGAAGTCTGACACTATCTGGACTGTTTTAGACTGTGTACACCAGCCCCAGATATGATGAAGGCTGGTATACGGTCACCACTAGGAATGGCTATATGCCCTGCCTGCCTGCCTGCCTGTATACTGCTACAATAGTCCTGACAAGGACTCTTCTGGTCACTAGCCTGTATTCTGACCTGGCTATACCCTGCCTGTATATAGCAACAATAGTCCTGAGAAGGACTCTGCTACTGTACTCCGACCTGGCTATTCCCTGCCTGCCTGTATACAACTTATTGTATGTCCTGAGAAGGACTTCTGGTCACATTGTTTGCAGCCCTGCTCCGGAACTAACTGTAAAGGGCCGCAAACCTTTCCCTGAAGCAGCAACACTCTCCCTGCACTGACTGTTTGGATGGCTGTGAGCAGAGCACAGCGCGCCCGCCGGTATAAAGGCTCGGTCATGCTGTGCGGGCCGGCCAATCACTGCAATTCCACAACTAACAGGGCTGTGGCATTGCAGTGGTCTGCCAGCCAATCCCTGCATGAGGGCTGGCTCTCAAAAGAGCGCCAACATGCAGGGATGAAGACCACGAGTACAGCACGAGTATCGCGAGATTACTCGGTCCCCGCCGAGTAGCCCGAGTACAGTGATACTCGTGCGAGTACCGAGTAGTAACAAGCATGCTCGCTCATCACTATCCAAAACATAAAGGCAAAGCAACCCAGGAGCTTATTAAAGCTCATAAGTGATATATACAGTTAGGTCCAGAAATATTTGGACAGTGACACAAGTTTTGTTATTTTAGCTGTTTACAAAAACATGTTCAGAAATACAATTATATATATAATATGGGCTGAAAGTGCACACTCCCAGCTGCAATATGAGAGTTTTCACATCCAAATCGGAGAAAGGGTTTAGGAATCATAGCTCTGTAATGCATAGCCTCCTCTTTTTCAAGGGACCAAAAGTAATTGGACAAGGGACTCTAAGGGCTGCAATTAACTCTGAAGGCGTCTCCTTCGTTAACCTGTAATCAATGAAGTAGTTAAAAGGTCTGGGGTTGATTACAGGTGTGTGGTTTTGCATTTGGAAGCTGTTGCTGTGAACAGACAACATGCGGTCTAAGGAACTCTCAATTGAGGTGAAGCAGAACATCCTGAGGCTGAAAAAAAAGAAAAAATCCATCAGAGAGATAGCAGACATGCTTGGAGTAGCAAAATCAACAGTCGGGTACATTCTGAGAAAAAAGGAATTGGCTGGTGAGCTTGGGAACTCAAAAAGGCCTGGGCGTCCACGGATGACAACAGTGGTGGATGATCGCCGCATACTTTCTTTGGTGAAGAAGAACCCGTTCACAACATCAACTGAAGTCCAGAACACTCTCAGTGAAGTAGGTGTATCTGTCTCTAAGTCAACAGTAAAGAGAAGACTCCATGAAACTAAATACAAAGGGTTCACATCTAGATGCAAACCATTCATCAATTCCAAAAATAGACAGGCCAGAGTTAAATTTCCTGAAAAACACCTCATGAAGCCAGCTCAGTTCTGGAAAAGTATTCTATGGACAGATGAGACAAAGATCAACCTGTACCAGAATGATGGGAAGAGAAAAGTTTGGAGAAGAAAGGGAACGGCACATGATCCAAGGCACACCACATCCTCTGTAAAACATGGTGGAGGCAACGTGATGGCATGGGCATGCATGGCTTTCAATGGCACTGGGTCACTTGTGTTTATTGATGACATAACAGCAGACAAGAGTAGCCGGATGAATTCTGAAGTGTACCGGGATATACTTTCAGCCCAGATTCAGCCAAATGCCGCAAAGTTGATCGGACGGTGCTTCATAGTACAGATGGACAATGACCCCAAGCATACAGCCAAAGCTACCCAGGAGTTCATGAGTGCAAAAAAGTGGAACATTCTGCAATGGCCAAGTCAATCACCAGATCTTAACCCAATTGAGCATGCATTTCACTTGCTCAAATCCAGACTTAAGACGGAAAGACCCACAAACAAGCAAGACCTGAAGGCTGCGGCTGTAAAGGCCTGGAAAAGCATTAAGAAGGAGGAAACCCAGCGTTTGGTGATGTCCATGGGTTCCAGACTTAAGGCAGTGATTGCCTCCAAAGGATTCGCAACAAAATATTGAAAATAAAAATATTTTTTTTGGGTTTGGTTTATTTGTCCAATTACTTTTGACCTCCTAAAATGTGGAGTGTTTGTAAAGAAATGTGTACAATTCCTACAATTTCTATCAGATATTTTTGTTCAAACCTTCAAATTAAACGTTACAATCTGCACTTGAATTCTGTTGTAGAGGTTTCACTTCAAATCCAATGTGGTGGCATGCAGAGCCCAACTCGCGAAAATTGTGTCACTGTCCAAATATTTCTGGACCTAACTGTAATTGAATGGTCAAGTCAGTCACCTGATCTCAACCCATTAGAGCCGCATTTCACTTGTTAAAGACTAAACTTCAGACAAAAAGGCCCACAAACAAACAGCA
The DNA here is from genome assembly GCF_048569485.1 of Anomaloglossus baeobatrachus. Taxonomy (NCBI): domain Eukaryota; kingdom Metazoa; phylum Chordata; class Amphibia; order Anura; family Aromobatidae; genus Anomaloglossus; species Anomaloglossus baeobatrachus. The sequence continues at coordinate 341,273,596 of NC_134353.1, read as the reverse complement.
ACTGAAAACCGCTGCAGTAAAGTCTGACAGAGCATTAAAAAGGAGGAAACCCAGCGTCTGGTGATGTCCATGAGTTCAAGACTTCAGGCAGTCATTGCCAACACAGGGTTTTTAACCAAGAATTGGAAATTAGCATTTTATTTCGAATATTTAAATTCTCGAATTACTTTTGAGCCTCTGTAATCATGAATGATGGGATTGAGTTTAAAAAATTATTTAGTTCCTCAAATTTTTATGCAATAATTTTGTTCAACCCACTGAATTAAAGCTGAAAGTCTGAACTTCAACTTCATCTGAAATGTTTTATTCAAAATCCATTGTAGTATTAACAAAAATGTGAAAAATGTTGTCTCTGTCCTAATATAACATTTACGGAGCTCTCCTGTATCCCTTTGTTTGTGTTTCGCATAGTTTAAGCAGCATCTGTTCAAACTTGCTATATTTGGAGATGCAGGTTTTTTTTGTTTTATTTTGCAGTACATATTGGAGGTGTAGGCTGCCTCCTATTCTGACTGTACTTTACACTCATCAGCCACAGGGTGGGTTTAATTAGTGCCAGATCTTATCTGTCCATATGTTTGTAGACTTTTAATTCAGCAGAGGCATGACATTAGGATAGAGTCCCATTAACCCCTTAATGTCTGTGGGCAGTAAAATTATGTCCCAGCGGTTATAGTGTTAATCCCACCTGGCTGCGGCAGGCAGCTGGGGGGGATCCGCGCGCATGTCAGCTGATTTATACAGCTGACATGTGTGCCTAGCAGGCACGAGAAGATCCGCAATCTGCCTGGTTCACTCACCCCCCAAAGCCGGAAGTTATGTGACATGATCACATGGATCTGATAGTTGTCATTGTTGCACAGGGTCATGTGATGACTCCTGTAGCTCATATGACTCACTTCCTGCTTCAGCCGGCCGAGAGCTGTGTGAGAGAGGAGATGAGCAGATCTGCTGTTCACAGCTGTGTAGCTGTGATCACCAGATATGGAAGAGCGATCAGACTGCTGATCCTTATAGGCCCCTAGGAGTACTAGTAAAATAACAAAAAAAGGTTTGAAAAAAATACAAAAAAAACCCCAAAAAATAACTTAAAACTTCAAATCACTCCCCATTACGGGGGGGCTGGCAGATTAGGAGAAAGGTAGCAAATCTCCCAATCACCAGTCCAGGTCCACTTTGCAGTGATGGTAAACTGCTGTTGGCAACCCAAAGGTCAGGTGGATAATACAGAGCTAGGTGTCTCCGAAATAATATAAGCCTGACCCAAGTTAAAAGTCACTTGGACCAGGACTATTGTGAACCCTGTTAATGCCACAGGGCCCACACACCAAAACCAGGACCTCTCCTGTTAACACCACAGGGAGTCCTGGGGTAGCTGTCCGTACTCGTACAGGACAGTAGGCGCAGTAGGTGCAGCCCAGTTCACAGGACTGCTATCGCAAGACTGGAATGGTAGGAGGGGAAGTGGGATGAGTAGCCCTACCGTGCCTCTCCACGAATCTTGGCGCGACGGGCACCTGACGCCTAACTCTACTTAGAGCTTCCAGTACAGTGGCTCTAGGGCTGCAATGGCTGCCAATGCTCTCTGAGCAAACATGTGTGATGACCTTTTTAATACCTAAGGTACACCCCAAACTTCATGTCACACAAGATGGCACCGACTGGAACCAATGGCGGAGTGCCACATCATCAGTGACGTCACCAGTGGCCTATCCAGACCCGCCACATCACTGATGACACCATCACAGCACCACCCCAAACACCATACCAGTCATCATCAGAAGACCAATGATGGGGTGCCAGGTCATAGGGGCGGGCTTCCACGAGCCAGTACGGAGTGGCCACATCATCAGGGCACCTGACGCTATCCAGCCTATCAGGCCCTGCCACATCACGGACATGCCCAGTGAAGTCCTCACTGGACTTAGCCTCAGATACTGCACTGGTGAGCATACTCAATAGCCCAAGGAATGGGGCTAACATGTGGTGCATGCTCAGTTGGAACAACACAGGAGTTAGACACAGCACGAAGGCCAAGTACCTGGGCAAAGAGGCTTTTTGCACTGTGTGTGAGCATGCTCAGTAGCCTAAACTAAGGACCGAGCCTCAGGAATGGAACTAGCAGGCTGAGCATGCTCACTGAGCGAAACACTGGACATAGGCTCTGGCTGGGGTAAATCGGCACACACATGTGCACTAGCCACCTCTCCACACTTAGGTATGGAGAAATAAGCAGCCAGCTGGACAACATGAGGCACAGCCAAAAATGGAAGCCGACGTCTGGGCGTAACAGGAACTGCAGCAGGCTGCTTGCGGCTACGGTGGTACCGATTTGTAATTTCTATTGCCAAGAACTGCAATTCAGTTAGTCTTCAACAAAAAAACAGACAATACAATGTTATTCTTGAAATACTCATTCAGTCAATAGAAGATGGCCAATGGTTCAAAAGAGCATTTAAAAATGTTGAGAACTATTGTGAATATTAACTAAAAATAAGATAAAATTGTGAAATGCTAAGGGCAGATACATTGCAAAGCTGCCTCATTTATTAGGATGTCGTTCTTCCTAGCGGCTTGCTACACTCATCAATCATTTAATGACTTTACTCCCACAAGACATCATACAGAGTGTAAACCAGCAGGATATCACATCTTCCAAATCATAATCAATTATCCAGAAAGTTAGCAATAGTCATTTCCGTGATTTCTCTAATAGCATTACCTTAAGCTTGCTGTATAATTAAACAAAAATGCAAGCGTGATTCCAGGACCAAATAGCGAGATTGTAATGGAAACAGCTATACATGGAGGTGTCCCCAGTATTATCTCCGTGACAGATGCCAAATGTTTTGGACATGTAATTGTGTTTAACAGTTCTACCAACAATTTTCTCTACAAATACTATAAAATAGCTATCAAAACTGTCAGAGGGGGTGGCTACTCCTGGCTCAATTACACGATGAGGCCATCTGGATCCAAACGCTGATAAATTTAAAATCTATGGTAGAGTAGTGATGCTCGGGCTAACTGCTTTACCATTCTCCCTATTGCTGGCCACAAGTCACGGGGGCAAACACAGAATGTTGCATACTAGTGCAGGGGGAGGCAAAGGAAAAGAGCCATTCACCCAACGACTGTCATCCTACTGCTCATATGCAATTTTTCTTCAGACAGCATTGTTAGAACTGAAAGAGAAAGTGCACATTTCACTGCAAACATGCCACAACCAGGTGCTCCACTCAAGATTTCAGGCAGAAGAGTAAAAAAAAAAATAACTGAAAAGCTGTCCTAGAGCCAAGGACAACCTGTGCAAAGCTACAGAAATACATGTTGATCTAGATGGACCTACGTCTTTTTAAACCTATGTAACTATGTAATCTCCATTGCCAGTATGCACACTCACCGCACAAGACCGCATTGCTGAACAAAAAGTGCATGTAAAGTGTGAGGTAAATCCGGAGATATGACGATAAATCATGATATTCAAGTTATGTCAGGAAGCCCTCTCCTGGTGTCACCCCCCCTTTCCTTCACACAACTCCTTCAATCAGAAAATTTACCACAGGGATAAACGGTTTGTTTAGCAGATAGGTGTCAAAGGAACTGGTCTGTGTTCCACTTACACCTCCAACAGCCATCTCCTCTGATATGGAGATTAGATGACTTGGGAACAATGGACGCAGGATGACCCCCTGCCGTCACCCTGTAACAAGAGTTGTATCTCATTATAAGGCTATGGAACTATCCAGACAGAACGACTCCAGTAAAAAATGGTTCATATCTCGCAAGCCATATTTCCGATAAATATGGCAACCATAAAAATGGTGTCTCCGCATGCGGACGATGCTGGCACACCCTTTTTATGGGAGCAGGACCTGGGGAAATACCCCAGGCGTGATATCAGCCAATGGGGAACTAGTAGACAAGTCATGAGTCCTCTCGTTCTGTAGCTAAATTCATAACTGTCACAATGAGAGCGTTGGCGTCTGCCTACGACGCTCCCAGGCCAAGTTATGGCCATATCCCCTGTTGTGGATATTGTCCATAACTCCAGCCAGGGGTGGAGCAGTGCTCCCTCTGAGGTCACTAAGGTAGGAGGGGACCTGGATTTGCCCAGGTTGATAACCCTACTTCGGCCATTTTCCAGTGTTCTTTCGCTGGGGGTCACGTGTAGGAAACATCTGTGGGAAGGATCCTAGAAACCTGGTCTACAGCGCCCCCCTGTGGCCAGACGCACAAGGTAACTGCTGGAACTGTGCATGCCTGTTTGTAAACCATGCTTTATCTGTAACTGTACTCTGACATATGTATATTCTGTAGATTCCCTATTGTATATATTGTAGTTTCTAGTGTGCTTTAGGCTGATTAAATTATATAATTAATCTTGGGCTGTTCTGTTATCTCGATCTTGAATCCCACGTCTGTGTGTTCGGCTAATAGTTACCGTGAAGCGGTTGGTGGCAGCGAGTTGTGCCAAGGATTATTGTGGGGAGGCCAGTGAGATTCGGAGAGGTTTTATATATTCCGCCCGCGGAGGTCGGGGGAATATATACCCTACTCTCACCGGGGACCCTTCAATAATCGGCATAAGTAGTATAGCGGCCTCCTTGCTTATTGTCGGGCAATTCCATAATTGGCCTGACTATAAGAGGGGCGCTAGAGAGCGCGTCACGTGCTCTGTCTGTCGGTCGGGAGGTATAAAGGAGGGGTGACCCCCCACTTGTTACCCCCCGATTGTGACGTACTGATAGCCAGCGCGGGGGATTTCTGAGTGACCCCCCCGGTGGTTCGTGACATATTGGTGGCATAGCGGTGGGATCGAGATAATAGTGTGTGTGAGAGTGAGACCCATACTCCCAGACACTAAAGACTGCCTGCAGCAGCTGTGGCTGCTGGGGTCTTCAGACTAGCTCAACACTAGAGTGTCAGAGTGCAGATACTGTAAGGTGTGTGGAGGCATCAGGTGGCAGTTCTGTGTCAGTGACCAAAGTCTGCAAGAATGGCTGATGGCACCAGGAGCAGAGCTATGCAACTGGCCAATGCTAAGGCAGGAGCCGAAGAGAGGGAGGACGGTGCTGTGGACAGCAATGAGGAGGTTGACCACGAGTCCTCCAGGAGCCCGACGCCAGAGAACCGTTCTGCAGAGGACAGCGCACAACCTGGCAATTATGGACAAGATGAGGAGCAGCTCACCCAAGGGTCCTCAACGAGCCAGATGCCAGTCCTCCGCTCTGAAATGGACAGTGAATCACCAGGCTCCGCAGCGGGCCGCAGATCACCACGTGCCATTCCACCAAGCCTGGGAGGCTCGGATAGCCTTCTTCAAATGGCTATGGCCCTACTCCAGGCTGGAGACCGGGAGGGCTACAAGGAACTCCTGGCAGAGCGCAGGGCAGAGCGGCAGGCAGCGCGTGAAGAGCGAGAGCGAGAGCGACAGGCAGACCGTGACCACCAGCTGCATCTAGCCAAGCTCCAGCCCTCATCAGCCACACGTGACCTTCAAGACACCAAACTTCCAAAGGTCCGTGTTGAGGACTTCCCAGTGCTGGAGAAGGATGGAGACTTGGACTCTTTCCTGACTGCTTTTGAACGGACTTGCCTGCAGCACCATCTGGACAAGGATCAGTGGGCCAAATACCTGACCCCCCGTCTACGGGGTAAGGCCCTGGATATCCTTGGGGACTTGCCTGCTGAGGCAGATCAGGGCTACGACACCATCAAGCGGGCCCTGATCCAACAGTACAACCTCACTCCGGAGTCCTACCGCAAGAAGTTCCGGACCCTGCAGAAGGGACCAAAGGACTCCTGGGCTGACCACCGGCGGGCACTTGCCCGAGCTGCCGACCACTGGACCCAAGGCCTGCAGCTTTCCACCGGACCGGAGATCCTGGACTTGGTCATCACAGAGCAACTCTTGTGGAACTGCCCTGAGGATCTCCGCCAGTTCATCCGAGACCAGAAGCCAAAGGGGTCCACGGCTACAGCTGCCCTGGCCGATGACTACACCAACAACCGGGCCCCTGAGGCCAGGAGAGCGGCCACCAGCAGCACCTGGAGAGGGGGTAAGATGAATTCTGCGACTGCCCCACCTGCCCCTAGACTGCAGGGGGTGTCCCCCTCAACTCCCCTCTCCAGGCCCGTGCCAGAACCAAGACGGTGCCACCAGTGCAACCTACCTGGACACTTCAAGGCCATGTGCCCTCAGCGTCCCAAGGCCCCGGCTCCGTCCCCGTCCCAAGGGCCGCCCAAGGTGTATTGTGTGAGTGGGGGTGGTGGTAGGTCCCTGGACAGCTTCCAACCTGTCACCGTCGGCCGGTCTGTGACCATAGGACTGCGAGACAGCGCCTCGGAGGTGACTCTCGTGCGGCCTGAGATGGTGTCCCCCCAAGACTTGATACCTGGAAAAACCCTCGCTGTCTCCGGGATTGGAGGCATTGACCCGGCGCTGCCTGTTGCTGACATTTATGTGGACTGGGGCGCAGGGCGAGGGGTGAGAGAGGTGGGGGTAACTGATCGGATCCCCGCAAACGTGCTACTTGGGACAGATTTGGGGCAGATAACCTCCCAGTTTGGGCCCCCCCCAAGGGCTGAACCTTCAGCCAGTACTGACATGCCTCCTGACAATGTTAATGTGTTATCTATGAATGATGTAAGGGAGGAGGGAGTGAACTCTGAGTTTTCTGCTTACACAGACACCATAGACACACACTCAGCTGCAGCTGTGACAGGGGAGGGGCTTGGAGGAAGGTGTGACCATGCCTCTGCAAGTAATCAGCCTGTGAGCTGGGATCTGTTGCCCTCTGCAGGGATAAGCAAAGAGCAGGGTGCTGCAGGGGGAGGACCAGTGTGTGGGGTGGGGGCTACCACAGCAAATGTGGGGTCCCCAGAGATTTCACAGCGGGGTTCTGTTGCTGCAGGAGGGGAACAGGCAGGTGAGATTGGGGCCGGTCCAGGAGCGGAAGTGCTCCCAGGTAAGATCTCGGTACATGGTTCCCCCACAACCGGGGTGTCAGGAAGCCAGGTAGGTCTGCCTGAACCGGCGACTTGGTCAGGAACGGAGGAGGAGCAGGCACGACCCACGGTCGCAGCGGCTGTGGCCGCTGTCACCCGCAGTGGGAGTGCTGGAAGCCAAGGGGCCTCCCGGAGGTCCGATAGCTCTTCCCCTTCTGACCAAGTGGCAGCCGAGTCAGGTGGAGGCCAGGACACAGGTCCCGGGGTACTGACTGAAGATGTGACAGTCTCGTCGATTCTGGCCACATCTAGTCAGGGGTTTCAGGCAGCGTTAGAAGCTGACGACAGCCTGAAAGCTCTTAAGGAGCAGGCGGCACAGCCTCCCTCGGACTCGGACCCGGAGCGAGTGGTCTGGGACCAAGGACGGCTGTACCGGGTCACGGTCCAGCAGGGTTCACCGGAGGCGTGGCCCAGGGACCGACAGTTGGTGGTACCCTATCCGTTCCGGACGGAGTTGTTGCGGATCGCACATGAGATTCCGATGGCCGGACACCTAGGGATCGCTAAGACCAAGGCCAGGTTAAACCAGCATTTCTACTGGCCAAAAATGGGGGCCGATGTGGCTGCCTACTGCCGTTCGTGTGAAACCTGTCAGAGAGTGGGGAAGGCGGGGCCACACCCCAAAGCCCCACTGGTATCTCTGCCAATCATCGATGAGCCTTTCAGGAGGGTGGCTGTGGATCTGGTCGGCCCGCTGGCCATCCCCAGCAGCTCCGGGAAACGCTTCATACTGACGGTAGTGGACTATGCCACCCGGTACCCAGAAGCAGTGGCCTTGTCGTCCATTCGGGCTGACAAGGTGGCCACCGCATTGCTGGAGATTTTCTCCCGAGTGGGTTTTCCCCAGGAAATGCTCACTGACCGGGGGACCCAATTCATGTCCCAGCTGATGGAGGCCCTCTGTAAGCAAGTCCAGGTGCGACATCTGGTGGCCAGCCCGTACCATCCACAGACTAATGGCCTGTGCGAATGGTTTAATGGCACCTTAAAGCAGATGCTTAAGATGTTGGTCGACTCCCATGGGCGTGACTGGGAGCGGTATCTCCCCCACCTGTTATTTGCTTACCGGGAGGTTCCACAGGCCTCAACGGGATTCTCACCGTTTGAGCTCCTGTACGGGCGACGTGTGCGGGGCCCCCTGGCTCTGGTGAAAGAGGCTTGGGAAGGGGATTTGGCCATCCCTGGAGTGTCGGTTATCGAGTATGTCATGCGCTTTCGGGACAAAATGCAGGCCTTGACGCAACTGGTACACGACAATATGGCTCAAGCCCAGGCCGATCAGAAGCGTTGGTACGACCAGAACGCTTGTGAGAGGACCTACCAAGTGGGTCAAAAGGTGTGGGTACTGGTCCCCGTACCACAGGACAAGCTTCAGGCAGCCTGGGAAGGCCCATACCTCGTGTACCAGCAGCTCAACCCTGTAACGTACCTGGTCACCCTGGACCCTGCCCGTGGAAGGCGGAAGCCCTTCTATGTGAACATGATGAAGGCACATCATGAGCGGGAGGCATGTGCACTCCCGGTGGGCAACCTGCCCGAGGAGGGAGAAGCGGAAACCCTCTTGGATATGCTAGCCCAGGTTAGGGCAGGCGGATCCATTGAGGATGTGGAGGTTGGCCACCAGCTCTTGGAGGACCAACGGTCCCAGCTGTGGGCCACCCTACACCCCTTCCGGGGGTTGTTTACCAACCAGCCCGGAAGGACTGACTTGGCTGTCCATCACGTGGACACTGGGGATCATCCCCCGATCCGGCGTTCAGCATATCGGGTCTCCCTGGAGGTGCAGCAACACATGCGCCAGGAGATTGACGAGATGCTGAAGCTGGGGGTGATCCAGGCATCCAACAGCGCTTGGGCCTCGCCTGTAGTCCTCGTCCCTAAGAAGGACCGAACCACTCGGTTCTGCGTGGACTACAGGGGGCTCAATGCTGTCACGGTCGCCGATGCGTACCCAATGCCACGCATCGATGACCTGCTCGATCAGTTGGCCGGGGCTCAGTACCTGACCATCATGGATCTGAGCCGGGGATATTGGCAGATCCCCCTGACTCGCAAGGCCAGGGAACGCTCTGCCTTTATTACCCCATTTGGACTGTACGAGTCCACGGTGATGCCATTCGGGATGAGGAATGCCCCTGCCACTTTCCAGCGGATGGTCAACACCCTGCTCAAGGGACTTGAAGGGTACGCGGCCGCGTACCTGGATGACATTGCCGTCTTCAGTCCCACCTGGGAAGATCACCTAGAGCATCTAGCACAGGTGCTCAGGTGGATCCACCAGGCAGGTTTGACCATCAAGCCGGGAAAGTGTCAGCTGGCCATGAGCGAGGTCCAGTACCTCGGTCACCGGGTAGGCGGGAGAACACTGAAGCCCGAGCCTGAGAAAGTGGAGGCCATTGCGTCCTGGCCCACCCCCAGGACCAAGAAGCAGGTGATGTCCTTCTTGGGGACCGCTGGGTACTATAGGAGGTTTGTTCCATGCTATAGTAGCCTGGCAAAGCCCTTGACGGACCTCACCAAGAAGAAGCTGCCCTCTGCAGTCGATTGGACAATGGACTGCGAGACAGCCTTCCGGGCCCTAAAGGACGCCCTGTCCAGCCCGCCTGTGCTACAGGCAGCCGACTTCACGCGGCCGTTTGTAGTACAGACCGACGCCAGTGACTTCGGCCTCGGTGCGGTGCTCAGCCAGGTGGACTCTGCGAGCCAAGAGCACCCAGTCTTGTACCTGAGCAGGAAGCTGTTACCAAGGGAAGTGGCCTATTCCACGATGGAAAAGGAGTGCCTGGCCATAGTGTGGGCCCTGCAGCGTCTGCAACCCTATCTATACGGGCGCCACTTCATCGTGGAGACGGACCACAATCCCCTCAGCTGGTTGCACACCGTCTCTGGGACGAATGGACGGTTGTTGCGATGGAGCCTTGCGCTCCAGCAATACAACTTCACCATTCGCCACAAAAGGGGCCGGGACCACGGTAACGCAGACGGGCTGTCCCGACAAGGAGAGGTCGCGGACGGGCGCACGGGGGAACACCGGAGTGTGCTGCCCCCTAGTGCCCTCAAAAGGGGGGAGGTGTGAGGTAAATCCGGAGATATGACGATAAATCATGATATTCAAGTTATGTCAGGAAGCCCTCTCCTGGTGTCACCCCCCCTTTCCTTCACACAACTCCTTCAATCAGAAAATTTACCACAGGGATAAACGGTTTGTTTAGCAGATAGGTGTCAAAGGAACTGGTCTGTGTTCCACTTACACCTCCAACAGCCATCTCCTCTGATATGGAGATTAGATGACTTGGGAACAATGGACGCAGGATGACCCCCTGCCGTCACCCTGTAACAAGAGTTGTATCTCATTATAAGGCTATGGAACTATCCAGACAGAACGACTCCAGTAAAAAATGGTTCATATCTCGCAAGCCATATTTCCGATAAATATGGCAACCATAAAAATGGTGTCTCCGCATGCGGACGATGCTGGCACACCCTTTTTATGGGAGCAGGACCTGGGGAAATACCCCAGGCGTGATATCAGCCAATGGGGAACTAGTAGACAAGTCATGAGTCCTCTCGTTCTGTAGCTAAATTCATAACTGTCACAATGAGAGCGTTGGCGTCTGCCTACGACGCTCCCAGGCCAAGTTATGGCCATATCCCCTGTTGTGGATATTGTCCATAACTCCAGCCAGGGGTGGAGCAGTGCTCCCTCTGAGGTCACTAAGGTAGGAGGGGACCTGGATTTGCCCAGGTTGATAACCCTACTTCGGCCATTTTCCAGTGTTCTTTCGCTGGGGGTCACGTGTAGGAAACATCTGTGGGAAGGATCCTAGAAACCTGGTCTACAGCGCCCCCCTGTGGCCAGACGCACAAGGTAACTGCTGGAACTGTGCATGCCTGTTTGTAAACCATGCTTTATCTGTAACTGTACTCTGACATATGTATATTCTGTAGATTCCCTATTGTATATATTGTAGTTTCTAGTGTGCTTTAGGCTGATTAAATTATATAATTAATCTTGGGCTGTTCTGTTATCTCGATCTTGAATCCCACGTCTGTGTGTTCGGCTAATAGTTACCGTGAAGCGGTTGGTGGCAGCGAGTTGTGCCAAGGATTATTGTGGGGAGGCCAGTGAGATTCGGAGAGGTTTTATATATTCCGCCCGCGGAGGTCGGGGGAATATATACCCTACTCTCACCGGGGACCCTTCAATAATCGGCATAAGTAGTATAGCGGCCTCCTTGCTTATTGTCGGGCAATTCCATAATTGGCCTGACTATAAGAGGGGCGCTAGAGAGCGCGTCACGTGCTCTGTCTGTCGGTCGGGAGGTATAAAGGAGGGGTGACCCCCCACTTGTTACCCCCCGATTGTGACGTACTGATAGCCAGCGCGGGGGATTTCTGAGTGACCCCCCCGGTGGTTCGTGACATATTGGTGGCATAGCGGTGGGATCGAGATAATAGTGTGTGTGAGAGTGAGACCCATACTCCCAGACACTAAAGACTGCCTGCAGCAGCTGTGGCTGCTGGGGTCTTCAGACTAGCTCAACACTAGAGTGTCAGAGTGCAGATACTGTAAGGTGTGTGGAGGCATCAGGTGGCAGTTCTGTGTCAGTGACCAAAGTCTGCAAGAATGGCTGATGGCACCAGGAGCAGAGCTATGCAACTGGCCAATGCTAAGGCAGGAGCCGAAGAGAGGGAGGACGGTGCTGTGGACAGCAATGAGGAGGTTGACCACGAGTCCTCCAGGAGCCCGACGCCAGAGAACCGTTCTGCAGAGGACAGCGCACAACCTGGCAATTATGGACAAGATGAGGAGCAGCTCACCCAAGGGTCCTCAACGAGCCAGATGCCAGTCCTCCGCTCTGAAATGGACAGTGAATCACCAGGCTCCGCAGCGGGCCGCAGATCACCACGTGCCATTCCACCAAGCCTGGGAGGCTCGGATAGCCTTCTTCAAATGGCTATGGCCCTACTCCAGGCTGGAGACCGGGAGGGCTACAAGGAACTCCTGGCAGAGCGCAGGGCAGAGCGGCAGGCAGCGTGTGAAGAGCGAGAGCGAGAGCGACAGGCAGACCGTGACCACCAGCTGCATCTAGCCAAGCTCCAGCCCTCATCAGCCACACGTGACCTTCAAGACACCAAACTTCCAAAGGTCCGTGTTGAGGACTTCCCAGTGCTGGAGAAGGATGGAGACTTGGACTCTTTCCTGACTGCTTTTGAACGGACTTGCCTGCAGCACCATCTGGACAAGGATCAGTGGGCCAAATACCTGACCCCCCGTCTACGGGGTAAGGCCCTGGATATCCTTGGGGACTTGCCTGCTGAGGCAGATCAGGGCTACGACACCATCAAGCGGGCCCTGATCCAACAGTACAACCTCACTCCGGAGTCCTACCGCAAGAAGTTCCGGACCCTGCAGAAGGGACCAAAGGACTCCTGGGCTGACCACCGGCGGGCACTTGCCCGAGCTGCCGACCACTGGACCCAAGGCCTGCAGCTTTCCACCGGACCGGAGATCCTGGACTTGGTCATCACAGAGCAACTCTTGTGGAACTGCCCTGAGGATCTCCGCCAGTTCATCCGAGACCAGAAGCCAAAGGGGTCCACGGCTACAGCTGCCCTGGCCGATGACTACACCAACAACCGGGCCCCTGAGGCCAGGAGAGCGGCCACCAGCAGCACCTGGAGAGGGGGTAAGATGAATTCTGTGACTGCCCCACCTGCCCCTAGACTGCAGGGGGTGTCCCCCTCAACTCCCCTCTCCAGGCCCGTGCCAGAACCAAGACGGTGCCACCAGTGCAACCTACCTGGACACTTCAAGGCCATGTGCCCTCAGCGTCCCAAGGCCCCGGCTCCGTCCCCGTCCCAAGGGCCGCCCAAGGTGTATTGTGTGAGTGGGGGTGGTGGTAGGTCCCTGGACAGCTTCCAACCTGTCACCGTCGGCCGGTCTGTGACCATAGGACTGCGAGACAGCGCCTCGGAGGTGACTCTCGTGCGGCCTGAGATGGTGTCCCCCCAAGACTTGATACCTGGAAAAACCCTCGCTGTCTCCGGGTTTGGAGGCATTGACCAGGCGCTGCCTGTTGCTGACATTTATGTGGACTGGGGCGCAGGGCGAGGGGTGAGAGAGGTGGGGGTAACTGATCGGATCCCCGCAAACGTGCTACTTGGGACAGATTTGGGGCAGATAACCTCCCAGTTTGGGCCCCCCCCAAGGGCTGAACCTTCAGCCAGTACTGACATGCCTCCTGACAATGTTAATGTGTTATCTATGAATGATGTAAGGGAGGAGGGAGTGAACTCTGAGTTTTCTGCTTACACAGACACCATAGACACACACTCAGCTGCAGTTGTGACAGGGGAGGGGCTTGGAGGAAGGTGTGACCATGCCTCTGCAAGTAATCAGCCTGTGAGCTGGGATCTGTTGCCCTCTGCAGGGATAAGCAGAGAGCAGGGTGCTGCAGGGGGAGGACCAGTGTGTGGGGTGGGGGCTACCACAGCAAATGTGGGGTCCCCAGAGATTTCACAGCGGGGTTCTGTTGCTGCAGGAGGGGAACAGGCAGGTGAGATTGGGGCCGGTCCAGGAGCGGAAGTGCTCCCAGGTAAGATCTCGGTACATGGTTCCCCCACAACCGGGGTGTCAGGAAGCCAGGTAGGTCTGCCTGAACCGGCGACTTGGTCAGGAACGGAGGAGGAGCAGGCACGACCCACGGTCGCAGCGGCTGTGGCCGCTGTCACCCGCAGTGGGAGTGCTGGAAGCCAAGGGGCCTCCCGGAGGTCCGATAGCTCTTCCCCTTCTGACCAAGTGGCAGCCGAGTCAGGTGGAGGCCAGGACACAGGTCCCGGGGTACTGACTGAAGATGTGACAGTCTCGTCGATTCTGGCCACATCTAGTCAGGGGTTTCAGGCAGCGTTAGAAGCTGACGACAGCCTGAAAGCTCTTAAGGAGCAGGCGGCACAGCCTCCCTCGGACCCGGAGCGAGTGGTCTGGGACCAAGGACGGCTGTACCGGGTCACGGTCCAGCAGGGTTCACCGGAGGCGTGGCCCAGGGACCGACAGTTGGTGGTACCCTATCCGTTCCGGACGGAGTTGTTGCGGATCGCACATGAGATTCCGATGGCCGGACACCTAGGGATCGCTAAGACCAAGGCCAGGTTAAACCAGCATTTCTACTGGCCAAAAATGGGGGCCGATGTGGCTGCCTACTGCCGTTCGTGTGAAACCTGTCAGAGAGTGGGGAAGGCGGGGCCACACCCCAAGCCCCACTGGTATCTCTGCCAATCATCGATGAGCCTTTCAGGAGGGTGGCTGTGGATCTGGTCGGCCCGCTGGCCATCCCCAGCAGCTCCGGGAAACGCTTCATACTGACGGTAGTGGACTATGCCACCCGGTACCCAGAAGCAGTGGCCTTGTCGTCCATTCGGGCTGACAAGGTGGCCACCGCATTGCTGGAGATTTTCTCCCGAGTGGGTTTTCCCCAGGAAATGCTCACTGACCGGGGGACCCAATTCATGTCCCAGCTGATGGAGGCCCTCTGTAAGCAAGTCCAGGTGCGACATCTGGTGGCCAGCCCGTACCATCCACAGACTAATGGCCTGTGCGAACGGTTTAATGGCACCTTAAAGCAGATGCTTAAGATGTTGGTCGACTCCCATGGGCGTGACTGGGAGCGGTATCTCCCCCACCTGTTATTTGCTTACCGGGAGGTTCCACAGGCCTCAACGGGATTCTCACCGTTTGAGCTCCTGTACGGGCGACGTGTACGGGGCCCCCTGGCTCTGGTGAAAGAGGCTTGGGAAGGGGATTTGGCCATCCCTGGAGTGTCGGTTATCGAGTATGTCATGCGCTTTCGGGACAAAATGCAGGCCTTGACGCAACTGGTACACGACAATATGGCTCAAGCCCAGGCCGATCAGAAGCGTTGGTACGACCAGAACGCTTGTGAGAGGACCTACCAAGTGGGTCAAAAGGTGTGGGTACTGGTCCCCGTACCACAGGACAAGCTTCAGGCAGCCTGGGAAGGCCCATACCTCGTGTACCAGCAGCTCAACCCTGTAACGTACCTGGTCACCCTGGACCCTGCCCGTGGAAGGCGGAAGCCCTTCCATGTGAACATGATGAAGGCACATCATGAGCGGGAGGCATGTGCACTCCCGGTGGGCAACCTGCCCGAGGAGGGAGAAGCGGAAACCCTCTTGGATATGCTAGCCCAGGTTAGGGCAGGCGGATCCATTGAGGATGTGGAGGTTGGCCACCAGCTCTTGGAGGACCAACGGTCCCAGCTGTGGGCCACCCTACACCCCTTCCGGGGGTTGTTTACCAACCAGCCCGGAAGGACTGACTTGGCTGTCCATCACGTGGACACTGGGGATCATCCCCCGATCCGGCGTTCAGCATATCGGGTCTCCCTGGAGGTGCAGCAACACATGCGCCAGGAGATTGACGAGATGCTGAAGCTGGGGGTGATCCAGGCATCCAACAGCGCTTGGGCCTCGCCTGTAGTCCTCGTCCCTAAGAAGGACCGAACCACTCGGTTCTGCGTGGACTACAGGGGGCTCAATGCTGTCACGGTCGCCGATGCGTACCCAATGCCACGCATCGATGACCTGCTCGATCAGTTGGCCGGGGCTCAGTACCTGACCATCATGGATCTGAGCCGGGGATATTGGCAGATCCCCCTGACTCGCAAGGCCAGGGAACGCTCTGCCTTTATTACCCCATTTGGACTGTACGAGTCCACGGTGATGCCATTCGGGATGAGGAATGCCCCTGCCACTTTCCAGCGGATGGTCAACACCCTGCTCAAGGGACTTGAAGGGTACGCGGCCGCGTACCTGGATGACATTGCCGTCTTCAGTCCCACCTGGGAAGATCACCTAGAGCATCTAGCACAGGTGCTCAGGCGGATCCACCAGGCAGGTTTGACCATCAAGCCGGGAAAGTGTCAGCTGGCCATGAGCGAGGTCCAGTACCTCGGTCACCGGGTAGGCGGGAGAACACTGAAGCCCGAGCCTGAGAAAGTGGAGGCCATTGCGTCCTGGCCCACCCCCAGGACCAAGAAGCAGGTGATGTCCTTCTTGGGGACCGCTGGGTACTATAGGAGGTTTGTTCCATGCTATAGTAGCCTGGCAAAGCCCTTGACGGACCTCACCAAGAAGAAGCTGCCCTCTGCAGTCGATTGGACAATGGACTGCGAGACAGCCTTCCGGGCCCTAAAGGACGCCCTGTCCAGCCCGCCTGTGCTACAGGCAGCCGACTTCACGCGGCCGTTTGTAGTACAGACCGACGCCAGTGACTTCGGCCTCGGTGCGGTGCTCAGCCAGGTGGACTCTGCGAGCCAAGAGCACCCAGTCTTGTACCTGAGCAGGAAGCTGTTACCAAGGGAAGTGGCCTATTCCACGATGGAAAAGGAGTGCCTGGCCATAGTGTGGGCCCTGCAGCGTCTGCAACCCTATCTATACGGGCGCCACTTCATCGTGGAGACGGACCACAATCCCCTCAGCTGGTTGCACACCGTCTCTGGGACGAATGGACGGTTGTTGCGATGGAGCCTTGCGCTCCAGCAATACAACTTCACCATTCGCCACAAAAGGGGCCGGGACCACGGTAACGCAGACGGGCTGTCCCGACAAGGAGAGGTCGCGGACGGGCGCACGGGGGAACACCGGAGTGTGCTGCCCCCTAGCGCCCTCAAAAGGGGGGAGGTGTGAGGTAAATCCGGAGATATGACGATAAATCATGATATTCAAGTTATGTCAGGAAGCCCTCTCCTGGTGTCACCCCCCCTTTCCTTCACACAACTCCTTCAATCAGAAAATTTACCACAGGGATAAACGGTTTGTTTAGCAGATAGGTGTCAAAGGAACTGGTCTGTGTTCCACTTACACCTCCAACAGCCATCTCCTCTGATATGGAGATTAGATGACTTGGGAACAATGGACGCAGGATGACCCCCTGCCGTCACCCTGTAACAAGAGTTGTATCTCATTATAAGGCTATGGAACTATCCAGACAGAACGACTCCAGTAAAAAATGGTTCATATCTCGCAAGCCATATTTCCAATAAATATGGCAACCATAAAAATGGTGTCTCCGCATGCGGACGATGCTGGCACACCCTTTTTATGGGAGCAGGACCTGGGGAAATACCCCAGGCGTGATATCAGCCAATGGGGAACTAGTAGACAAGTCATGAGTCCTCTCGTTCTGTAGCTAAATTCATAACTGTCACAATGAGAGCGTTGGCGTCTGCCTACGACGCTCCCAGGCCAAGTTATGGCCATATCCCCTGTTGTGGATATTGTCCATAACTCCAGCCAGGGGTGGAGCAGTGCTCCCTCTGAGGTCACTAAGGTAGGAGGGGACCTGGATTTGCCCAGGTTGATAACCCTACTTCGGCCATTTTCCAGTGTTCTTTCGCTGGGGGTCACGTGTAGGAAACATCTGTGGGAAGGATCCTAGAAACCTGGTCTACAGCGCCCCCCTGTGGCCAGACGCACAAGGTAACTGCTGGAACTGTGCATGCCTGTTTGTAAACCATGCTTTATCTGTAACTGTACTCTGACATATGTATATTCTGTAGATTCCCTATTGTATATATTGTAGTTTCTAGTGTGCTTTAGGCTGATTAAATTATATAATTAATCTTGGGCTGTTCTGTTATCTCGATCTTGAATCCCACGTCTGTGTGTTCGGCTAATAGTTACCGTGAAGCGGTTGGTGGCAGCGAGTTGTGCCAAGGATTATTGTGGGGAGGCCAGTGAGATTCGGAGAGGTTTTATATATTCCGCCCGCGGAGGTCGGGGGAATATATACCCTACTCTCACCGGGGACCCTTCAATAATCGGCATAAGTAGTATAGCGGCCTCCTTGCTTATTGTCGGGCAATTCCATAATTGGCCTGACTATAAGAGGGGCGCTAGAGAGCGCGTCACGTGCTCTGTCTGTCGGTCGGGAGGTATAAAGGAGGGGTGACCCCCCACTTGTTACCCCCCGATTGTGACGTACTGATAGCCAGCGCGGGGGATTTCTGAGTGACCCCCCCGGTGGTTCGTGACATAAAGTTTGCTCAACAACATTTAGACAAGCTTGTGAAATACTGGGAGAATATAGTCTGGTCATTTGAGACCAAAATTGAATTCTTTGGATGCCATAATACCCACCCACAAACAGCATACCACCAGTGAAGTTTGGAGGTGGGAATATCATGGAGTGGGACTGTTTATCAGAATACAGCACGTGGAATCTTCCTTAATTGAAGGAAGGATGAATGGACAAATGTACAGAGACATTCTTAGTAAAAATCTGCTGCCATCTACCAGGAAGTAGAGGATAAAACAAGAGTGGACATTTCAGCAAGACAATGATCCCAAATACAGAGCCAAGGATACTTTCAATTGGTTTTAGAAAAAGAAAATAAAGCTGTGGAATGGACCAGGCAATCATCTGACCTGAATTCAATAGAAAATTTATGGAAGCAGCTAAAGCTCAGAGTTTATGGAAGGAGCCCAAGAATTTGAAAGTCTCTGTGTGGAAGAATGGACCAAAATCATACCTGCGCAATGCACGCAACTAGTTTCTCTATACAGGATGCATCTTGAAGCTATCATCACCTATCATCAAAGGCTTTTGTGCAAAGCATTAAATACATTTCAGTAAGCGTGTTCAATACTTTTTCCTTATGTCATTTCTCATTATTACACATAACTTAATTTATGGACATCTATGGTTTACATTCTTTGTCTGTATGGATTGGGTGGATTGTTACCGACATCTGGTGAGCTTTTCATGTTAATAGCACCATTACAAATATATTTACTTATAAAAGTGTTGACATGTTCCATACTTAATTCACCCACTGTACACTCCTTGACAGAAGTTCTGTCGCTTATCCATGTTATCCTGACTTTAAGTTCATCCATTGGTTTTATAAATTACTCTTTTGGAAGCTGAAACCCTCCCAAATTTGGTTTAGGTTCTGAAAATAAAGTTGCTGCAAAGCTGAAATATTGACCATTTAATGAACACAGAAAGGTCAGATTTTGGCAACACAAAAGGTTTGTCGCCCACAGAAAGTAATGTGAACTTCAAACAAATAATTAACCTCTTATACAAAGATATGTTGCATAACATTGGTGAATTAAGTTGTGGTGCCATTAGAGCGATATTTAATATTTTGTGTGACTTCCATGAGCTTGAAGGACTGCATCCATGCAGTTCAACAATGATTCATACACTTTATTGATGAAGTCATCAGGGATAGCAAAGAATGCAGTCTTACTTGCCTCCCAGAGTTCATCTAGATTCTTTGGTTTTGTCTTCCAAGCTTCTTCATTCATCCTACCCCAAACATGCTCAATGATTTTCATGTCTGGTGACTGGGCTGGCCAGTCCTTGAGCACCTTGATCTTCTTTGCCAGGCGGAACTTTGTTGTAGAGATGGATGTATGAGATGGAGCACCATCCTGATGCAGAATTTGACCCTTTTTATGATTGGGAATGTAAGAGGTAGCTAATACTTCTTGATATTTTAAGCTATTGATATTGCCTTCCACCTTGCAAATGTTTCACACACCCCCATACTGAATGTAACCCCAGACCATGATCTTTCCACCACCAAACTTAACTTTTTTCTGGATCCATACGGGCTCCAGTAGGTCTCCTGCAGTATTTGCGGCAGCTGTGGTGTAATTCAACTGAAGATTCATCAGAGAAATCCACCTTCTGACACTTTTCCAGCGTCCATCTGTTTAGCAGGCTATGGGACTTTGCAAAAGCCACACACTTTTTTAATTGCCTTTTATTTAGTGCTGGCTTATTGGCACTGATTCTACCATGGAGGCCATTTCAAGACAGAATCCTACAAACTGTTCTAGTTCATACAGGGACTTGAGGTGATCAGGCCTGTTGGAGCTCTGCTGCTTTGGAAGAGGGGCTGGCTTTGGATTTTTTAACCAATAAAAGTTCCTCTTGAGCAGTTGTCTTGTGGGGTCTGTTGGACCTGGGCTTGTCAAAAACATCTCCAGTCTCCTCAAATCTTTTTTTAATTCTTTGTACTTGACGCTGAGACACATTAAAGGTGTCAGTCACCTCTGCAGTGGATCTGGTTTTCAGCCTCTTGATAATGAAGGCTTTGGTCACAGGGTGGATTTTTGGCATGTTGTTAGAGGTCAAGTTGCAGTTCAAGTGAAGGTCTAGGGTGCTGCGTTTCTTTTTATAAACACCCACTAATTAACCAATCATTTAGTGAGCACAGGTGAGGATGTAAACTAGCATTGGGTGCATTATATGACAAGGCGACAAAACTTTTGTCTTGCCAAAATCTGACCTTTCTTTGTTCATTAAATAATCAATATCTCCGCTTTGCAGCAACTTTATTTTCATAACCTAAACCAAATTTGGAAGGGTTTCAGCTTTCAAAAGAGTAATTACCAATGGATGAATTTAAAGTCAGACTATTAGCTTTTATTTACATAACATGGATAAGTGACAGAACTTCTGTCAGGGAGTGTATGCCATATTAAACAGCTCAGTCACAGCAGGGTGATTTAGTCTCTGACAGTGACACCATCAGCTTGAACAATGTTAACTGAATGTTCTACCCAGTTCAACATCTCTGCCGCTGTATTACTTAATGTAGATCTGATCTTTGAGCATGTTAATTGGAATCTGTCAGCAGGTTTTTGGTACTTTATCTGAGAGCAGCAAAGTGTAGGCAAAGAGATCCTGCATCAAATAATGTATCCCTTAGATTACTAGCTGCAGCCATTGAGACACAATAAGAATTTTTTTTAGATTTAGTCATGTAGCAGAGCTAACTGAGCTTCCCCATCCACACCAGGCTCTCAAAAGAGATTGTACATTGACAGTGAGGTGTCAATCACAGGAGGGGGTGTGCCGAACTGCCATGCACATGACTCTGTAGTTCTAGCAATGATAAAGGTCTTACTACATAAACCAACATAGAAATAAACAGATCAGACTTTAACAAGCAGGAAGCGCCTTGCAGGGTAAAAAAAATAACAATTCCTTAGTTATGCAGGTTTACTCCTCTGTGAGACATACAATGATAGATAACTCAACTCTCAGACCTGATTGTTATGCTGCTGCCACTGGTTTGGGCTCCGCTCCATGGCAGGCATTGCGAGTAGCCTGGCTCATTACAATTTGATGAGCTTCCTTGGCCTATTTAAGAGCTTCTAAGATTTATCCCTTAGCCATGGTATTGATCAATGGAGACTAAGCGTGCTTGACTTTGAAGTACTCAGCTGGACTCTGCTGCTGTACTGTACGGCTGTACATCTTGGCTTCTGTTTGAACTCCGGAGTTCTGTCAGCAACCTTCCTTGGGTCCTTGGACCTTCTGTCTAATATCTGCATTCAGTTTGGGTAGCTTCTGAGGTTGTCAAGCTTCCGTATTACTCCTGAGAGTCTTCTGCACTCTGCCTGTGGTCAGTCACTGTGCTGTCTGCCCTTGGTCTCCTAGCATCCTGTTACTGGACTAAACTCATCAGTATCTTTGCTTCTTGTGTCTACAGTGTTCCTTTGTGAGTTGATACACACGACACTTCTGGGATGATGCACAAGTAGGGTCCAAAACTGTCTCAACTAGATATAGAAACTTGGCCCTCAAGATTAGTTTGAATAGTGGTTATTATTGTGAAGAACTTGTAGGACCAGCACAAGCACAGACGTTTCGGTCAAAAGACCTTCATCAGTGTGCTATAAAATGTAACAAAATAAGGATACATAAAATAAATAAACAGTAATATACATCAAAAAACATGCGAGCATATGACAATAAGTGACACTGGGAAGAACCAGTTAGGACAGAGTGAGTCACTGTGAGTGCCACATAGACAGCGGTGGACATCACGTCATACCCAGCTGCGCCGCTTGCCATGCTGCTTTACTTTCTGAGGACTCTCTGCATGGTATGCCTAACCTTTATGGGAGCTTACTAGCATTGCTATATAGTGTATTTCATGGCCACAAATCATTCACATTCTCTAGGCACCTGCTTACTAGTGGGAGCTCATTAGTGCTTCCATATAATGTATTTAATGGCTAAATAGTATTTGTATTCTCTAGGCACCTGCTCACCAGTTATTTCCTATGAAATTCTCACATCCCATTCTGACCTCACAGTGATTCACATTGTCCTACCTAGTTCTTCCCAGCGTCACTTATTCTCATATACTCCCATGTTTTTTTTATGTATACTACTGTTTATTTACTTCATGTATCCTTTGTTTTTGTTATACTTTATAGGACACTGATGAAGGTTTTTTGACAGAAATGACTATGCTTGTGCTAGTCCTACAAGTTCTTCATAATAAGAAACACTATTCACATTGATCTTGAGTGCCAAGTTGCTACTTCTACTCCAGTCTGCCTTTGACTACCTGTGTTCTCCAGCAATACAGTTCCCTGTCTGAGTTAACTTGTTCGAAAAAGTTAGCAAATCTTAATTTCACCACAGGCCTTGCCATTTGGATTTGGATTTCCAAACACTTTTCTCAAAATCGGCAAAAAACCGGCCTTTGTTCAGTAACTATTCATTCTTGCACTAATGCTCTTCTGCTACCTTATTATGACTTTGCTAGGCTGGTGTTGCTGGTGAGTGGGGGGAGGTATTTTATGAGGAAGGGGATTTCTTACCAGTCTCCTCATGCGCAGCTCATCCTCATCCGCTCATTACATCTCATACATAAACACTGCTTTGCCTGCCCGCCATCTGTGACAGCTTCTGGGATTGGTTGCAGTCAAACTGCCAGCGTACTGGCATCTCTGATTGGTTACCCTCACAGAGGCTGTCTGGGTCGCCTAATGGAGTGCAAAAATAAATAAATAAATTTAAAAAATGATGTAGGGTCCCTCGTATATAGATACCCAGTGCAGATAAAGCATACAAATAAAGACTGCAATTTTGATACTCAACAAATATAAAGCCAACAGCTGGGGGCTGATATTCTCAGACTGGGGAGACCCATGGTTATTGTGCCCTCCTCAACCTAAAAATAGCAGCCTGTAGACACCCAGAATTGCTGTATCCATTAGATGCAACAATTCCAACACTTTACCCTGCTCATCCTGATTGCCCTGGTGAGGTTAGCAATTGGGGTAATATAAAGGGTTAATGATAGCTGTCATTTGTCAAAAAACACAGCTGCCACTAAACCTAAATTTAATCATGGATATAGGTCTATGACCCCCATTACTAACCATGTAAGTCACAGGAAATAAACACAAAACACAGAAAAATCCTTTTATGTTTTTAAAAAACACCCGCTTTCTCCAATTTATTAACCCTCCAAAAAGCTAGTTATGACGTAATCCACACCATGATGTCCCACAACAATCCTGGCTCTACTACATGCTAAAGTCACAGCGTGGGCACATAAGAAAACATGATCACCCGCTGCAACTTCAGGCAGACACTTACTGAGCTGCAGCTGTGAGCAATGACATTCTCAGGGTACCACACCTGTGACCGCAGGGTTTAGTGGCAGCTGTGATTTTTGACAAATGACAGCTATCAGTAAACCATTATATTACCCTGATTGCCACTGCACCAGGGAAATCAGAATGAGCCAGGTAAAGTTCTGCAATTGTCGCATCTAATGAATGTGACACTTCGCTTTGCTGTGGGCTGCTATTTTTATGCTGGGGGGCGCAATAACAATTGGCCTCCCCAGCTTGAGAATACCAGCCCCCAGCTGTTGGCTTTATCTTGGCTGAGTATCAAAATCGGGGGGACCCATGTCATTTTTTAAAATTATTTATTTAAATACTTTTAAAAAAGCCATATTGGGTCCCTCGTATTTTGATACACAGCCAAGATAACTTGAACGTCTGGGGGCTGCATCTTATAGCCATCTATTTGATCTGTGTTGGGTATCAATACACGGGGGTCTCCACGTCACTTTTAACATTTACTTACTTATTTTTACAACACTTTATGGATGAAGACAATGTGTGTGATTTCAACCAAAGACGCTGTCACAGAGGGTAAACGCTAGAGATGAGCGAACCGGTCCCGGTTCAGCTCGAGGTCGGTTCGCCGAACGGAGGTCCCGTTCGAGTTCAGCTCGTCGAACGTTCGACGAACCGAACTCGAACTGCATAGGAAACAATGGCAGGCAATCACAAACACAGAAAAACACCTAGAAAACACCCTCAAAGGTGTCCAAAAGGTGACAAACAACTCACAACACATGGGAAAGTGACAAGGACATATACTCATGCGAAAACAAAAGAGCTGGACAAGGAAAAAGAGGAGGACACACAGATATATGAGTATATGCAAGGAAACATCGATTCCATTATTGTGCAACTTGAGCCCTGCTCATTTTAGGCTTCCAATCTGGATAAATTGCCTGAGCTCGCCACGTACGCCTTGGGGATCTTGTCGTGTCCTGCAGCCAGCGTTCTCTCGGAACCTGTCTTCAGTGCTGCTGGGGGTCTGCTGGCAGATAAGCACACGTGTCTGTCCACTGACAATGTGGACATGGCTCTCAGAGGACTTTTCTTCCCCTGGGTCAGCCAGGGGAGGCGAAAGGCACGGGTATTTTTGAGAGTGCTTCATGCAAAGCATCTTTTTCATTTTGAAAAGGGGCATCAACTGATGTCAGTCAAGAGGGGTGTGTGTGGCCCAATTAGTGGCAACGAGGGAGACTGTGGTTGGAGTCCCCTCGCTGTGTTTCCAAAAGAACCAAAATGAACAAATCATGGCTCTCAGAGGACTTTTCTTCCCCTGGGTCAGCCAGGGGACGGGAAAGGCACGCGTATTTTTGAGAGTGCTTCATGCAAAGCATCTTTTTCTTTTTCAAAAGGGGGGTCAACCGATGCCAGTCAAGTGGGGTGTGTGTGGCCCAGTTAGTGGCAACGAGGGAGACTGTGGTTGGAGTCCCCTCGCTGTGTTTCTAAAAGAACCAAGATGAACAAGTCATGGCTCTCAGAGGACTTTTCTTCCCCTGGGTCAGCCAGGGGACGGGAAAGGCACGCGTATTTTTGAGAGTGCTTCATGCAAAGCATCTTTTTCATTTTGAAAAGGGGCATCAACTGATGTCAGTCAAGTGGGGTGTGTGTGGCCCAATTAGTGGCAACGAGGGAGACTGTGGTTGGAGTCCCCTCGCTGTGTTTCTAAAAGAACCAAGATGAACAAGTCATGGCTCTCAGAGGACTTTTCTTCCCCTGGGTCAGCCAGGTGACGGGAAAGGCATGCGTATTTTTGAGAGTGCTTCATGCAAAGCATCTTTTTCATTTTGAAAAGGGGCATCAACTGATGTGAGTCAAGTGGGGTGTGTGTGGCCCAATTAGTGGCAACGAGGGAGACTGTGGTTGGAGTCCCCTCGCTGTGTTTCTAAAAGAACCAAGATGAACAAGTCATGGCTCTAAGAGGACTTTTCTTCCCCTGGGTCAGCCAGGGGACGGGAAAGGCACGCGTATTTTTGAGAGTGCTTCATGCAAAGCATCTTTTTCTTTTTCAAAAGGGGGGTCAACCGATGCCAGTAAAGTGGGGTGTGTGTGGCCCAGTTATTGGAAACGAGGGAGACTGTGGTTGGAGTCCCCGCGCTGTGTTTTACATGCTTTTAGAAGGGCATGACATGGCTTAGAGGTTGACTTTCAGCATCTGGAAACTGTTGGCTACCAAAATGCTGCCTTTCCAACCTTTTTAACCGAGGATTTTCGAGACCTTATGCCCATCGCAGTGCCCCAAGAGCCGATGCCCAGGCGCCACTCCTTCTCCAACAAAGGCGTGCACGCGCTACACCAGCATGTCGCACTAAACATCACTGATTCCTTGAGAAACTCTGTGTGACAGGGTGCTTTTCACCACAGATAATTGGCCCAGTAAGCATGGACAGGGGCGTTACATGTCGCTGACTGGGCAATGGGTTACTGTGGGGAGAGATGGAGAAGGGTCTGCTGTACAAGTCTTGCCGTCCCCACGAGTTGTTTCAATCCTTCTTCTGTATATAGAAGTTAATACACTGCTTCTGCCTCTTCAACCTCGTGTGGGTCCTCCACCTTGGCGCAAACCCTGTGTGGTCAGGCCACCCTTCCTTGTAACTGCGCACAAGGACTACCACACACCTCCTTACTATGCTGGCAGCAGAGCTCAATGCCATCAGGCGGTCAAAGTTTTACTTTGAAATGTATGGGAAATGTGAGTCACACCGCTGAGAAGTTGTGGACGGTTAGCTCTGGAGACCAAGTTTCATCAATGGTTGTCTCCACTCAACCAGCAGCCAGGGAAGGCCGGGTGCGACAATGATGCAAACATGGGTGCGGCCCTTCGCTGTGACAATGTGACACACGTGCCTTGTGTGGTTCACGTGTTGAACCTGGTTGTCCAGCAATTTTTAAAGCACTATCCTGGCCCACATGGCCTTCTGCAGAGAGCACGGTGTAACGCCTTCCTTGATCCACACACTCAGATGGGCTGTAAATGATAGGCTAGAGGGAAGCCACTCACCAAGCAGGACCCCTAAAACCCTGAAACCCTTTAACCCCTATACAGGGATTAGGAATTGCACAGGGCCCAAGGTGATTAATACCTGTGGAAGGCTGCAGTTCCAGAGAATAGTAGTCAGGCAGGGTCAAAACATTAATTGAGGAACAGGAACAGAATGGGACGGCCAGGACTTAATCAGAAAACAAGCAGAGGTGAAATGCGGATCGGCCAACAAGGTACATAAACAGCAAGCAGGAAAAGTAGTCAGGTAACAAGCACACAAAATCATAAAACTGAACTGGGGGTAAAAGCAGAGCTATGTCTGGCAGTGGTCTGCAGACAGGATGGGCATAAAAAAGGGTGTGGTGTCTTCCCATTGGTTGTAGCTGAATGATGGTATTTCATCTGTGAGATACCCACCAGCTACATTCAGCCAGAGATTCTGCATCTGTCAAGGTAATGCAGCCCAGTGGGTGAGCATAACCTGCGTCCACCTACGCCGCTGGCATCGACTCCTCTCCCATCATCAGCACTATTCATGAAAGGAACACGTTGTCACCTGGCGACCGGAGTACAAATTGACGGAGCGGACTCCGTTGGTGACTTAACAGCCGTGTGCGGCAATGATGCAAACCTGGCTGCGGGCCATCGTCAGGGCAATGTGACACACGTGCCTTGTATGGCTCACGTGTTGAACCTAATTCTCCAGCAATTTTTAAAACACCATCACGGCCTACATGGCCTTGTGCAGCGTGCACGCTCGCTATGTGCTCACTTCCATCGTGCGCACACAGCAGCTCAACAACTTTCGTCGCTACAGAAGTCTTTAGGTCTGGTGGTTAAACACCTGAAATGCGATGTGCCCACACGCAGGAATTTGAATCTGCACATGTTGCAGCGTTTGTGGCAGCACCGCCGAACCCTGCTGCAATACGTTATGACATATAGCCTGGGATAACTTGATCCAGAGGTGGTGCAGATCACGCTGCTGGAGTGGTGTCAGATCAAGGACCTATGCACCCTGCTACACAGTTTACAAATGTCGACGAAGATGTTTAGCACTGGCAATGTCATTCTCAGCGTGACAATTCTGGTCATCTACATGATGGAGCACACTGTAATTATTATTCGGAGTCAGGTGTTGGGACAAGAGGAAGGGGAGGAAGTACAGGAGGAGTCATAAGCGGAAGGGAAAACAAGATCTACGAGGTCCAGATGGTCAGCGGCACCTATGCGGCAGTCATGGTGAGGGAGAGGGATTAACAAGGGCGCATAGTATCAGCAGAAAGTGTTGAGGAAGGTGCAGGAGCCCATGAAGAAATGGAGGACGAACTGGCGATGGGCATGTAAGACTCAGCAGATGAGTGAGAGCTTGCTCACATTTCGGTTGTGCGAGGTTGTGGGGAGAGGGCAGAGGAAGGAGGCACGATTCTCACCTCTCTGCCACCAACACACCAAGGACTTGGTCCTCCTGGATGCACAAGACACATGAGCGCCTTCTTGCTGCACTACCTACAACATGACCCTCGGATTGTATGAATTCAAAGTAATCCAGAATACTGGGTTGCCACACTGTTAGATCCCCGGTACAAGACAAAATTTGGCAAAATAATTCCTGCCATAGAAATGGACGCACGTATACAGGAGTATCTGCAGAATGTGGTACGCAATCTTAGATCTACTTTTCCACTAAACACCAGTGCTGCACAGAGTGAATCTCAACGCTTTGTCATGGATAGGAGGAAATGGTCTTTTACTTGTCCACATCTGAGGGACCGAGGGCTGGCTGCTGTGCTGAGATGGCGTTGAGTACGGTGTCCCTGCAGAGTTGCACTTTTGGTCATATACCAAAATGAGTTGAAAATGGACAGATGCTGGTGGAAAGGGGAACAGGTGTGTTGGAAAGGGGAAAAAAGTTTTGGTCCGTGGATTTGGTGGTTAAGCAACAGTAACATTTGCTGAAGAAACACCATCTGTTACAGTGGGACTGGCAGATTTGGATAAAGTGGTATATACTATGTTACCGCTATATAACGAAAATTAATAAGAAAAGAAAGAGAAAGGTATATATCCCCATCAGCAGTCAGTGTCCACCGTGCTCCCAGTTGGAAAAGGAGAGGTTGGCAACTGGAAGGTTTGGTGGAGGATACAGAGCTGTGTGGCTATGAAACTAATAGTAGCCTGAACCGAGTTAGACGCCATTCGGATCTGGAGACTGGGAGCCCTGTTAGCGTCACAGGGTCCACATGCCCACCCAGCCCAGGAACTCCCTGTTAACAACACAGGGGCCATTGAGTACGCTGACCGTGTGCGTAGGGGCACACCTGTGGACAGCAGGCGCATCAGCAGCAGCAGGCTTGTTAATGCCACTGGGCTGCACAAGCAGGACTGGTAGGACAGGAGCTGGTCTTAACCGTTCTGCGTTACCAACTGTGGTGGTGGCCTGCATCGACACCCTATCCTTGCCTACCTCTGGCCTAAAGCCGCAATGGGTTCAACACATGGAGGTGTGCTCTTTTGGAGCATAATAGAAGACTGCGCACCTCCTTGTTGGCTCCAGCCCCTTTTATAACCTGGGTCCGCCCCAAACCAGGGTGAACCACAATGCACCTCCTGGAGACAAAAGTAGAGTGACACGTCATGAGTGGCATAACTAGCGTCCTATTTGGAACCGCAACTTCAATGATGACCTCATGGCTGCCATGACCCAAACACCTCACCAGTCATCGTCTGACCATCAATAATGCGGTGACAAATCATAGGGGTGGGCCTCTGCAAGCCATTTGGGAGGACACCTGATGCCCTGTGGTCTATATGGGACCCCCACATCAGGGGCAGGGCCAAAGAGTTCATTACCAGACCTAGTCTCTGATGCAGTAAGTGCCTGAGCATGCTCAGTAGCATGAAATACAGTCTCTGAAAAAAGACTATCAGCTTTAGCATGGTGTCTAGGCACAAAACAGGACTTAGACCCGGCACGGAATGCAAGCACCTGTGCAAAGAGGCTTTTCACACTTAGTGTGGGAGCATGCGCTGTAGCCGAAATGAAGACTTAGCGTCAGGAAAAGCACAGTCAGGCTGAGCATACTCACTAGGCGAAACACTGTAATTAGGCTGCAGCTGGGGTAAATCAGCACACGCATGCGCACTAGCTGCCTCTCCACACTTAGACGTGGAGGGGAAATTGCTCTTGGAGATGCTGTCTATGAACAGAAGGAAAAGCTAAAGGAAGCCTGACTTTCTATCCCTCCGAATTATCAAATGCAGCAATGAATTCCATGAGTTTGCTTTAACATTAGCGTAGCAAAATGTGCATGAGGGTGCCATGTAGAGGTGCTATAAATAGCTTGTCACCAGTGGGGCACTAATGGAATACAACAGCCAGTTCTATGATGCCACTAAATGGCAGTATTTTTTGCTATCATTATAGCTTATTAAAAACAGAGCAGGAGGGTGTCATGCAGAGGTGCTAGAAATAGCTTGGCACCAGTGGGGCACTAATGGAATACAACAGCCAGTTCTATGATGCCACTAAATGGCAGTATTTTTTGCTATCATTATAGCTTATTAAAAACAGAGAAGGAGGGTGTCAGGCAGAGGTGCTGCACATAGATTTGCACTAGTGTGACTAGACAAAAGTCCAATAGCCACGTTTAGGATGCCACTAGTTACACTGACTGTTTGCTAGTATAATGGCTTAGTTAAAAAGAGTTTGAGTGTGCAATGCAGGCAGACGTGCTGCACATAGATTTGCACTAGTGTGACAAGACAAAAGTCCAATAGCCACGTTTAGGATGCCACTAGGTACACTGACTGTTTGCTAGTATAATGGCTTAGTTAAAAAGAGTTGGAGTGTGCAATGCAGGCAGACGTGCTGCAAATATCTTTACAATAGTGTGAATAGACAAAAGTACAATAGCCACTTCTTGTATGCCACTAGGTACACTGACTGTTTGCTAGTATAATGGCTTAGTTAAAAAGAGTTTGAGTGTGCAATGCAGGCAGACGTGCTGCAAATATCTTTACAATAGTGTGAATAGACAAAAGTACAATAGCCACGTTTAGGATGCCACTAGGTACACTGACTGTTTGCTAGTATAATGGCTTAGTTAAAAAGAGTTGGAGTGTGCAATGCAGGCAGACGTGCTGCAAATATCTTTACAATAGTGTGAATAGACAAAAGTACAATAGCCACGTTTAGGATGCCACTAGGTACACTGACTGTTTGCTAGTATAATGGCTTAGTTAAAAAAAGTTGGAGTGTGCAATGCAGGCAGACGTGCTGCAAATATCTTTGCACTACTGTGACTACACAAAAGTCCAATAGCCACGTTTAGGATGCCACTAGGTACACTGACTGTTTGCTAGCATAATGGCTTAGTTAAAAAGAGTTGGAGTGTGCAGAGGACAGGAGGGTACAGTGCCAGGATTGTGGGGCTCTGGGCAGAGGAATGGAAGCCTGCCTTTCTATTCCCTCCTAATGGGGAAATGCAGCGACGAAATCCCTGACCTTTGCTACACAGACGCTGTCGCTGTTTTCAGGACCTGTCACCTATGGCTCTGACCCTACCGGTTTGAGCCCTTAAAAGGACTGATAGAAAGTGCTCTCCCTAAGCTGTCCAGCGCTGTGTATGGAGCGCATACAGCTGTATCGGCGATAGGACTCAGGAGGACGGAGCTGCGACACTGATGTCTGACACCAAAGACGCAGAAGAGATAATGGCGTCCTGGAGGAAAATGTCTGGTTTTATAATGCAGGGACATGTGACATGGACATCCTATCACACATGCCGTTGCTTCTCTGGCTAAAAGTCCACTTAGCTGTGTGTGTGTCTGGGATTGGCTGACATGCTGGCCCGCCCCACTACACGCGCGCTCTTAGGGAAGGAAGACAAGGAAAAAAAAATAAAAAATGGCGATCGCCATTATAGAAACAGCAGTGATCTGAAGGCGCTGTTCACGCACACTATACACTGAAATGTCATAATAGTGTGATTCACAGAGTGACTTACACTATTACAGCGGAAACCAAGCTAGGAATTAGCTGGTTTTTTGCTGCTAGAACCGTTCTCGAACGTTTCTAGAACTATCGAGCCTTTGCAAAAAGCTCGTGTTCTAGTTCGATCTAGAACAGGCCCCAAAATCACTCGAGCCTAGAACTGGAGAACCTCGAACCACGAACCGCGCTCAACTCTAGTAAACGCAAGCCTAACTGCAACCAATCACAGACACCGGGACTGACGGTGGGCGAGATAAGCAGTGAATATGTATGAGAGCTATGAGCAAAGGCAGAAGCAGTGTTACAGTCACTAGGAAGGTTGGTAAGTGTATCTGTCCTGCTTTATTAATTATATTCCTAATTTTCTTTCTTTTGAAGCCCCCCTAGCCCTTACTAACATAACTTTATAATACATAAGTTCGGGTCACTTTATATGAGGTTCAGCTTCCAGGGTGAAGTTGTCCTTTGTCCCAGTTATTTCAGATGTTTTTAAATTTTCCTTTTGCAGGTTCTATTCTAGCCTATATAAAAGTTCAGTTTGGACAAGAGAGGCATTGCATTTAGAGTAGGACCCAGATGAGAGTTACACCTTGACATTGGTATCTGGGCACAAGTAAATTTGGCCACCTTTATTTGCTAAGCAATTCATAATTTTCAAAAAAAAATGTTCATGTTTTTTTAGCAGTAATGCGTATTCATATTTCAATGTTCACCATCTACATACTTGTTTTTTTTCTCCTTCCCTTTTCTTGAGTGCAACTGTTATTTTTGAATATTGTATGTCATGGTTAGTATGCACCAGTTCAGACTGAGATTAGGAAGTGTCGGCAATTTTTTCTAATTTCCAATTTTTTTTTTTGTTCATGCTGTTTCGGCTAAGTCAAATATCCACTGGTTCTCTAATTACTAGTCATGATTAGAGTTAAGCGCGGTTCGCGGTTCGAGGTTCTCCAGTTCGCGGCTCGAGTGATTTTGGGGGCTGTTCTAGATCGAACTAGAGCTCGAGCTTTTTGCTAAAGATTGATAGTTCTAGATACGTTCGAGAACGGTTCTAGCAGCAAAAGGCAGGGCTTTTTACAGCTACAGTGTGCAGGAGCCATCGCTGCAGCCTGCCAGAAGCTGGTAACCAAGATAAACATCGGGTATCCAAGCAAAGCGCTTTGGTTAGTAACCCGATGTTTATCCTAGTTACGTGCAGGAAGCCCACACTTCCCCGCTCAGCTCACTCTGCCCCCTCCTGCACGTGGCATGTACACACACACACACACACACTCACCTGTCTCCAGCCAAGCAGTCCACGACACTGACGTCCTCAGCGCCACCCACTTCGCACTCCGCCGCCAGCACACATGGCTCCGCCCACCTGCACTCTGCACACATGGTCCCGCTCGGCTTACCTGCGGTGATGAAGTCCCGACCTCAGCGCTGTCACTGTCCTCCATGGCCGCCGCTTGTCACATCACCTTCTCTCGCTTCCGACCTGAGACTGACTAGCGGTGACGTCACGGGCCGCTCGCGATACTTGGCTGTGAAGGCGGCGGTCATTGAACTCAGTGACAGGTGCTGTCAGCAGTGCAGGAGATCAGCGCAGGTAATGTACCTCGCTGACAGCAGCACTTGTCATCCCCTGCAGTGACCTGGGCTGACCCATTGATGTTAGCTCAAGTCACTGCACTGTTTTTCCAGCCAATGGGGAACATCCTGCTCTTCATTGACTGGGACAGTGTGGATCGTCATGGCAACCCCTTGGATTACACCAGACCTGGATTTGTTTTTCTTTCTAATAAATTGGTTAAAGAGGGAATGTATTGGGGAGTGTTTTTTCAAATAAAAATGTGTTTTTCATCTATTTTTTTTTATTACTGACTGGGTTGGTGATGTCGGGTATCTGATAGACGCCTGACCTCACCAACCCCAGGGCTTGATGCCAGGTGACATTACACATCTGGTATTAACCCCATATATTACCCCGTTTGCCACCACACCAGGGCACGGGATGAGCTGGGGCGAAGCACTTGGATTGGCCCATCTAATGGATGTGCCACTTCTGGGGCGGCTGCGTCCTGGTATTTTTAGGCTGGGGAGAGTCCAATAACCATGGACCTCCCAAGTCTGAGAATATCAGACCCCAGCTGTCTGCTTTACCTTGGCTGGTGATCCAATTTTGGGGGGACCGCTACGTGTTTTTTTTTTTAATTATTTATTTAATTTAAAATAACAGCGTGGGGTGCCCTCAGTTTTGGATTACCAGCCAAGGTGAGGCTGCCAGCTGTGGTCTGCAGGCTGCAGCCGTCTGCTTTACCCTAGGTGGCTACAAAAATAGGGGGAACTGTTACATCTCGTGGCTCTCCTGAGGCAAGGACTGAGGCAGTCTCCCATTCCTTGCCTGCCACGAGCACTCCTGCTCAGCAGCGCCGAAGGTCTGCCAGACTGCGCAGTGTGCAGGAGATACCTTCTCAGAGAGGCAGCAGAAGGGTGACACCTAGTGGTTCTCCTGTTACAAGGAGTGAAGCGGTCTCCCATTCCTGGCCTGCCGCAGACTCTCCTGCTCAGCGGCCCCGAAGGTCTGTGAGGCTGCGCAATGTGCAGAGGTTTACTGCTCAGGGAAGCAGTGAGATTCCCGTTATCTCTGCACATTGTGAGACCAAGGATCCCGCCTCTATTTCCCAGAGGCAGGAGGGTGAGCATGTGCAATGCGTGGTGGGTCCTGATTCGCTCACTGACGTCACACGGCTTGATGACAATTCTGGTGACGTGGTGAATCCTGACTGGCCAGGCTGGGACGTCGTGGACCCTGATTGGGTCAAGTCCGTCATCTCCGCCTCGCGCCCGCCCTCGGGTGGAGCTGCACCTCCTTAAAAGCTCCCCCTGCCATCATGGCGGCGCGCGACCGTCCTTCTATGTTTGGATGTCTGGCAGCGTGCTGCCACGCCACTGCTCAGGCATTACTGTCTCTTGTGGGCTTGGCCCTTGCTGCTCCGGCAGTACCTCGTTTGCAGGCCGTGTTCCTGCCTTGCTGCTCCGGCAGTACCCCCGTCAACAGGCCGTGTTCCTGTCCCAGGTGAGCTCCTCAAGTCTCCATTGGACTCACCTGGTTATTGAAAGCACACGTGCGTGGGCACCTCTGTGCTACCCTCGTGCCATATTCTCGTGACTTCCACTGGCACACGTGCGTGGGCACCTCTGTGCTTCCCCGTGCAACAGGTACACCGAGCCGTGAGATCTGTGCCATACAACCCTCAGGGGTTAGGGCAGATCGGTGTACATAGATCGTCTGTGACATTCCAGACGATCGCTAGCAGCAACCCGCTCACTCTTCACCCACCATAGCGGCGGTCCCTTACACCGCACAGTGGACCTTGACCGGCGGAAGCAGTCCATTTCCCATCTTGGCACGCTTCCCCGGGTCCCCCTCGTAACATTACGGTCGCGCCAAAGGTCTGGCTATGGCTGAAGAGCAGCAGCAGTTGCTGCGTTATGTGCAGCAGTTGGAGTCACGATTGGCAGCAGTGGAGCAGTCTTCCTCCGATAAGACTACTCTGACGACAGTCGCCACCCAGGCAGCTACCCAGGCTGTGCTATTGGGCGGAAGGTCTCCTCGCCTTGCGCTTCCAGAGCGCTTTAGCGGCAACAGCTCTGAGTGCCGTGGGTTTATAAACCAGGTTACCACCTACTTAGAGCTGTCCGCGACTCTTTACGCTACCGAGAAGGCGAAGGTAGCCTTCGTCCAGTCCCTGCTCACAGGGAGAGCGCTGAAGTGGTCCACGCCGTTGTGGGAGCACGGAGATCGTGTGGTGAATAACTTAGCAGCTTATCTTGGGGCCATGAGAATGGTGTTCCTCGGGCCTCAAGTCACCCACGATTCCGCGCTGCGCCTCCTACGACTTCGGCAAGGGTCTGCTTCAGTCGGGGACTTTGCTGTACACTTTAGGACACTGGCCGCAGAGCTGGACTGGCCGGATAAGGTCCTTGTCCCTGTGTTTTGGGAGGGCCTGGCAGGGTTTGTCAAAGATGCACTGGCCACACGTGAGGTGCCTGCCACTTTAGAGTCCTTGATTCAGGTTGCCTCTCGCATAGACATCCGCCAGGCGGAGCGAAGGCTCGAGGTCTCTTCAGCACCCACGTCTTCTCGGCCTAAAAAGCGTCTGACTCCCGTCTTCCATCAGACAGGTCCCCCAGCCAGTCCTGTAGGCGACTCCGTGGAGTCAATGGAAGTGTCCAAGGTGGTCTCATCTGCCCCAGGTTCTCGGTCTTGTGTCATCTGCTTTTCCTGTGGGCAGAGGGGACACATAGCTACCCTATGTCCCAAACCGTCGGGAAAAGACAGCGTCTAGTTTCTATCAGAGGGGGGACTCTAGACGCTACTTCTCCCTCTAGGTTGACTATCAGCGCCCAGTTGCAGTTCGGCACTACTCTCTTCTCTGCCCTGGCTTGCTTGGACTCAGGCGCTGAAGGCAATTTCATCTCGACCTCCCTGGCAACCCGATACTCAGTTCCCCTGGTTCTGTTGCCCAAGCCACTCAGGGTCCGGGTAGTCGACGGGTCCGTACTACTCGATCCTATCACCCAGATCACCATCCCTCTCAGGATGGATGTACCACCGGGACACCATGAGCAGGTGTCCTTCCTGGTGCTTCCAGGGGGGACGGATGAGATCCTACTGGGTCTTCCCTGGTTGAGACAGCATGCTCCTATACTCAACTGGGCAACAGGGGAGATCTCATCCTGGGCAGGATCCTGTAGAGAGCACCTCGTGACTACCGAACCACCCGCTACCATTAGGTCGGTTGGGTCCTCAGGGAATACTGAGGGGCCGGGTTTACCGACACCTTATGAGGCCTACAGGGATGTCTTTTCCAAAAGGGCCGCAGATACTCTTCCTCCCCACCGGCCATATGATTGCCGAATAGACCTGAAGCCAGGCTCCGAGCCCCCTAGGGGCAGAGTGTATCCACTCTCTGCTCCAGAGACGGAGGCTATGTCCAAATATATTCAGGACAGCCTGGCGAAGTGGTTCATTCGCAAGTCTATTTCCCCGGCTGGTGCAGGGTTCTTTTTTGTGCAGAAGAAGGAAGGGGATCTGCGCCCCTGTATCGATTACAGGGGATTAAATGCAATCACAATCAAGAACAAATACCCTTTGCCCCTCATTACTGAGCTATTTGATCGATTCCGCGGGGCAAAGGTCTTCACAAAGCTGGATCTACGCGGGGCGTATAATCTAGTGCGAGTCCGAAAGGGCGATGAGTGGAAGACCGCCTTTAACACCAGGGACGGTCACTACGAGTATCTAGTAATGCCCTTCGGACTCTGCAATGCCCCCGCCGTATTTCAAGACTTTGTGAATGACATTTTCCGGGATTTGTATCTTTCCGTGGTTGCATACCTGGATGACATTCTTATCTTCTCCCCCGATCTTACCACCCATCGGAGGGATGTCATCCGAGTACTTAAGAGGCTCCGCACCCATTCGTTATATGCTAAGCTGGAAAAGTGCGTTTTTGAACAGGAATCCTTGCCGTTCCTGGGGTACATAGTGTCCAGTCAGGGGTTAGCAATGGATCCGGGGAAGTTGGAGACAGTGATGAACTGGCCTGAGCCCCGCTCGCTGAAGGCGATCCAGCGATTCTTGGGGTTTATCAATTATTATCGCCAGTTCATTCCCAACTTCTCGACGGTGGCAGCACCCATCATTGCCCTTACCCGCAAGGGCGCTAATCCCAAAGCATGGACACGGGAAACGGTAGAGGCATTTCACACTCTCAAAACTCACTTCTCCAGAGCTCCCATCCTTCATCGTCCAGACATCTCCAAACCCTTCCTACTGGAGGTAGACGCCTCTTCGGTCGGTGCAGGTGCAGTCCTGTACCAGAAAAACGAACGAGGAAGGAAACATCCGTGTTTCTTTTTCTCCAAGACCTTTTCTCCGGCCGAGAGGAACTACTCCATAGGGGATAGGGAGTTACTGGCGATGAAACTAGCATTCCAGGAATGGCGGCATCTCCTGGAGGGTGCGAAGCATCCATTTGAGGTTTTTTTCTGACCACAAAAACCTCACATACCTCCAGACAGCACAACGCCTGAACCCAAGGCAGGCCCGTTGGTCTTTATTCTTCTCCCGGTTCCGCTTTATTATCCGCCACTTGGCCGGTGAGAAGAACGTACGGGCCGATGCCTTGTCACGTTGTATGGTTGTGTTGGAGGAGGACGAGGAGGAGCCTCGTCTTATACTACCCCCGGACAGCTTGAGGATGGTCACTCCCACTTCTTTGGACCAGGTGCCACCTGGCAAAACCCTCGTTCCCCCTGAACTACGGAACGAGGTGCTATCGTGGGCCCATGCCTCCACGGTCGGGGGTCACTTCGGGGTCAAAAGGACCAGAGACCTGGTGACCAGGCATTATTGGTGGCCGAGACTACCCCAGGACATACAGGAATATGTGGGAGCCTGTATGTCGTGTGCTCGGAATAAGCCGTCCCGGCAGAGACCGGCAGGTCTTCTTCACCCACTGCCAGTGCCGGATCGTCCCTGGGAAGTGGTAGGGATGGACTTCCTGGGAGATCTGCCCAAGTCAGCAGGGCACAGGGTCGTATGGGTCATCACGGACCACTTCTCTAAAATGGTCCACTTGGTGCCTCTCCCACGACTCCCGACGTCACGTGCTCTCGCCACCTTGTTCATTCGGCATGTATTTAGGTTGCATGGCATGCCTGACAAGGTGGTGAGCGACCGGGGTCCCCAGTTCGCGTCTCGCTTCTGGAGAGAGCTCTGTAAGCTCCTGCAGATAGAGCTGAACATCTCCTCCGCATACCATCCCGAGACCAATGGACTAGTGGAGAGGACTAATCAGACCTTGGTAACTTACCTCCGCCATTTTATATCCGCGCACCACGACAACTGGGCTAACCTCCTTCCTTGGGCCGAATTTGCCATTAACAATTCGGTCCATGAATCCTCTGGCCAGACTCCGTTCCTACTCAATAACGGACAACATCCCAGAATCCCGGTTCCGATGCCCATTACGTCACCCGATACTAGAGTGGAGGATTGGGCGACCAAGGCCCGGGAGATCTGGGATGACACCCAAGAGGCTCTTAAAAGGGCCAAAGACCGGATGGTGACAACGGCTGATGTTCGCCGCCGCCCTGCACCATCCTTCGCCCCTGGTGACCTAGTATGGCTGTCCTCTAAGAATGTTAACCTACGGGTACAGGCAGCCAAATTCGCCCCTAGGTATCTGGGTCCGTTTAAAGTACTACAGCAGGTAAACCCAGTGGCATATCGACTCCAGCTCCCTCCACGCTGGGCTATAGCCAACACCTTTCACGTGTCCCTCCTGAAACCCGTACGACTTAATAAATTCTCGGGGTCCCTGCCGGCTCAAACCGACTCCCCGTCCGACGACCCTGAAGTGGCAAAACTTGTGGAGACAAAAGTCATACAGGGCAAGAGGTACTACCTCGTGGAGTTGGCCGGCCGTGGTCCGGAGCATAGATCCTGGGAGTTGGAGGATCATATCCGCGCCCCGGGTTTGATAGCAGCCTTCGAGCACGGACAGGGGCGGGGGGCCTAGACGGGGGGGTAATGTTACATCTCGTGGCTCTCCTGAGGCAAGGACTGAGGCAGTCTCCCATTCCTTGCCTGCCACGAGCACTCCTGCTCAGCAGCGCCGAAGGTCTGCCAGACTGCGCAGTGTGCAGGAGATACCTTCTCAGAGAGGCAGCAGAAGGGTGACACCTAGTGGTTCTCCTTTTACAAGGAGTGAAGCGGTCTCCCATTCCTGGCCTGCCGCAGACTCTCCTGCTCAGCGGCCCCGAAGGTCTGTGAGGCTGCGCAATGTGCAGAGGTTTACTGCTCAGGGAAGCAGTGAGATTCCCGTTATCTCTGCACATTGTGAGACCGAGGATCCCGCCTCTATTTCCCAGAGGCAGGAGGGTGAGCATGTGCAATGCGTGGTGGGTCCTGATTCGCTCACTGACGTCACACGGCTTGATGACAATTCTGGTGACGTGGTGAATCCTGACTGGCCAGGCTGGGACGTCGTGGACCCTGATTGGGTCAAGTCCGTCATCTCCGCCTCGCGCCCGCCCTCGGGTGGAGCTGCACCTCCTTAAAAGCTCCCCCTGCCATCATGGCGGCGCGCGACCGT
The DNA here is from genome assembly GCF_048569485.1 of Anomaloglossus baeobatrachus. NCBI lineage: Eukaryota > Metazoa > Chordata > Amphibia > Anura > Aromobatidae > Anomaloglossus > Anomaloglossus baeobatrachus. Next base: position 341,233,980 of record NC_134353.1, on the reverse strand, counting down.
CCTTCTATGTTTGGATGTCTGGCAGTGTGCTGCCACGCCACTGCTCAGGCATTACTGTCTCTTGTGGGCTTGGCCCTTGCTGCTCCGGCAGTACCTCGTTTGCAGGCCGTGTTCCTGCCTTGCTGCTCCGGCAGTACCCCCGTCAACAGGCCGTGTTCCTGTCCCAGGTGAGCTCCTCAAGTCTCCATTGGACTCACCTGGTTATTGAAAGCACACGTGCGTGGGCACCTCTCTGCTACCCTCGTGCCATATTCTCGTGACTTCCACTGGCACACGTGCGTGGGCACCTCTGTGCTTCCCCGTGCAACAGGTACACCGAGCCGTGAGATCTGTGCCATACAACCCTCAGGGGTTAGGGCAGATCGGTGTACATAGATCGTCTGTGACATTCCAGACGATCGCTAGCAGCAACCCGCTCACTCTTCACCCACCATAGCGGCGGTCCCTTACACCGCACAGTGGACCTTGACCGGCGGAAGCAGTCCATTTCCCATCTTGGCACGCTTCCCCGGGTCCCCCTCGTAACAGGGAACCCTACGTCATTTTTTTTTCATTTTTTTGGCTAAATACAAAGCTAAGCACCCCTTAGTGCCACATGAAAGGCACCAAAGGGTGCAAAATTACAAAATGCAGGAGAGTGGGACATTATGTGTCTTTCTGCCATTTTAATGACAGAAAAGACTGATATGAAGTGCACAAGCACAAGAAAATCACCAGAGCGCTCTACGCTGTGAAAAGCAGTGGAAAATGGCACTGGAGTGAACATCTGACCGCCTCATGTAGGATGAAGCTATGGATCCTGGGTAAATTTATGTATTTTCCCTCCTTCAGTTTTTTTGCAGTACACAAAAAAAACAGAAGGCACACGGATGACAAACAGATAACATATGGACCGTCTACGGAACGGAAATAGATGCCACACGAGTGCACCCGTGAAAAAAAACGGACTTTTTTGTAGACCGCAAAAATGGATCGGTCGTGTTAATGTAGCCTTATTCTGATCTGCCGTTTATAAACAGCAGGCAGAAATAAGTGAATAACGCCCCCCAGCGTCAGAAAATCTCCGGTGTTTCAGGGCTAGCTGAGACCCTGGAGATCATGATTCAGGATGGTTTTTCCGGTCCCCGCTCACGTGATCACAGGTATACACCGTACACCGATGATCATGTTACAGTAAATGACAGCGCCGGTAAAAAATTATTTATCTCCCATCTGGCATGAACAAACATGATAAATCTCCTCCCCGGTCCCCTCCAGTCCCCCGGTGTCGCCAAAGTGCCCCCCTGATGCCCTCCCAGAAATCCAAGATGGCCGCGCGCACAGCAGCGCGCTGGCCGCATTCACCCTACTCCTCTGATTTCTGTCGCATGTGCCATGACACATGCGACAGAAAACTCCTCCCCAGGCCCTGCCAGGTCACCCCCTATAACCACACCGGTGTTCCCCGGTGTCCCACTGTACCTGTGCAGTGTTGATCCCCCCACGGCCCTCTCCTTCACAATAGACGCTGCCGCATGCACAGAGCGACTGTCAGCTCAGCTTCCTGTGTTCAGACACAGTGAGTGGTGGTTATGCAGCTGTAAGCTAAATGGGCAGCACGGTGGCTCAGTGGTTAGCACTGCAGTCTTGCAGCGCTGAGGTCCTGGGTTCAATTCTCACCAAGGACACCATCTGCAAGGAGTTTGTATGTTCTCCTCGTGTTTGCGTGGGTTTCCTCCGGGTACTCCGGTTTCCTCCCACACTCCAAAGACATACAGCGCTATGGAATTAATAACGCTATATAAATGAATAAATTATTATTATTACTGCAATGCCCTGCTCATGAGGTAAGGAACTGATCAGGAGAGCTATATACTACATTTCCAAATGGAGGGATTTGCTTTTATAGTTTCCCTGCTGAACGACTACCAAACATGAGAATCCGTTATACGCCACAAGAAAACACATCTAAATAGCGAGCTCTGTTATTAAGTATTCATTCAGCTGGATAACTGGACTTAAAGGGGTATTCCATCTCCAAGATCCTATCCCCAATATATAGTAGGTGGAATAGCAATAATATCAGCAAATACCAATATGTGGAAATGTAGAATAGTTCTCCTGATTAGGCATCCCCTTACCTCATGAGCAGGGCATTGCAGCTTTGGTAGCAACCATTACGACATGGACTCTGCTGCTGTGGACCCGGGGAGAGTGAGCGCAGATTCATTGCACCCACACTCCTCCCATGAAGGGTCTGCACTCCTAGAAAATGGGGGATACGTTCCCTGAGTGTCGCCCCCCCATATTCTAGACGGTCCAGAGTCGTCGTGGGACCCCTTTATTTTTTTTCTTACAATAAATGGGTGAAAGAGGAAATGTTTTGGGGACTGTTTTTTCAAATAAATTTCTTTTGTCGATTTTTTTTTTTTGTTAGTACTGACAGTTTATGATGTTGGGTATCTAATAGACGCCATGACATCACAAACTGCTGGGCTTGATCTCAAGTGACTTTACAGCTAGTATCAACCCGATTTATTACCCCGTTTGCCACTGCACCAGGGCACGGGATGAGCTGGGGTGAAGCGCCAGGATTTTCGCATCTAGTGGATGCGCCACGTCTGGGGTGCCTGCAGCCTGCTATTTTTAGGCTGTGAAGGCCCAATATCTATGGACCTTCCCACCCTGAGAATACCAGACCACAGCTGTCCGCTTTACCTTGGCTGGTGATCCAATTTGGGGGGGACCCTACTTTTTTTGTGTTATTAATATTTATAAAATAATTATAAAAAAAGAGCCTGGGGGGACCTCCACATTGGATCCCCAACCACGGTAAAGCTGCCAGCTATGGTTTTCAGGTTACAGCTGTCTGCTTTACCCTAGCTGGCTATCAAAAATGGGGGGACCCAACG